>NC_081207.1:24898108-25205608 GCF_902713425.1 Acipenser ruthenus
CACAGCGCATGGACTTTCATTGAAATAGCGAGTGTAGCTGTTTATTATAACCATATCCATACACGCACACACACGCATATTAATTAACAAGCCTGGACGCCCTGATGTCTGGTTTTTAAGTGAAACTTAAAAGAAACACCAACCTTCCTATAATATTTTCTGTCACATACATTAGCTGATTAAAAGACTTCCACCATCTATTTATTACACCATCTAGTATTTTAATGTATGATGTGCCAGGTACTTGGAATTTGTGACCCCTACTGTGCACCACAAGTGTGATTTGACCAAGTTTCTTTTTTCCTTTTAAGGAAAACGTACTTACCGGCACGTTATTAAGAAAAAATACATTTTCAATAGTTTGTTACAAAATACAGTACTATATATACAGTATTTCTATGTTGTTCGTAGAACATCTTTCGTTAAATAGATTCACAATTAAAACAATGTATATTACATATTTGGTATAAGAGTATCATAACTTTGTACGGGTGTACAAAAAAATACTTTTGTTCTACGAAGCGTATATTTCCTATAAAATCAGCTTCAGCGAGTGACAGCTAAACAGGAGACTGTACTAAAAGGACTATGCTGTGCAAAAAGAAGTACAGCGTGAACAATATGTAAGGTACGTGCATAACGATTTCTGTTCAGTTTTCAAGTTGCCTAAAATTACAGGTAGATGGATTCTATTTGGAATTGTGCTTTTAAATATATTTTATAAAAATTATGAGGTTTCCGTGATTTCATATTAGTTCAGTAAATTAATAAATGTAGCATAATGCATTCTGTTAACGGTAAAGGCATACTTTATGTAAGGACTGGGAATCACCAACTTGCTTAATTGTGTTAAACTGTATTACATTATCTGCAGTTTGATAGATAGACCAAGGCTGACTGAGAAATATGTCTGTGTTTGGTCTGGGTACTACTTCCTAAACATGATCAAGTTACTATATACTAAATGAACAGACCACTTATTATGATAGTTTGCAAAATTAGATGAAAACTTTAAATACTAATCGGGATAATACAAAAACTGTAACTTTACTGCTATACCACTTGCACATTTTGTGAAATGTAAGTACAAACTGTGGCGTGAGAGCTACAGTGCCTGCATTGTAAGTTGAACCAGAATCGTGTCCTGGGTTCGATTCACACACAGGGTTTATATTGCAAACTTTACAAAATGTAATTAATTTTATTCATGTTTAACAAACACATTTTTAATGTGAAAAAAATGTAGGTGATATGAATGACACTTTCATTAAACATACATACTTTTGCACACATAACTTTAACATGCATTATATATATATATATATATATATATATATATATATATATATATATATATATATATATATATATATATATATATTGATATATATATTGTTGATAGTTTCTATTGTATGTATTTGTGGTATACTGTTGATGAAATAATATGAAATCATGATCGAATTTGGATATGTCAATTGCATTATGCTGCATCACTTATTATATTTATTTAAAAAGATAAATGCAATTTAATTTATGTGGCAGATTGCTGCTGAACATATGTAGCACCTGGGAGGGGCACTCTTTCTTTTTTGATCAGGGTGGGATCAGCCAGGCAGAATACCAGAAGGATAATATAAACTAGACCACACTACTATGTCAGGCAATGAACATTGCTTTATTAAACTTTACAAACAGGGCAGATCTAGAATACACAGTCACAGAAAGCAGTTTGCACTGCCCATTAATTAAAACAATAACTAAACACAGTACTACAGTTTAAAACTAAAGGGCAGTGCAGCTCAATACCTGCACAGAGACAGGGCTCACAACAAAAAAAAAACGTCAACAAAACCAATACAGCCCGTCTCCAGCACTCCTATAAAACGCCAATGCCTTTTAAAATTCTAGTTTAAAAACACATACATGACAAATTGGAGACCAAAAGCGCAGGCAGGGAGGCGGCTTTCTTTCCTACGGCACCAGAGCCCCATGCCGCCAGAGGCCCAGAGAGGGAGCCCCACACCACCAGAGCCCCAGAGAGAGAGCCCAGCATCACCACCCTAGAGAGAGTGCCCCATACCGTGGCCACAGCACCCAGCCCTCGCCAAACAGCAGCCGGGTTCCGAGGTTGCTGTTGGGGCTGTGCTAGCTAGCCTCTGCCCCGCTGTGTGGAGGAAGCCTGGACCCAGGAGGGACTGCCGTCCAGGACTGGCATGGGGGTCTTGGATTGGTGGCTGCCCTGGATGCGGCCTAGTCCCTGCAATGGTCGTCACATTGCGTCGCCCTCGACATGCCGCCAGGACCCGTCCGTTGATGCCCTCCGCCCTGGCAACCACACAGGCTGCCACACTGGGACCAGGTCAGTGTAACGGTGGTTCAGTTTGGGACTGCTTGTGACTGGACGCTGGGAGGGGCGGGGGGGGGGGGGGGTGTTAGTGTTAGTGTATTGCTGCGAGTAGAAGTGCATTTTATATCTAGGCAGCTGGTTTGTTTTGGCTGCACTGTGATTTGTGGTCGGTTCCGCCAACCAGCTGTTTGCGCGGACTGAGGGTCTGAGCGATTGGACTGTGTGTATGTAAATGTATCCGTGTGTGTGAGCCAATAGGGCTCGGGGGGAATCACTATTTAGGAGCTGCCTGCGTGTAGCTCGGGGTCGTGTTGTGGTTTTCATGTAGCTGTGTGTCCTGGAGCTGTCTATCTGAGCTAAACCATTTAATAAGAGAGCGTCCATTTGCCTGCTGTTCCAACGCATCAGTAAAAATAGTAGCTTTCACTGCTTTAAACTGCATCCTGTGCTGTCTCCATTCTTCCTGCTGCGGACCAGATACGCTGCCACTACAATATATAGCAGATTGTTAAGTACCTGGAATGTGAATTGAATGCATTGATTGCTAGATTACTATTTCTAGTAAACGGATAAGGTGTTAAATGACAATGAGTACCGGGTGCATTTAATAGATGTAAGGAGTCCTGCTTTCAATACGCTCTGATGAAGACAACATGTCGAAACACGTCAGCGTACCTGTTTTTACCTTGTTTTAATGAATAAATTATGACTAATTGACACACTTTTGTGATGTAGACTTTTATTTAGCGGGACTGTCTTTCCTCTTTGGAGGTGGCGGTCTAATGGATTTAATCAAATATTTTAAACAGAGGTGTCAAACAATCACAGAAAATGTTAACAAAAATACAGATGAAAGAATCATAAGTTTTCAGTATAAAATGTGACACACTGTCAAAATGAAAACATTACAAAGTTAGTATTGGGCATGACCTCCCTAAGCATTAACACAATCCTGGCAGCGTTGACGCATTGCCCTGATGAGCCTCTGGATAGACTGCTATGGGATGTTCCGTCGCTCTTCCTGTGCAGCTGCAGCCAGCTGGCAAAGGTTGGCTGGTCGCGGTTGCCCCACTGGTTGGCTTGAACAACGCAACAGTCAGCATAAGTCTTGGGCTGGTGTAGTGACCCTCTGCTTTCCAGGACGTGGCCTGTCCTTCAAAGAGACGGTTTCCTGGTTTCTCTGGACTAGGCTGTTGATTGTAGAAGCAGATCATCTCATTCTCCAGGCAACTTCTCTCACAGACAGGCCACCTTCAGTCATGCCGATAGCAATCATGCGATCTTCATTACTCAAGTGGGGCGTGGTCATATCTTTCACTGTTATTGCGTTAATTAAAATCATATCTTTTTGAATGGCTATTTATACAGATTCTTAATCAATTCATTTTGGCAATTTTAACAACTCAAATAAAACAAACACTGAGCACCTGGCATATTTCTGAAATCACATGACTTGAGCTCAGTATTTTGTTATAATACTACTCAAACAATCAACAAATCTGCTCACTATTTAAAATGCAAATAATATTATCTATGTGCCCAATGAGCTATTGATGTAAAACTTAGACTGTTGCGTTTTCATTGTTCATCAGTATATATATATATATATATATATATATATATATATATATATATATATATATATATATATATATATATATATATATATATATATATACACACACACACACACACACACACAATATTTATATATTTATATATATATATATATATATATATATATATATATATATATATATATATATGGCAGGATTTGAGCCCTATCTAGTCTTACTCCAACTACATAACCGCTATGTTATACAGATTCACATCTTAACCCTTTCACCAGACTAGGCTACTATTTACATTTACCCTATAAATGTATTTTTATTTTTTTCACAGCTTGCCAAAGGGATTTCATCAGGGCTCACAAGTGGCTTATCACAGTGGGCAAGGGGCCAGCTCAGAACTCGGGTCCCACTCTCAGCCCCGCCTTGGACCATTACCAGCCCTTATCGACCTCCTAAAAGAGAGAGAGAAACTCCTTCCCTCGCCGCGTTAACTAAAAGGACAATTATCTGGAGAACAATGAGCCTTTTCACAAGGGCCGTGTTGTCATTAATGCAGCGGATCTGGTTACAGCAGCCAGCTTAAGCTAATTAAGCAATGCTATCTGCAGACTCCCATTGCGTCTTAATTAAGTTGCGCTCATTTCAAAATGGGGGCAAAACACAGAAAACCTTTTTTTTTTTTTTTTTTTTACATGGCACAGGACAAGCTGTAAAGCAAACCTAAATATTACATTCTAAAATGGGTAACTGCCAAATTTAATTGGGAGACTAGCCACAGAGAAAGTTAATATTGTTTTTCTATACACTTTTTCATGTTATTGGTTATTAATTGTTATCTAAACAATGGATTTAAATAATTCTTTATTAATGTTGCTGTCTCTACCCCTAATTAACTTAACCTTATATTTTAAACTGCTTAATTGAGATCAGCTCTTCATTAAGACTTGGTATGTCCTTTTTAATCACATAACCACATGACTATTTGGAGACACAGCAATTGCAAGATAGTTCAAAAGCTTATGGAAAAGCCATTTATGAGGGATTCATGAAGGCAGTGAAGCTGAAAACAAGCTGGTCGTAAGGCTTCTGATTTTTTAGGATTGCCCGTTACTGTAGTATGAGTATATAACTCTCATGAACTGAACTTCTTTTATAACCAAGAACTTGAAAATGCAAAAGATAGCTTCCAGTTCCCTAAAGTTTGAAACGAAGATTTGTGAGTGCCAATGCAGCTATGCAGCCACATGTTTCCATAGTCTACACAGTACAGGCAGCCCTCTGTTTAGACCTGTACTGATGATCACAGTGTGTCTTTGTGGGAAAGACAATTCTGGTTGATCCCAGCTGTACTCGAACACCTGAAAAGGTGTGCGCCACATACACATATAAAACCAGTCTGGGTTTTACAAGTATATGTTTCTTCTTGCAACATACAGGTGTTAAATGTGAATGCAGCAGACGGCAGAACACCCATATGAATGGGGCTTGAATCAGAGTGTTGAACAGCAAGCTCTCAGTTGTGCGGTTTTTAAAAAACGACATTGTTGAGATGGGTTGCTATTACTGTAAGTCTCAACAAGGTATTTAAAAAACGAAATGATGAACCAATCATTAAAACCGGGGTGGAAAAACCTTGGAATTATAACCTGTGCCCACTGTCCGATAAATCATAAAAAAACCAAAAAAAAAAAAAAACTAGCAGGACTGTGGTCCCAGCCATTCTCGTACTTAAGGAAACAGTGAAGAAATGCATAAATGTGAATGATACGAGCGGAGCACATGATACATACTGTCAATCTGTATGTAACGTCCCGCTGCAGCCTGGACTGCTGATATTACCAGCTGAAGGCAGCCCCAGTTTGACAACAGAATGAGATGACATTTCAGGTTTTACTGGTTTCACGGTGCAGATACCTTGGCCTTAAGTCCATATTTCGGGCGTGTTAGCAACTGGAAAGCCTGGCTTGGCTTTCTCTCTGCACAGATTCTTATCAAGCTATGACTTCAATTTCGCCCATGCTTTTAGCATCTCCACAAGAAAAATGTAGTGTTTTAAGTAATCCTTGTTTGTACTGACCATAATTGATTAGGTAATCCTGGTTTAACAGGCACTAAATCCTGTGCTTAAGAATCTATTAGAAAAGCTAACAGCTTAAAGAGACAGGAATCCGTTTCGCGGAGGCCTGGATGCTTGGAGATTTTGCCCCAAAGGTGCTGGCAAGGAGGCTTATACATATGTTTGTTTATTCAAGTTTATTAGGAGTCAAGTGAGTAGAACGCTTGCCTGAAGACCCCCCCAAACCCACTTAAATCTGGCTAACCACTACTCCATCTATACTGTGGTGGGGTCACAAGGTAATTCACTACACCAAGCTCTTCCCAAACAGTTCCCAAGATATAGCCATAGTGGTAACAACAATAAACTTTTCAAATACTTTATACCATTATATTACATCAGAGACAGTGTTAGAGCTGAGAGATTGGAGTGGCACACCCACAGAGACACACATGCATACACAATCTGCCCTAATGGGGTCCGGTACTGTAATTACAAGGCACGCATTTCAGATCAGGCACTTAAGTAGCCAGCTAAAGGTGCCCCGAAAACAAAAAGCCCTGTAATTATCGTCTGCCTTCTCTCCTCGCCCCGCTGCGGGTCTGGTTACCTGCCATGCTGTCGTTTTGTCAGGATGGTTGTTTTCCAGATTCTCCCTAATCCCTGGCTGGAATGGGCCTTGGCAGTTTGCCCTCAGAGATGCACATTTAGCCCTGCGGGGGCGAGCGACGACACAACACACAAAGATAGCAGAAACCTGAGAGTCCTTGCAGCCCTACAAGCACTTTGAATGCATATTTCAAAGGAAGGGGGGTCATTTTGCACTGTACAATAGAGGCATTGTGCTGTGAAACTTTATACACATATTAGAAATTCAAAACCCTTTTTGCCTTGACGAGCTGATTTCTTGCTCCCTGTCCTCAGCACTGCTAACTAGCCAAGCCACCCCTTGGTCACAGTCACCCTGAGCAATGGTAATGAAACCCAACTTGACTTAATACATATCAACATTAGAATGTATTTGTATTTATGTATTGACAAAGTAAATCCACAGGCCTGAATTAAATCAAAGTTATGCAGCAGCCATAGCTACACTTAGAAACTGTTAAGTTGGCGCCATAGTTTTGATGAGCTGCCACAGATGTTTGGTGACCAGTTAATTCAGGTTTCACTGTATTAGAAATGCAAACTTATTGCATGGTAGTTTGGCCTCGTTTTAAAATTTGAGGACTAGAAGCCATTAACTCAACGTAAATCTGTCTTTGTGTGAGATATATGAAAACAGGAGAGACGACAGTCAGAGAGCAAGAGAGAGGAGACGCCCAGGCTGTGACATCAGACACAGCCCTGTAATTAACCTTTTACTCAGAGACAAAAAGACGCTTGAGACAGACCAAGAGTCAGAACCGCGATTATAATGACAGTTCAGCCCCCAAAAGAGCAGAAACGCAGGAACACCAAGCAAACAATTACTCTCAGCTTGGAGTGTATCTAATTTATTCATGGGGAATCATAAACACACCACAGGGAAAGAAACAACCTTATAAAAACATGTATTTTTCAATTAATTTCAGGTTTACAAGGAGACAGTGTTGAAGAACATACCTGTTCATTTATGAAAATCGTGGGCAATGTGCTTGTGGTGCCCAGACAGGCCAAAGCCAAGTCACACAGTAGTCGTGAAGTGAAAATGATCATGTGCCAATCCAACAGTGGAGCTCAATTCCAACATGTTCTGGAATAATATTGTTTTCATCTGGTGCCTTGTTTATGAATCACCAGGAACATATACTTTACATTGTTAATGACCACATTATTTTGGTTTGTTTGGCTTATTCATTTTATGTGCGCTTAAAATCTGTTACAGATGTGGGGATGCAGTACTTGTTTCAAAAGGTCATGCCAGTGAACTGACTTGAACTGAAAGAGGGAAGAGAACAGAAGG
Organism: Acipenser ruthenus; assembly: GCF_902713425.1. Taxonomy (NCBI): domain Eukaryota; kingdom Metazoa; phylum Chordata; class Actinopteri; order Acipenseriformes; family Acipenseridae; genus Acipenser; species Acipenser ruthenus. The sequence goes on from NC_081207.1 coordinate 24,906,028, forward strand.
CAGAAGGCAGGGAGAAAAGTTATTGACATAACAAGGGATTAGGAGAGAGAGAGGAGAGAGAGAGAGAGAGAGAGGAGAGAGGAGAGAGAGAGAGAGAGAGGAGAGAGAGAGAGAGAGAGGAGAGAGAGAGGAGAGAGAGAGAGAGAGAGAGAGAGAGAGAGAGAGAGAGAGAGGTTAAAAGTTTGTTGAATTGTGCCTGGCTAACTGCCTGTTCCCCTGTTTACTGCCCGAGGCTTCAGGATTCCCTGTCAGTGGTAACCGCACCTGAACTTTTTTTAAACCAACTCCTTCCTCATCCTTTCAGTCTTAACTACCGTTCAGTATTAAACAAGCTTGCCTTCCAGCACCCAGCTCTAACCATGTCTGCAGGCCACAAGGACAGTCCTCAGTTCTAACCACTGTGCCCACATCCTCCAATTCCCTCAGCTCGAACCATGACCCACACTGTAAACTTCCCAGTCCCTCAGCTAACAAAGTCAACTATGCCTCCCTCTGGGTCCCTCAGCCGTAACTACAAGGCCAAACGGATTCAAGTGCCTCTGCTCTAGCTACAAACCACACCATTTACCATCTAGCACAGTAAAGGCAGCTGTGGGACACACAAGATAACTGAAAGAAGCATGTTATCCAACAGCCCCCCCTGAAATGCCCAGAGGTCAACTTCCTATTCCCTGCAGTGACCTCACACAATCAATATTGCATATTGGAACAGCTGTCTGTTGTCTTTACCCGGCTCCCTAACCACTGAGGTATCCTAACCCTCTCCTCCTCAACCAACTAACCAGCCTCCCCACTCAGCACTAAAAGTTACACACTCTACCTCTCACTAGCACCAAAAACACAGACCATATGCCGTGTGCTCCAACATTCCTCAGGGACACCAAATTAGCTGTTTGCTGACACAGATCAAGGCCAATCAGAAGAGGGCTAGCAGAGAAATCTTAAAAAGTGCTATTGTTACCAACGCCAAATATGAACCTGAATTTTGTATTATTTTTTCCTTTTTTTCCATGCAAGTTGTTTTCATGAAGTCTCTTGTAAAATAAATGACTTCATATGACATTTGCTGGGACCATTCCATGATTAAACTTCTGTGTATTAGGATAGACCATTCACTTAGAAAACCTTGCTGAAAACAGGTACCAGTTTCAGGGAATTGCCCTCATGCTAATTTGTAGATTTGGCATCCATTGCATAATTCTGAATGTCAAATTAATCATTGTTCCAGTTTAACCTTGAACCTGAACAATAAAACCATTTTTTACCGTTACCTACTCTTTCAAGCCAGCAACCCCCAAAAGAGTTTTTACCTTTCAACGAGCAAGACAAGAAACTACGGATAAAAATGGTTTGAAAAATACACAAAATTTCTATTTTGGGGTATTTATTGATTATTTATTCCTTTATTTTGAAGATATTTTGCATGGTTCTATATAAAAAATACTCAGCGATCTTAATATGTTGCGGTGCTGCAGCAGTTATGCAACAGATACTGAATTTACAGAGAATTTCCCAAGGCTTCTAAACATCTGCATGGTGTTGACGTCCAGAAGGTGTGTTTAGGCAACAGCGTGTAGAAATCTGCAGCATATTCAGTGATAACATCAAGTCCAATATCCAAGTGTGTCAATGAATTAGGCCTCCTGCCTCCTTTACTCCTAGGATTCCGTGCCTTGTCTCTGGGTGTGGAGTAGTTCAATTTCCCAGATCTGTGACTGAACGAGGACACGTCCCAACACGATGCCCTATCCTATCCGCTCCCCTCCCAGCAAGAGAGCTCCGACAGCAGAGGACTTCCACACAAGAGCGATGATGGCAAATAGATTCCTTGAAACATACTGTTGTTTGTAGAATCAAAAAGTGGGTGAATTCGCTTACGAGAATCTGTCAAGAATCCATCATAAACCCCACACACTTTTAACAGTGACAGCTTCCAAAGTCAAACCAGGTATTTTTACAGCTCCCCTTATAACCGTGCATTTGAACTCTTGGGCCTCTTCTCAAGCAGAAACTGCCAATTAGGTAGTGATTTTCAAAGATCGAAAAATGTCCACTTGGCGTTTTCTGAACACATGGCAGTGCAATCCTGCTTTCTTTAAACCATGGGATAAGTGAACGACACAGAGGAAAATATATGCCCTCAAGAGACAGACAGATTCTTGGGTACTGGAATACCCACGGACCAACAATGTGGAGAGGGCTGCTCTGTACAGACAATCAGATAAGTTAAGAAAACACATTCAAATCCAATCAGTAGCTAGTAAAAGGGAAGGGGACTGTATTAGAAAACCCAAGTTACAGCTGTATTATATACACCTTTAAGGACTGCTGGAAACTCTCCCAGTGTCTGACACTTATTTCTCAACAACAACTTTTTTTTTTTCCCCCCCAGACGGGAAGCGGGGCTTTTACAGCCATTTGTGACCCTCCTCCTGACTAAGGGAATGTCGAAACTGACACTAGCTGTGCTGAATCGCTCTTAACCCCATATCCTCTAGCTAGTTGTCTGTCCATAACCAAGGAACAACAATAAAGTGCCAATAATCTGAAAAGCCCCCTACAGCTATAGTACCTTTGACAGGCACAAGTTTGTCAGTCTGCATTAGTTACAGTGCCTTAAAAGGGCCACAATTCTAATATAGACTTCAATAGCTCACTCCGTGTCAGTGCCAAGGAATCACACAGCTCTGCAAGTGAGCGCACTTCAAGCCTGACCTGAACACCCCCTGCCTGCTATTCAGTCACGTGGTCATTTTGTGATGGGACAAACATGCCTTGAGGGCCAAGCTGAGACTTCCAAACTCATTTTGTTCAAGAGCTGGATTCGAACTAGGGCCTCCAGAGGTGAAAGGCATGAAGGGTTAGTTAATTAGCCCGCTCGTTAAATTGCTATTGGCTACTCAATAAGTGGCTGCACTGCATGGACCAGTGTATTGCAGTGCAGTTGTGTGGGGTTTATTTAGCTCTCGGAGCCTTGACAGGAGTATATTGACAGACCGGTTACACACTAATCCAGAGGGGGAAGCCCTGAGATAATGCCCGAGGCTGTTAATTAATTAAACATATACACATACACAAAAACACATACAATACCGAACTGGTGATGGGACAGATAAGAGCCCCACCCCCACCCCCACCCCGCCGACACAGAACCAAGAAACCACACCTGGGCTTCCAGAGCACACTGGGTGCTGAGATGAGTCAACTGCCCCTATATTCTCAAGAAAATGGGACTATATATAGTAGGATAATATGTTTTCATATGGGGGGTGAGCACCTAAATACAGAAGCCCTCACTATAACGAACCTGTTGGGGTCCAAGCCTTTTGTTGATTATAACAAGAGGTTCGTTATAGCGAAAGGACAATCAAAATGAACGATAAACTGCTGGAGTAAGTTAATGAGATGAGATTGTGAATAAAAGTACAATTACATCTACCTGTTCATCTCATGTATGCAGTATTCTGCCTTTGCTTTAATCTATTCGTTAAACAATTAAAACGCAGTACAAAAAGCAAAAATCCCAAATTGAAGCTGAACTTTTATTTAAAATCTATCTGACATGAATCGTTTCAAAGCGCACCAAATCTTAATCCAATATGCAAGAATCCCAAACGGAGCTTTTATTCCAAATCAACCCGACATGAAAAGTTCCTCAAGTTTTTTTTTTTGTTGCTGTTGTTTTCTTTTTTCTTTAAATCAATTTTGCTTTGCCGCATGGTTGCTGAACAAGCCTCTTTGACAACCCATATTCACCACAGAAATATGCCTGCGTTACTACTTTTTTCAAACAATCAATATAGTTTCCAGCTTTGTTGCAAGATAAAATGATTTTCATTTTGGGTTCACGGCGCACGCTTTTTATTATGACAAAACAGTTCACTGCGGAGGTAGAATCCCATGCGTACAGACTGGGATGTTGACAGTGTGTGTTTAGATTATCTTTTTTATTATTATTTGGGGTCCAGGGGCCAGGTTCATTATAAGCCAAAGGCTCGTTATAATGAAGGGCCTTATAGCGAAATTGGGAGCCCTTATCGTAGGCACAAGGGCAATATAAAAAGGACTCACTGAATCTTCACAGTCAACAGTGTACAAAAAGTATAAGCTCATCTGTCTATTGAAGCTATTATGTTGTGTGGATTTCTTAAAATTTGTGTGAACTTAGATTTGAAATCAGCTAAAAAATGAACTGCCTATTTACAGCAGGATAATTGATTATTGTTATTACCCTATAACCAACCTACACGACGCCTTCAAATTACAGATCAAGTTCAATATTTCTAGGGTAATGTACGGAGCTTCGGCTACAATGGGGGGAAAAAAAGGTCCCTTTTCAAAGTGGTAAAGTGGCCGAGTGGAGAAGTCAAGTGCTCTAACAGTGAAAGAGTGGTGTTCTTGTGTGTGATGTGCAGCTGATAAATAGCTTGCGGTAGAGCACTTGCTTTCACTTTACGATATGATGTCACTAACCTTCATTGATCCACAGGCAGGAAGGAAGGCCTTATCGCTCTCTGCTCTATGATATACTATGATCTGGATCCCAACTGCTTTTTAATACACTACACTTTGGGTAACTGCCACAGGCCTACATCACTGCTTGCTAATACCTTAGGCAACATTTTACCCTCACAGCCCTGACAACAGACTCTGCTAACTGACTGGCAAACTCCTGCCTGGCAAAACCTACTGCTGAAGAGTCTAGGATATCAGGCCTGGGATTCAGGCTAACAAATAATATTTGGCTTGCATATTTTTTTAATGGTACAAAATTATTCACACTACCTAAATACTGCATGATGCGAATGGCAAGCATGTGGTTTCAACCCATGCTGATTGTGCATTATTTAGGTAGTGTGGGGGAAAATAAGTAGCGTGAAGAGAGATTAAGAGAGTTGTTTCAAAGTGATTTTAAAGTGTAGTGTAGTAAAGTATAAAAAATTGTCACTTTATGATGCAGGGCATCAGGTTAATAGTAATTAACAGTAAGGGTTAAATACAGTGATTTAAATATTTATTTAAAAAAAAAACATTTTCTTTTTGTAATTGTGCTAAAAATGCCCCTATACTGTTTAAATATCTTTAAAATTAAGTAACAAAAAATAAATAAATCTAATAAATAAATAAATAAATACATACATACATACATACTTCTGAAAATAAACGGCTCCCGGACTGCCTTGTAAAACTGTCTGCCTGAGCCGTGGGAAGCACAGGGAAAGAGACACTGCGAGACCTGGGTCAGCAGAAATAACTTGAGACACACAAACACACACAAGAAAAAGACAAAAATGATGCAGAAAAAAAAAAATGCACTAAACAGATGGCTTTTTTTTTTTTTTTTAAGCAGTCCGACCCATTTTCTTCTTTTGAACTGGAACAAGCCCAGTACTTGGATCATTAGTGTAATAAGCCCCCTCACCCCTGCCCCCCCTCAATGTACACGGAGTTCAGAAAGCTGAAGATAACAAAGACAGGCGGCCTAGCCGCAGCATTATCCTGTCTATTGATTTTAGCTCGTGGGTATTAGAGAGAGAAAACAGCAGGTTTATCAGGGCAGGCTCCCCCAGCACTTTTGCTAACTAAACGAGTCTTTTCAAGGCTTATCTGACAAAGCGTCTATTACAGACACGCACCTCTCGGCAGCCTGGTTAGGCGCTCAGTATTACTCTTGCCTACTTTTGTAATTTCTACTACTTTAACCACAGCAACCCTGCAGTACTTTGAACTACAGAACTAACCCAACTACTTATAATCCACACTGAGGCCAAGTGCTCAGCTTCTACCATTGACCTGCTCAAACTCACTGCTGTACCTTCCAAACTGCAGCTCAGTACAGTCTTTCTTTAACCACTGAGCTACATAAACCCACTGTCTTCCACTGTAACCCAAACTGCACCATTGCTGCCGATTGCACCTCTACTATAAAGCAGGTGAAAGGGGACGGTGCAGTAGTAGCTGCCCCACTTGTTCCAATGGAAGGCAGGCACCTGCTCTGATCAGCTCTGTGAGCCAGCCCTGTAATTTGCCGGGGGCGGAGATAACTCTTACCTCAGAGACCTGATTAACTTTTTAATTTACACTCTGATCAATAGCTGGGGTCTATTGGCAATGTGTCTAAAACTCTATTTACCAAAGGATCCCTTGCTATAAATTGATCAACAACCTGGGAGCCATAAATTATTGTGCATGCGCGTGTGTTTCTGAGTGCGTGGCTTTTTTTTTTTTTTTTTTTGGTCGAAAGAGAAAAGGAAAAGTTTTACCTATCAGGATAAAATCAATAATCCCAAAACCACTAAGTGATTTATTGCCAGACTCACACCCCTTTGTAAACCAATATAAACCCAGGGATTGGGAACTAGAAATACATTGTATATTTAGCTGGAGACTGGTATGGTGACAGACAGCACAGGGCAGACTACTTGTATACCATTTATGTAGATATTTAAAAGGGTACTTTAAAGCAAGATTCTAGGGGGTGCTAATATAATGATAGGTTTACCCTCCACCACAAATATAACTAAATAATACAATACATTGTCTCAACAGAAAACCAATTTACAAAACAGACTTCAGTCTGCGTCCCCATTATTGTTATCACTTTAATTACAATTATTATTATCACAGCAGTGGAACAATTTACATCAATTGTGTATTTTTTTTTCACACCTGTGTAAATTACCAGTTGCCGGGTACAGCTTTGTTTAGATGTCTCCAGACTCGGATAAATCTAAGCGAGCTGTGCCAGAAAAAAAACTAAATTAACGCTTATCCAGGACAATAACCTACACAGCACCTGCAATTAAGGAATTCCAGGCAAGTGATGTTTGCTTGTTTTTGTCAAACAGCTCGGACAATTGCTTATCAACTTGAATCATACACACATAAAACTAGGGTCATTTTAAACACCTGTAATTACACTGCAAATGTGACCAGTAAAACACAGTCTACACAAAGCGACTGCTTCCATGTAACAAATCACTTCCTGTGCTGTAGGTCAGGATCACTCCACAGTGGTCTATCTGCAGTCACACCATGCACAACCTACATACTGCACAAGGAGTGATTTGATATCAAATACAGTCTCTTATAGACCAGGATTAAAAATACTCATTTTAAGTTCTTCACACTTGAATTACTGCTCATAAAAATCAACCATTACATTGCTGATGTGCTCCTAGATTTAATACAGAATATTAGTTTATGTTCAATAACTTCAAAAGCAGCAGAATTTCCATAAAATCACACAGATGTTGCTGCTGGCCCTCTGTTTACACAGCATGTTCTAATGTATGATGGCATCTCTCCACATTCAATTTCACATATGTAAACAGCAAACTGCCAACAAGATAACAAGATGAGAGGAAAACGTTGTCATATCTATGGTTACCGTTTATCAATAGTAATTAACTCTTTTGCCCAAAACTACACCAGCCTGACATTACCACAAATGCCAAAGTGTCCTATTATTCCATAGTTTAGCTGCTTGTGTGTGCAGTTAATAAAACAGTACTGTAAATGTATACTGGCGGCACTGGCTGCTTTCAAGACGATAAGGCACCAGCGTTCCAGTACTGTGTGTGAATGGTTTGAGGAGCATGACAGAGACATTTCTAGCTTGGTGGAGACCATACAACTTTGTGTCAAGACTGAGATCAGGGAGAACGGTGGTTCAACCCCATGTTAGGTACAAGTCCAAATGAAGTTGCCAAACGTTTTGCATCACCCTATAGAATTAACTCATTTTGCTTCATAAAGTCGAATGAAACCTGCTGAATGATGCAACATTAACTTATTGTACCTAGCGCTTTGTAGTTTTCCATATACTTAACGAAAAAAAAAAAAAAAAGGTGACATTTCGAAATCTAACATGAAATACTGTACTATTATTAGGACTACCGGTAAACACTTGCTATATCATTTAATACTTTCTTTAAATAAAAGTCCTAAATTATGTTCATATAGTTGATGTTTTTTTAATTATGTCTCAATCCTAAAATTCTAGGTGATGCAAAATTTTCAGCCATAGCTGCATACATGCATTGTACTATCTGTTTGTACTGAAAAGGGCAGTTTCCCCAAACAAAAGCCTTTTATCTACACTGACCACAGGAGTTGCGGTCAACACTTCCTCTTTTTAATGAAGCAGCTTTTAAAGAGCTCCAGTGCAGTATTTAGTTGCTACATCTCAGGTTTACCACTCAAATATGTTGATTAATATTTGATAAATAACCCCCCAAAAATATGAACAGCAAGCATGCTTTTTTAAATGACACTTTCCTACAAAAGGTACCACTGCATGCTATTTATTAAATCAGAGGCATGTAATTGCTCTGTATTTTGTCTTGCAAGCACTGCTGCATTAGCAGTATTTATGGTACCTTGTTGCTATGACATAGATAACCTCAAAACCCCTAACAAATGATTCTTATAATATATATATATATATATTAGTCAAAATATGGGGAGAACAAGTTCAGTTCCGACCCACAACAAAGGAACTCGGGCCCTAATTCCTCAGCGATTGTAAACTTTTCTGTTGATATGCAAAGCAGTATGGATCATTTGGGTCCCTATGGCAACAGCCCCTGCTTTGCACAAATGTAATGATTAAATCGTGGCTTTGATAACAATAGGCAGAATTGGTGTTCTGACAAGATGGGGGGGGGGGGATTCCTTGCAAGCCCCCTCCTCCCAACACTCACATACACACACACCCTTTTACAACTCTTGTTGGCCATTGCTGTTCTTGAATAAAAACATGATGATTTATATGAATCATATCCTTGTTATCTACAGAAAATTTGCAGCCAATATATATATATATATTTATATATATATATACATATATACATACATACACACACACACACACACACACATTTTTTTTTTAAATCACTGTCATAGTAAAACGTTTTTACCAACTGGATAAACAGGACTCAAGGACAGCCGTCTCCTTTTATCCCACAATTCTGCTTCTTTCAGTATCTGCTTGGGAATATCCAAACAAAGTTTCATCACAACCGGTTAATCGGCTCTCTTGATATGTGTGGTCCAGTGGTTAAAGAAAAGGGCTTGTAACCAGGAGGTCCCCGATTCAAATCCCACCTCAGCCACTGACTCATTGTGTGACCCTGAGCAAGTCACTTAACCTCCTTGTGCTCCGTCTTTCGGGTGAGACGTAGTTTTAAGTGACTCTGCAGCTGACGCATAGTTCACACACCTTAGTCTCTGTAAGTCGCCTTGGATAAAGGCATCTGCTAAATAAACAAATAATAATAATAATAATAATAATAATAATAAAATATAAAACTTTTATTTATGCCTCCACTATACCCCCTTCACCAGGGATATCAAAATTTAAGAAAAATGATTGTAAAGCCTCAACTAATCATGCTTTTTTTAAATGATTTAACTTTATATAAAAAATAAAAAATAAAAATAAAAATAAAAATAAAAAAACTACAAAAGATAAACACAGGACACATGGAAATTAAAAGTTGGAATCAGGCCTTCACTGCATAAAAGTATCTTTTTTTACCCTTTTCTGTTTTCCCAGGACATCTGTGTAATCCATGCAATCTAGGGTTAATGTTCTAAAATGTTAAAAAGGCGTGAAGGAAGCGAAACAATGGGATAATTCCAGCAGCTCACAAAAGCGGCCTGCAGCGCAACGCAGCTTCCCAATGTTAGCAGAAGCTCCTGCAGATGTTGCAAGGCCTCGCCGGGTCACACAATCACAGCAATTTGCATTCCTGATGGAGGGAGCCTGGATTAGGGGTTGAATGCCTTTCGCAGCTTGGTTAGAGTTTCAGAAGAGAGAAAGAAAGAAAGAAAGAAAGAAAGAAAGATAGAAAGAAAGAAAGAAAGAAAGAGGGAGGGAGAGAGAGAGACAGAGAGGCTAAATAAGGGAGAGATACATAGCAAGCTGGGCAAAAGAGGAGACAGGAAAGAGAGAAGGGGCAGGAGAAACCAAGAGAAAGAAATGAGAGGGTTAGAGGAAAAGATAAAAGGGGATGAGAGGCATTCACATTTCTGTATTTGATGCTCCAACTTTGCAACTTTTCATGCCAATAAAAGACCTTTTGATTTTGAATATGAAAGAGGGTGGGGTGAGAGAAAGTAAAAGGAGGGATAGAGAGCAAGGGCAGCAAGAGAGAGAGAGAGTTGGGAGGGCTAGAGAAAAAAAAGATTTTTGCGTGAGAGAGAAGGGGGGGGTAGAGGGAGCAAGGTGGAGAGAAATGGAGAAAGCTCCTGTTAAACCTAATCCAAGACGCCTCTCTGTTTCCCAAGACCTGAAAGGAATCATTTTTCTTCCCGCTGTCAGCTATTAAGAATAGAGAAAGACAGAAAGAAGCAGCTGTTTTTGTAAGGGGCCAGAGTTCATGCTAAATCACTCGGGCTCTTTGATCCCCTGCTTCCTCATCCCGGTCACGAAGTTCAAACCTTAATTTATCCAAGATTATATCCAACAGAACTTTAATGGCATGATGTGTTGTACAGGTGAAGTACCAAAGCAGTGCCTCAACTTCAGTAAAAGTTCATTTTGCATCAGTGTTTAAGTTAAGGACACACACTATTAACACTACTCTCACTCTCATTACTAATTCTGTGCCTCTTACTCCCTCCCCTACTCTCATTCTGTGCCTTACTCTCTCATTCTGCACCTTACTCCCTCCCTCACTCCCCTACTCTCATTCTCCACCTCTTACTCCCTCCCTCCCCTACTCTCTCATTCTGCACCTCTTACTTCCTCCCTCCCACACTCCCCTACTCTCTCATTCTGCACCTCTTACTCCCTCCCTCCCACACTCCCCTACTCTCTCATTCTGTACCTCTTACTCCCTCCCTCCCCTGCTCTCTCATTCTGCACCTCTTACTCCCTCCTTCCCTCCCCTGCACTCTCATTCTGCACCTCTTGCTCCCTCCCTCCCCTACTCTCTCATTCTGCACCTCTTACTCCCTCCTTCCCTCCCCTGCTCTCTCATTCTGCACCTCTTACTCCCTCCCTCCCCTACTCTCTCATTCTGCACCTCTTACTCCCTCCATCCCCTACTCTCTCATTCTGCACCTCTTACTCCCTCCCTCCCCTACTCTCTCATTCTGCACCTCTTACTCCCTCCCTCCCCTGCTCTCTCATTCTGCACCTCTTACTCCCTCCATCCCCTACTCTCTCATTCTGCACCTCTTACTCCCTCCCCTGCTCTCTCATTCTGCACCTCTTACTCCCTCCCTCCCTCCCCTACTCTCTCATTCTGCACCTCTTACTCCCTCCTTCCCTCCCCTACTCTCTCATTCTGCACCTCTTGCTCCCTCCCTCCCCTGCACTCTCATTCTGCACCTATTGCTCCCTCCCTCCCCTACTCTCTCATTCTGCACCTCTTACTCCCTCCTTCCCTCCCCTACTCTCTCATTCTGCACCTCTTACTCCCTCCCTCCCCTGCTCTCTCATTCTGCACCTCTTACTCCCTCCCTCCCCTGCTCTCTCATTCTGCACCTCTTACTCCCTCCATCCCCTACTCTCTCATTCTGCACCTCTTACTCCCTCCCTCTTCTACTCTCTCATTCTGCACCTCTTACTCCCTCCCTCCCCTGCACTCTCATTCTGTACCTCTTGCTCCCTCCCTCCCCTACTCTCTCATTCTGCACCTCTTACTCCCTCCTTCCCTCCCCTACTCTCTCATTCTGCACCTCTTACTCCCTCCCTCCCCTGCTCTCTCATTCTGCACCTCTTACTCCCTCCATCCCCTACTCTCTCATTCTGCACCTCTTACTCCCTCCCTCCCCTACTCTCTCATTCTGCACCTCTTACTCCCTCCTTCCCCTGCTCTCATTCTTTCCCTCTTACTCCCTCCCTCCCCTGCTCTCTCATTCTGCACCTCTTACTCCTAATGAAAACCAAATTATTGAGGAATGCAGTTAGGCAAGCCTCAGATATGGACTAGGTTGTATAATTGTGGACACCATGGTTTGTTCTCAGTCATGTCAGTAACACAGATATCTGCCCTCTGTGGCTGTGAACATTTTTAGAAGAATAAAACAATTTGAACAGAATAAAACTAGCAAGAACTCAATAATTGAATGTCTCCTTGCTGTAACTTAGTAGGTTATTTGTATTTTTTGTTGTTTTGTCATCCCTTGTTATCATACAATTTTCCCCTAATGAGGGGGGAGGGGGGAGAGACTAATTTAAAAGCACAAAATGTAGTCCTTTTTTTTCAATGTTCCCAGTGTTTTAGATCTTACTATGTCACTTGGTAGGTTATTACATGCATTTATAACTCTCTGCGTAAAAAAGTGCTTCCTTCCTTCTGTTCTAAATGTACTTTTCCTCAGTTTCCATTTATGCCCTCTTGTTCTACTCTGTGCTAGATTTGAAATCACATCTTGTGTTAGCTTTATCTATACCATTTAAGATTCTATAGACTTCAACCATGGACCCTCTTTCTCTTTTTCTAGGCTGAAGAGATTTACTTTAACCTTTCCTCATATCTCATGTCATTAAGTCCTGGGATCAGCCTAGTTGTCCACTGTACCTTCGCGTGCAATTATGTATTCTTTTGTTGTGAGGTGATCAACTGCAAACAATATTCTAGGTGGGGTCTAACTAGGGCATTGTATAATCTTAGCATAACCTCTCTAGACCCAGGAAGAGCCAAGTACTCCAGGGCTACAACATCAAAATATGAGCAACAGATATACTGAACGGTGTGATCACCAATGTCTGCACAGAAAACTAAGTCGTCATTGTGAACCAGCCAGGACACACATAAATTGACAGATTTCAATTAGCTTTTTCCTTGTTAAAATGTTTTTAAATAAACAAACCAAGCAATACTGGAAGCAGTTTTCTTTCTGGAGACTAGTAACAGGTCTGGGTAGGCTGGGATTCTGAGATTTCGATCTTAGGGACAACAAATCCTTTGGGTAATTAAGAGTATTAATTAAGCACGGTTTTTCAAAAGTCCCGACGGCACCAAAAAATAATTCAGACCATGATGATAAATGTCAGTATCAAGAGTTCTGTATATTAAAGTTTCAATTGCATGAAAAACAAAACTGGTAGAGTTAAATCCCTACATCTTTTTAGGGTGTTTTGTATTATTAATGACCAAGAAACAATTCAAATGGGAACACTTCAAAATACAGCTGCATTAACTACACTCCACTGTAGCTCCACTTCTGTTACAAATCCAAACAATTACATAATTGTGTGCAAAGCGAATGTTGTATAGATCAGTAAATAGTTACTACAGTGCAACTGCATTTAGTTAATGTGCCTGCATTCTAAAGTTAATCAAAAAATACAGTATTTTATTTCTTCACAGTTGAACCTAGTGGTTATATGCTGTATTAAACTGTGGAGATTGAAATGTTTGTGTATTTCTCTTCAACGTGTAAACCTACTCCTGGTAAACTCAGTTTTGTTAAATATCCAGGCAGACTGTCTTCGCTCCATGAGCGCTGATGTTACAGCAGGCTGGTTAACAGATATTATTTGTCAGTTAAAAGAGGTACTGTACCTTCATCCCTAGCCAGTGGCTGCCCTGTGGCTGTACAGTTAATATTTGCTTCTGTGTGCCAATAAATTTGCATGAGATTAAAATGTGACCTAAATGCATTTTTAACACCCGGAGTAATTAATTTAACATTCATCGTGGGAGAGAGAGAGAGAGAGAGAGGAGAGAGAGAGAGTACTGACAGTCTGATTTCTCTGACCAGTGGGAGCTTCAGTGATGAAGAATGGGAAGAATAATTAGCTGAAGAAGAACAATAATGTGGCTCAGCAGACTAATTCTCTAGCCTTTCATCCCTTTCACTTCTGGAGGCCTGGGTTAGAATGTAGTCACAAGCGAAATGATATTCTGGGTTGCCAGTGGACACAATTTTAGAAAAGCCCTGCACTGAATGGCAGGGGCTGTACAGGTTAGGTTTGAGAGCGGTGAGGGGAGGCTCTAATGGCACCTGTTAGCCAGTGCCATTGCCCGTCACCTTCTGTACCACTAAAGCATCAAAATTAGACAGCGAGGAAAACAATGAAAACTACAAAGAGAATAACCAGAAAGAGACTGGAAAGAGCAATGACAAGAAAAATAAGACCAAGTACAAGCAGATAAACAAAAACAAATGTGTGTTTCCTTGTTAAATAAAGGAGAAAAATACACATTATATATATATATATATATATATATATATATATATATATATATATATATATATATATATATATATATACACACACACACACAAAGATACAACACAAAAGGATGAACTAAATAAGAGAGATGAAAACCAAAAGCAGGAAAGTCCAGAAGAGACTGGAATGTTTGCCTCAGCTGTCGGCTCCTCCTCGCTGGCACAGACACAATTGGGCTGCTGTAATTAACCAGGCAATTGGCTGTTTTCATTTGCATATAAATGTGCTTACATGCAAGTGTTAAACAAGCTGGCACAAGCCAGAGTCATTAGCAGTGTCAGCTCCATCTCTCCCCTCTGGTGGTGGTGCGGTGGGCATGAAACCCCACTACCCAGGAAGGCTGAGCACTGCAAAAGGGCCCACAACTGTGCATTTGGATTTTGTTCTCTGTGTGCTGGGTTTCCATATAAACTGGTCTGGTGTAGCTAACAGGTAGGTGCAGGACCCTTTTTGAGGATCACATTCACACAAGAGTTAACACAGGGTCATTATACCTGCTGCACAACAAGGGGGTCTATAGTACGGGTCAAAATAAAAGGACTGGAGTCAAAATGAAAGAAAACTAGAAAATCAAACTAAAGTCTACTGCAAAATATTTTTGAAGATTTGCTACAGACCTTTAAATTAATTAATTAACTACACCCCTCTCCCCGATAAAAAAAAAAAACAACGACAGTGTCAATATTTAAACTGACACACGTTTTAAGAACTGGATTGAATAAAATCGCTGGCACTTTAAACTCAGTGAAAGTCTTGGTGTTGCCAATCTCTTCAATCCCCAGGGCTTGGTTTTAGGCACTGATTAGCTGGCAATGCTAATGCGCTTCCATGTACAACTGCAGCATGTTAACAAACAGGCCTCTCTATTCAAATCAATTAGCAGCCTTACAAATTTGAGTAGCAAATCTGTGCTGTAATCCAAAGAGGGCTGCCTCAGAGATGCTGAGAGCACAGTGCAGAAAGCACAGTGACAACAGACATGCTTGATACACAGACGCGGTTATTGTTCTACAGAGCTATGTGGTTCAATCACTGCTTCTTGTGGAGATGTCGGCCTACAATGCTTGGCTGATGCGGAAAGGTTGTAAGTTGATAAGAAATAAGGCCCAGTGTATACTTTAAGTGATTTAGAGCACATTTTAGGAGCAACACAGATTGGACTGAAATAAATATTTATCAGTTACTTATGGAGGGTGTATTATTATTATTATTATTATTATTATTATTAGTTAAGTTCTGCAGTTTTTAGAACAAGAGGGTAGTTTTTTCTACAGTACTGAATTTTATCCAAACTGCTCTGTGGATTATGACTGTGCGATAACAGTAAAAAGAAAAAAAAATTAAATATATATATATATATATATATATATATATATATATCAAACCCCACTGTAAATGTACTCAAATATTACCTTGGAATAGAACCTGTTACACCTATTAACTGTCACATTTTAAATGAGGACACACTTGTGAGGGTAAAGGGGAGTTGGTTGGATATGGATTTGTGGAGTTTGAGAGCAAACAGAGTGCAAATCCTAGTGGAAAAAGTTGGGAGACCTGACATCAGTTTCACCGGTGCTTTCAGTTAACTGTAATTCTCTATTAGATCTTCCTATTGCTGTATTTATTTTTGTCGTCACGGGGAGGGGAGGCAAAGTCACCCTGGGGTCAAACCCACTGTGTCAGGACAAGAAGCAGACAACCACGCCTGGGGTTCTCCACACTAGGATTCTGGTTAAATAAAAACACACACCAAGGACTGTGACGCAGAGCTTGTGAAAGACAGTTAATGCGTGCGAGAGAGAGAGAGAGCTGGCAACTCTTCTAATATGAAAGACCTAAACTAACCCCTCAAGGGAGGTCAGTAGCAAACTTTCTGAACTGGGAGTATTTCCATAGCTAAGGATGCCCTGGCAGCACCAGAAAGCGAGTATGCTTTAACTCAGCTGAAATTACATGAATGGCAAACGCATTTTTTTTATATGGCTGGTGAAAAAAAATGTCTGGAAAAGTCTAAATATTTAGTAACATCAATTGACAGTTGACACGACGCCATTCACCCTGGCTGGGCAATGTGGCTTTAACATAATATGATTTAGGCAGCTTGTTTAGCATGCCACTAAAAAAGCTACTGAAATGTTATCTTTTTTTTTTTTTTTTTTTAGCACACTTCTGAAATCCACACTATGAATCCAGCCCCTAGAAGGCTGTTGAAACAGCTTACATTTTCTACAGAAAAAAAAAAAAAGTCAGTCAATGTGTTTGTAATCTGTAATTTACAGGTGGCACGCAAACACTCGAATGGCCACGTCCTTTGCTCATACACTGAAACATGCACACAAACTAAATGACACACACACAAAGACTGCAAGCACACTTAAATACAAGATGAATTTAATGTAAAACATTTCAACAAAACAGCATTTTTTTTTTTTAAATAAGCCGGTGTATAATGCAAGTAATATCCTATTATTTAATTATGTCTCAATCTAAAATTCTAGGTGATGCAAAACTTTTGGCCATAGCTGTATGTATGCAAATTCCTAAGGGGAGAAAATCCATATTCCATGGCTCCCTTTTGCCCCCTCCTTCATCACTTGTAACACTGAAAGGGAGGGGAGCAGAGGGGGTGATGTGTTTTTCTGAAGCTCCGTACACAGTCAGTTCCCAGCAAAGCATACAATACAACACGGAGGGGGCATGTGTAAGACTAAACTGAAGCAGAAGGTTTGTTTGAATCCCACTGTCTCCCTGTGTGAGCGAGCGTGTGAGAGCTCAATGCTGCTGCTCCTCTCCGAGCCAAGCTAAGCCTGACATCTACAGTCCTCCTGACTGGATTTCAGAGGTCTCCCAGTCTGCCTGCTATAATCCCAAGAAGAGGCAACCCTTTCCCAGACATGTTATAATTTAATTGCTAAGGAAATGCCAAATATAATTTGGGCAGGGCAATTAATGTACAGTCTGAGACACCTGGCATAAACACCCAGTAAAGCTACACACAGGAAGTGAAATGGACAGTGCCAATTAGATGGCAGCCACGGGTCTATTCTTACTCTATGAAAAACAAACAATTGCACTTGAATGTATTTAAGATAAGGGTTTGTTTTTTGTATATGGATCGCATTGTTGCTGGTATATAAAAGCCATAATATAGGTTGGTTTGCTGAAACCCAACCTATCATTGTATCCCCTTCTCAAATATTTTTAAAGGATATTAATTTTTATTTGTGTAATAGTGTTACAATTAATGAAACAATGCACTGCCAGTTTCACATTATTTTTCATACCATCAACCGTTTATGTCTGTTTAATGTGCGAAGGGAAAAACAAGTGTACATAAACAAAGAAATGCACTTGTATACTAACTTAGCTTTAAGTAATTATTTTGTAATAAGCAAGTAGTTCCCTTGCAAACTACTGATTTTCAATTAAAAAAAAAAAAAAACATTTCTGTATTTAAAATTCCCAAACATTTAGTTTTAAATGTGAAAACTGAACTATAGCAGAGAATCCCTCAAATTTATCTTTTTCACTGCTTGTTTGTAATATGGACTTTTTCATTTTATCAGTAATAATTTACAGTAATACAAACTATATTAAAATTGTACTTGAAAATATTGCAATACAAATTGACTGCTTGTTTTTTGGATCTGCCATTTCCTTACTGGTATTAACTTTAAAAGATCTACCTTGTCACTGCTCTACTATATATATATATATATATATATATATATATATATATTATTTTATTGTATTTTCTCTAACAATGACATGCATTTATAAGGATAAGCAACAGTTTTGTTAGTTTACTGTCGTTGTACAGTATATATCTAAAGCACATCCACACATGAGCACGCATGCAGCCCGACAACAACAAAAAGCCCTGGAAAGCAGCAGCACTTTAGAGGCCATTTGATTGCTTTGCTGTGGTCAAGTGTGGGCCACCGAGCTCAATTCTCCCGCAACAATGGAGTGGGCTGCAGGGACAAAGGGGTTAGCATGGCTTTTAACCAGTTTCCCAGAGTCCCTGCCACTTCAAGCAGAATGGAGAGGGGATTGAGTACTGCAGGCAAAAACAAGCTGGCAAACACAGTCCAAGCTGCTCTTCTTAAAAATACAAAATAAAATTATATACGTTTTCACAAAACAGCTTTCTTCTGCTCAGTTCGACCAGCCTACGACGATATGTCATTTTCCATCAAGGCCCTCTTTTTACACCCCCTCCCCCCCCCCCCCCTCCCCAATAAAAGAGGGACCTTGCAACCTTGCAATTATTGTTTGAGGATAAATTAAGAAAAGGAACACGAGGGTGCATGCAGGAGCAAGGCCAGGAGCAAGGCCAGGACAAGGCGCTCGCCTGAATTGGGAGGCTAGGCAGAGGGAGTGCACAAGAGAAAAATGGTTGCACTGCTCGCCCAGCAGGGGACTGCTCAAGTCGGCCCCACATTTGCAAGAGAATCGCGCTTGTTGTTGGAAGACATTTTTTTTTTGGTGAAGAAGGGGGCTCAGAATCCCTCTTTTCTTTTCTTCACACTTTAATCTTGAAGAGGATAAGCTGTGCCGTACACGGAGAGGAAATGGCATGGGTCTGATGGGGTCCAGCATACCGACACTACATTCCAGCTCACAGGGCAGCCACACACACACTCATTCCGACCTACAAAACATGCACACAGACTTAAAATCAGGCATACAGGTGTACATTAAAACACATCTTAAAAGATACCGACACAAATTACAATGAACTAATAAATACAAATAAGAAATGTTTAATAAAAAATAAAAACACTCGCACACACACAGATCTACAAAACGCTGTTTTGTAAAGCCACATCGTTCATTGGCAGTTGTTTTAGTATTGTCACTGGCTGTGTCCTCTAGAGATCCACTCTGTACACTACATGTCTACAGTAACCCTCCCCCTCCTCCTTTAATGCTTGTCCAGCCAAGCGCTGGCCTTGACAGGAACAGCAATCCATCGCGTCTAGTCCACCAACTGCCAAATCTAGGTTTATTCTCCATCATCACCCTCATTTGCATGGTATAAAAATTATCACTGTGAGTCACTATGTTTCTGGAAACATCATTTTTGAGGTCATTCAATACCACAGCATAACATTCTTAGGAAAATAAATTACACATATCATTTGATGTGTTACAGTTTCAGTCGTATATGTTGGGGTACACTACAGTTTAATATATATGCAGTACTCCATTTAAAAATGTGTATTACAACAAAAAATCCTGTTGCTTATTAATACGCCACACTGCAATCAATAAAAAAAGAACTCAACACAGAAGAAACAAAAAGCACACCACATGCAGGTACTGTAGCCTTGAACTAGACAGACTGGCTGGGAACAAATTACTAAACAGAGAATGTCTTATATTCTATTGGACCTGTGTGGAGTACCCTGTATAATTAAGAAATTATTAAATAACTGTGTTTAATTTAAAATGAAAGGCTGTACAATACATAGCCTAACAAATAAATATACAAAGGATTCAAATATTTACACACATTAATAATATACACCTATAATAATTATACAGACACTGCAGTATGTACCTGTACTCAATGTATTTCTTTAATTGATACTGTACATTTCTCTTATACAAGAGCAGCGTTGTAAGCAGCCTGCATTGGTGAAGCTGCTGTGTGTTGAACTCAGACTTATGCTTTTCCTACGCCAGTGTCACCCAAAAAAAAAAAAAAAAAAACCTTTAAAGCCACACATCGCCCATAGCCTCTAATGATGCTGCATTAAAATCAGCTTGTACTTCTGAATTTTTAATGGTTCGGAGTTTCCAGTTACATAACAGACAAATACATACATACATAAATAAACATAACGGAAATGCAGACTGAAGTGAGGCTGATGGCTGGCTGGCTGGCAGAGTCATAACCCCTCCACCCCCCCCCCCCCCCGGTCCCACTCCAATGCACACACGGCTATCTGCCCCTCAGAAATCACTTAAATCGTGACCTTTGAAAATCAATCAATCTGTAGCACTGATCATGCGAGCTGTTATTTATCACCCACTAATTTTATTATATATTGTGTTAATTATATGGATGTGTAGTCTACCCTAAAATATGCAGAAAAGAAGTGACTATTCAGTTATATTGTAATAGGGTATATATATTGCAAAAAATACCTGAAAATGATATGGTGCGTTGATGTGGTAAACTTACTTTCTAATCACCCTGTGTATATATATATATATATATATATATATATATATATTATAGAGAGAGAGAGAGAGAGAGAGAGAGAGAGAGAGAGAGAGAGAGAGAGAGTACTGACAGTCTGATTTCTCTGACCAGTGGGAGCTTCAGTGATGAAGAATGGGAAGAATAATTAGCTGAAGAAGAACAATAATGTTGCTCAGCATTAATTGGTATATTATGAATTTAAAATATATATATGAGGACGGATTGTTGCATTGTTTCATATTTAGTTCCCTAAATGAAACAAATACAGTAGCATTTATTTCTAATATACTAGAACAGAGCAGCGCTCTTATACACCACTGAAGAGGCCTGCAGCAAGCACACACCATCTCACACTGTTATATAAAATGCATGAACTGTGGGGTAGATGCATTTATTGGATTGGTATTGTATGTTTTAAAGAAATGCTAATACAGTAACTTGTTTTAAAAAAAGTGTATTTACACATGTGCATGTAGATAGTCTTTTTAATATATAAACTACATTTTTTAAATATATTTTAGACATGCTACAATATAGGGCAGGTATAGCGCTAAAATGGGGAATTATCTTTTTCAGGTACGCTATAAAACACTAACATCATAAGCTATTACAAATGTTAAAAACGCAGCACCGGTTTCCATTTTCACCTCCCCCTACCCCCACCCTCTCCCCTCACACTTCAAGATTGTAAATCTAACCCACCACAATGATTTAGTGATTACAAACACGATAACATATTGTGTAACAGCAAACCACAGTATTCCTGCCAACTTCACTTCATGGAGATAAAGGAACAACGACGAGAACAAGTTTAGAATTTTTTTTTTTTTTTTTAAATAGATTATAAAAAGTGTTGCTGGCAGAGCAAACCAGCTCCTAGCAAAGGACAAGGCTTGAAAGGCTTGAAAGTCTCTATATAGCAGCGCTGTAGCACTAAAACCTCACCAACCAGAGACAGGTAAAGGGAGAGCCGAGCGCAGGACTGGACGAAGTGCCCTTTTTAAAACAGGCCCCCCTCTCTGTGTAATGACAAGCCTGACACGTACGCTATTATTTTTCAGTTTGTAACAACTGGAATAACAGGTCGAGTCTGCAGTAGCTTGCATATTCAAAATCGTGGGCTGTAACTGGATCCCCTACTCTTGCTGCTAAGCAGATAACCTTATTTTCCCCTCAACCATGAGCAGACGGCATCGGTACACTATGCTACTTGACTCTTTACTATCTCAGACCATGTGAAGAACAGAACAACAAAAAAAAGCTGCTTGAAGAATTAAAAAAAAGGAAAAGGGGTAAAGAGAGGCATAATAAAGGGAGGGAAACGGAGAGAGGAAAAAGAGCGGTCGGACAGAAGGCTAATTTATCTTTACACCACCAACCAGGCCTACACACACAGCCTTTCACTGAACTGACCTAACAATAACTAAAATTGTGCTCATTAGGGTGGATATTGGCGTTCATGAGATGGTTTTAATTACAGACACAGGTAAATAGATGGGACACTTGCTGACTGAAGGTTGTATTTAAAAAATAAATAATTTAACAAATACAAATAGCAATGGGTTTTGAGCATTCTGTCTCCCGGCCATGGTTCTCCCACACCCCTCTCCCTTACTGCTCTACCCATGTCTGAGCATCTCGATACGGGGACAAAACACAGAGGCCCCCCCTGAAGAGGCCTATATCTTCACATCCTTGCTTTTAGTATTGCTTTTATTAGACTTATTGTAATATTGCTTTTTTCTATTTTTTATTATTGTTTAATTTCTGATTGTGTGTGTGTGTACATTATATATTTTATATTATATATATAACATTTAAAATAGTAAGATGTTTGTAAATTTTACATTTATGGAATAGTAACATTAGTAGTAATAATAATAATAATAATAATATTAATAATAATAATAATCTAAAACAGCCTAAAGAAGAAAATCTGTCCTCCTTTTCTGCAGTCGTTGATTTTAAATGCACAATAAGCACTGTTTTATCATCTCTGCTTTCACACTTGCTTGGGTCCCAATCTTCCTCTTATCATCATCATCATCATCATTATGGTGATTAATAATTTCATTATCCTTTTTATAATCATTGTTATTAGAATTCTCATTTGAAATCAGAATACAGCAGAAGACGCTATTTCTGACCATGTTTTGTGCTCTGCGCCTAGTCACTTAGCAGACCTTTTACATCTTGTGTCTGTCATCCTTATCTTCAAAAAATTGTCTTTCAAATTTTACATTGTATCCAAGTGTAAAACATTAATGTTACACAACTACAAACGAGCAGTAATATCGTAACTAAATGACTAATGAATAATAATAATTATACAAAAACCACCTATTGTAAAAGGCAGCTATATTTGTATTTGCTTTTATTTGTGATAAAACACTTTCTCTAAAAAAAAAGAAAATGAATAAAATAAAATGTATCTTTCCCCATTTTCTACAAACAATGCACTTGAATAAAAATAAAAATAAATAAAAAAGGGCATCACAAAATATGTATTTTAAGTGCGTAGGTTATTTAAGTGGAAAATAACCTATCAGTGGTAATAGAAATTCTAGACACTAGAATCCATATCTCTCATTATAACCAACAGGTTTTAAGATGAAATATGTGACCTACAGTAATACCTGATGTGAAGAACGGAGAGTGCTATTTTGAATCTTCACTAAAGATTTCTAGTCACTTCAATAAGTCATGGACTGCTTATAAAAACAGCAAATGTATACAGCATCTATTTTAATAATCATACAAAAATACATTTTAAACAACTGCATGTAAAACACAAAAATAAACTTCTGCTAGGTGTCTTGCTTTTTCAAATACAGCTTTCTGTTGTCCATGGTATACCACAAAATGATTCAACGTTACGATGGCAAGAATAAAATCTAAAACATCATTGAAAAGGTACGAAAAATTGCAGCAAAAATAAATTGAATAAACAAACAAAAAAAAAAAAAAATCACTAACTCGTCAATATACCAATGCATTTTAATTTTCATAACATTACTTTGATTATTATTTATTTTATTATTATTGCTCAGCTTCCTAAGTGCATGCATATGTGATGACCAGATTGTAAAAAAATAAATAATACACAATAATTCCAAAAATACCTAATAAAATAAATGTATGCACAGGCACATAAAAGCCAAAAATAACTTTTCTTAAACTACATTTTCTAAATGTTATGTAAATAAATGAATAGACAGTGCACCATATGGATGGAAAGATATTATGGTAATAATTGAAATTGATACTCTATTTTAATTCAAACAATAGCAACACTAATGATCTTCCAATTGATAGTATGCTTCTGTGTTTTCATTGTTATACCATAGCGTCCCCATTACTAGTCTCTAAACCAAACAGCACTAACAAACAGATCCCTGTCTCTTTTACAGCTGAAATCGGAGGTAATAATTGCAGCGGTACGGGTACCACTAGATGCTGTATCCCTTTTTCTGTAATTATTAACAGCTCTGTGTCTCTTCTCAGCTGCTGTATTTTGAAAGTTATTTGGACACTGTAAAGTACAGGGGGGACCAAAGGATCTCAGCTGACATTGCTTTCCAGCAAACACACACACACACGCAAAGCCACCCAGTCTCCAGCACTCTTAAAACAAAAAGCCCTCCAATTGCCTATTCTCAAAAAAATGGCAACCTCTATCATTCTCAACGAAGCAGAAGAACGCCCCATTGGCTTGCCCACACTGGGGTGTTGCAAGAAGATTCCTTTAGTTTAGGTTATTTTTTCAGCTAAGTAATAAATCTGCCTGCCTGTCTGCCTGTCTACGTGAATGGATGACCCCCCCCTCCCTTTTTTTTTCCTCTTGCCCCTTTTGTGTGAGGGCAAATTGTGAAGGTCCTGGAATGTCGCCTTGTTTTTTTGACCTCTCGCCTGATCCCTCTCCTTTGTAACCCCTTGCTATTTGACCCCTTCTACCTCACACCCCCCTCTCCTCTCCATCCCTGTAACAAGTCTCCTCTATCTATCTTTCTATCTAACCCGAAGATGTACTGTCTCTCCATTCCTGACCCCTCATATCCCTTTTTTCTATCTTTCTTTATTTCTTCTATCTCAGTGCTGCCTGTTTGTGGTGATTCCCTTGATTCCTCTTCTCGCTTTCCTCTGACTGCTCAGCTTTCTTTCTTTCTCTTTCTTTCTTCCTCTCCCTCTGTGACCCCTGGTCCCCTGTTTCTTGCTGTCTGACCCCCTGGACTCCAAGCCTCCCCCTCTCTCTCATTCCTCCAAACCCAGGCGCACATCCCAACCCTCACTTGCAAACCGCTTCCCCTCAGCCATCTCTATCTCTCTTTATCCCTACCTCCTCAAAAAACCTCATCCCTTTCTCTCCGGAGCTGTATCCCTCCTAATTCTATCTCTTGTATATCTTTGTTCTGCTATTCTAAAGTAGGTAGGTGCGTGTTTGCATGTATGTATGTTTGTATAGTGGGGAGACATTTGCGGTCCTTTTTCACCACTGTCTACCAGTCCCTATCTCTGATGGACACCTCACTCTCTCTCTCTCGCTCTTAAACCAACCCTCATGCATGCCTACCGCAAATCTCCCTTTAATTACACTGTTGGACACCTTTGTTTTGTATTTTTTATGCTATATATATAGCTTTAGTACACTCCACCGAAAAAAATATGAATTCCCAGATGTATCCTGAGCTGTTAACATTATTTTTACGCCATTAACGTCGCTTTGTATTACATGTTATACAATATGTTATAATTATTAGTAGTAGTATTTATTTTGCATTCGTCATTTGACCTATCCTTCCTTCTGTTCTTAGTCAACATTTCATTCCAGTGTTCCTTTCTTTTTTTAAGGAAATTATATATTTTTTTTACCTTTTTAAAAAATAATCCCACGTAGTGTGTGACTGTTAGCTATTATTTCTCCATATACCTTTCCCTAAATCTGTCCTCCTTTTTTCCGCTCCCCGCACTACCGCCCCCTCTGCCTCCGTGCTCGGCTCTATGCTCTCCCGTCTCCGAAGCCTCATAGCTCCGCTCTGGTCGTGAAGGAGACCCGGGCTCCGTTTTAACCCCCCCTCTCCCCCCCACAAAAACAAAAAACACGTCCATCGATTTACATGCGACTCCGGCAGGGAATCATCAAGAATCGACTTTAACACGACTTCACAATATCCAAAAAGGAATAAAAATAAATGAAAACTGAAGAGAGCGAGTGAGAAAAGTAAAGAACTGTTTCCAAATAAATAACACAGCGGACAAAAACATCCACCACTAAAAAACAAAAAGGACTTTGAAAGTGAATTCAGCTTCCAGAACCCAGGATCGTACAAACGTGGGATGATGCGGCAGAACAATAAAGAAGGAGTACAGAAAGACTGACAGATTTGCTAAAGTAGAGAAAACATAAACGACGTTTCCCTTTCGCCGGACACAGACGGACCCACACGCTGGACTAATGTGCTCCTTTCCTAGCTACGAGCATGAGCAGATCCCGCTACGCTCAGCACAACCTCTTTCTTCCGCGATCTTCCTTTAAAATCTCTCATTCTGTTGTCATTGTTTATACTTTCTGCACCCACAAAAAACAAACAAAAAATGCACGTTTTGTTTCAAAATCCAGTTTGTTTGTTTTTCTGCAACATGTAAAAGGAATCGCTATGTCTTTCTCCGTTTCTTTTCCCCCCCAAGCCCTGAGAGGAACCAGGACGTATCCAGATGTAAACACAGGTAACGATACGAACAGAACACAACATAAATGAAAGAACTTAGATAAAAAAAAAATCTTGTGATCGCCTATTCATTCTGCCGTTTTAGAGAATAATCAGCAATGTAATGGATAAAGGGTTAAATTAACAAACCTGCTGTGTTACTATAAAACTTAACAAATAATAATAATAATAATCGGAGACAGAAGAGAAAAAAAACAAAGTTGAAACTTACAATTTTTTTGCTGGTGCTTTGTGATCCTCGCTTTTTAATCCAGTATTGAGACGGTTTGGCTAAAGATCCCATCAAGGCAGTCCCTTTTGGTCAGTTTGCATTTAGGATGGTAAAAGAAAGATCATTGTTGTTTGAGTGTAAAAAAAAAAAGTACTAGTTGAAAGGGGTATATAAAAATAATTTAGATGCAAAGCAGGCGATGTGTCTAGTGTTGGAGGGAGAGAGGAAGAGGTGAAAGTGAGATCTGATGATTGAAAAGAAAAAAACTCTTTGGATCTTTATTCCTGCTAATTAGTTTCCTGCAAAAAATGGCTGTGATTAATTCAGTGCGCATGTGCTTCATTACACAGGCACGACGGGAAGGGCTAATTAGCCACCTTCTGGATCAATAAGATTCAGCAAAGGAGAGCGAGGGAGAGGGGGGGGGGGCTGAGGGAGGGAGGGAGGGAGAAAGAGAGGGAGAGGGAGGGATGGATAGATAGAGAGGAGGAAAAAGGGAAAAGTCATGATCAGGGATTGAATATTGGGAATTGAGGATAGCGGGAACTGAAATGCTTGGAGTTTGGTGTACAGAAACACTCACAACAAAGTAATATTAATAGGTAATGGTTATGTGAAATGCTAATGAACAACTACTAGAACTAGCAATCTTTTTATCGTCCAGTTCGCTTTCATTTATGATAAATATCGGAAATGATTAGGTTACAGGATGAATTCAACTCGACTTTTTATTTTTGTATAATTAATAAAAACGTGATATATGCTACAATCAACTTGAAATATAAATGTTTTTTTTATTTATTTTTTTATTTTTGGTGGGGGGGGGGTTGCGCTCTAGAGTTGGTAATGTAAGAAATAAACATTAAATATGGAGGTGTATGTTTTAAGGGGAACAAAAATAAAACAATTAAAATAAATAATATAAATAAATAAATACAAACGTGGTATATATGCATTCATATTTTGATCGGAATATGTAAGAGTTATGTTCTTAAACATACAGTTTAAGATAACAAAGGGTAAATGGATAGATACAGATAGGACTACTGGACATAATGTTGTTGTTTTGTTTAGATATATTAAGACATTGTGCTATATAATGATATATAAAACAGACATAAACATGTTATATAATGGATATGAATGAAAAAGTTTCATTCGCAAATGCAAGAGCGTGTGATTGTCGAAATAACAAGGCTGGGAGTCAAACTTTTTTTTCCCCCTTTTGGGGTTTCAGACTTTGAAGTAACTTTTATGTGGGATTCGAGTTTAAATGATAAACCAATAATAATCGTATATCAATACGAATGTGGATGCAGAAATCAGACAGACAAAGTTCAATCATTCAATCAATATATATATATATATATATATATATATATATATATATATATATATATATATATATATATATATAAACACAAATTAGAACGTATTTTACTAAACAGACAGTGTAAACTGTGATAAAAACAACAAAAAATCAAGCCCCAAACTTCCTTTTGTGTATTTATAGTACGCGTTAGCCCAATCCCTTACCAAGTTGTGCACGGCAAGTCTTAGTGTTATTGGCAGTGAGATAAACCCTCGAGTTTGTGTAACCTTCAGAGATTAGATGTACAAGAGAGGGGTTCAGGGGAGTTTTTAAAAGCGTGGAAAAATACGCTGTTACTCTTTTTAATAGCCCTTTATTGCACATCGATTTAGGTTTATGCAGTGCAGGACTAAATCAGGACGCAATTAAAATTGCATCTGATTTACAACTGTTGCAAGTTAAAGTTCAGCAAATGTTTAATTTATAAATCTAATTTTCTTGATTTTAATTCACATGACAAAGTAAAAGAGAAAGCATAGCCCAGTCCAATATGGTTACAAGATCCGCTTGCAACTGTTTCACGTATATGCTTATTTATTGGTCTGAAGAAAAACATATACAATTCTAATCTTTGATTTATTTTCTTTTGCAAGTTTGTTCATTTCAATAAAAAGCAGACACAGACATAATTAATTAAAAGAAACACACAGACAACTTAATTACACACGGGCTTTAAATTAATTACAAAAAGGTTTAACTAAAATATGTCCAGCAAAACTTATAAAAAGTGGAAGGTATCTCCCACCCCCCCCCCCCCCCCCCCCCCCCTTTAGATTTTATATATTTCCCGGTAAATGGTGTATCTTTCAAGCGCTTGCGTTCACAGGGGTGACATTTGATCAATAGATACAACTGTAGTATAGATCGTTGAGCTACAACACGTTTTTTTTTGTTTGTTTTTGTTTGTTTCTTTGTTTTAACATCACTTATATTTCTAATGTCGTAAAAACAACTACATTTGTCCCGAAACTAGAAAGATTATTGCTGGCGAGTGAACCTTTATGAGGGTCCCAATGTTCCCTTTGTCATGATAATTCTATTGTTGATCCCCTATAAAGAACTGGACCCCCCCACACACACAAGCGAACTGAGCTGCGAGGGAGCCTAATCCCCACAAACAAACCCCAATCGCCTACTTTCATTAATTACATAATATGTTTATTCGAGTAACGCCAGGTTTGAATCTTTTAAATGAAAAAAAGCAATCATTACAGCCGTTTATTTGTCATTGTAGTTTTGTAGTTTTTATTATTGGCCCGCAGTGCTATCCACGGGAAACACAATACAAGGCTATATATATATATATATATATATATATATATATATATATATATACACACACACACACACACACACACACACACACACACACACACACACACACACACACACACACACATTGAGGGTATTGTTTGATGTATAATGTAACGGAATCGTATCAATGTATTCAGAGTTGTAGAAATGTTCCGACTGATTAAATATCTGTTTTATAGTATACAGTCTATTTAAATGTGCTTAATACCTTCAATGGACATTGCATTATATATCCAAATGCATGAACAACGCAACACAAGAATACGTTCAAATCAATAGTCATGTGTTTGAATAAGGAAACAAAAACACAGTTGGTGTTACATGTATGATCAAGGCCAACTCAGTTTGTGTTATATGTAAAACAACCCGTGTCTTCCATAATTAAACACATTGCTGTGTTCATTTTGACATGTTTTACAAGAATGGCTGTTTGCTAAATACAATTTGTGGTCGACACACTTTAGTATATGCAGGTTTTCATAATATTAAAATGATTTATTTGTAATATCAGCCTGATAATTGTAGTAGGATATAGGGTTGCTTTTTTATTTTTTTTATTATTTTTTTTTGCATGAAATTACCATTCATTATTTATTTATTTGCCTTTTTTTACAATTTCCAGTCTATTCCATGATAAAATAATAGTAATACATAATAATCTAATTAAACATTTAGATTAGATACATTGAGATATGCACTTTACAGCATCTTTACATATTTACGTAAAAACTAAATGCAGTTTTTAAGAGGCCTGCTTCTGTGTTTTTTTTATTTTTTAAAAAAAAAATTTTAAATCTGGTTTAGATTATAGCCTATACCACACAACCCAACTCATGAGGAAGGAAACAAGGTTTGATAAATAAAGCGTTATCGTGTAGAAACCTTTACCGCTACATTTTAGGCTTGAATATATATTTGTTATTAAAAAATAAATAATAAAAAAAACCTAAAAAAAACAAAAAAAAAAACAGCGTTTAAACACAGAACCACGGAACGCAGTGGGTAGATAAATAACATCATACTTAAAATAAACTACATAGGCCTACATCACAGCAGGTTTAAATACTGTCAAAGTGAGAATATTGAATATTGTATGTATGTATACGAGGTATAGCAGTGTGTATATGTGTGTGTATGTATGTAGCATATGAGGCCTGTGCAGGCTATCTATATATGCATTAATGTGCGTGTGTGTGCAGGTACACATTCACATGTATACAACCATAGGGTCTAATATTTGTGCTTGAAACAGAGATCGTATTATAGTGAGCTGTGAAAAGCAGACAGAGAGCATCTCCAGGATTCGCGATGTGTCTGATCTCCTGGGAAGAGCAGATTGTAAAAATGAATGGCTAGAAAATAGAGTGCACGTGGAGTGAGAGGGGCACTGAGATCATAAAGAGACTGTGATTGGGGCGCGTGGAGAGAGAGGCAGACGGTCCGGAAGAGACCCTGCTCAATTCTGCCTTTCTACATACCCAAACTCTGGCAAGACCGAAAGAAAGAAAGAAAGAAAGAAAGAAAGAAAGAAAGAAAGAAAGAAAGAAAGAAGAGCATATTCGCTTAATAAACAGTGCCTACCCTGTCAATTATTAAAGATTTAAAACACGCAAAGCAGCACCGATCTCATGATCATTTGAAAAAAAAAAAAGCGAGACTATAACAAAGCAAAAAAAAAAAAAAAAAGTAAGAATAGCATCTACGTTTACAATTCACATGTACCTGTATTAAACCCGCAACACGAATAGCAGGCCTATGTTAACATTAATCGATACAGACAGCAAATGCTTTTTTACAGTGAGATACACAAAGTTATGTCCAAAAATATGCCTATAGCGCACTCCACATGAAAAAAAGAAAAATGAAAACACATATAAAACACGCACATCTTACCGTTGCATATTCAGCATAGAAGTATAAATGGTATTATTATTTTTTCTCTTCCAACAATTCTACCGCGGTGTTGTTGTGTTTGGTAACAAAAAGGCAGATACAGTTTGTGTTAAACACAAACGATGTCGTTCTAATCAGACATTTGACACAAAACTGTATGATGACCTGTATAGGAGATTCAAACTTAAATGAGAACAATGTATCTAGCCTACACGACTTAAATGACACGGAGTGGCGGTATAAAGTTTATCCATAGAAAATAGCCATGACGTAAAGGGGTTTGAGTTTAACGCTGCGGATAGGTGAGTGCAGAAACCTTTCTAAAAGTGTTCCTCAAGAAAAGAAAAAAATATAATAATAATGTAGTAGTATGCTGTTGTAGTAAATGTTTACATCTTTAGCAGATATTGGTTTGCATAAGACTAATTTAAGGCTGGTGAATTAATGGCCTTGACGCTTGCTGTTCAAGTTGGCATTTGTGCACCCTTTCTGCCCGTGTACTTTCAATTTCCGCTGGAAAGCAACCCGCTGCTGGTTTTAATAACAAAATGAAGTTCATTGTCGAACTCGAAGGGAGCAGGAGACTCGAGGAAATGGGTCTCGTTTTATTATTTGGTCTGTAATATTATGCACAGACTCTGTGTTTTTTTTTTTTGTTTTGTTTTGTTTTTGTTTTTTTTAAATCTGCGACGCCTGTACCGCGCGTGCCATCCCAGAACAATAACACAAAAGAGATAATAGTGCACAAATGCCTGCATTGCACGGAAATGAGTGCTGAGTCCAAGAATTTAGAGATGAAAGAACCAGACGGCTACTGTCCCACAACTTAATAAAACGATTACGATTATTATGATGTTAAGGATTTAGGGATATTTTGTATTAATATTTGCTACTTAAACGAGGCACGCATACTGACTTCCCCATCTCTTGTGAAAACAAAATATACCACATAATGTTCCTAGAACAAAGGCGGGGTTTATGCTCACATTATCTATCTATCTATCTATCTATCTATCTATCTATCTATCTATCTATCTATCTATCTATCTATCTATCTGTCTGTCTGTCTGTCTAATTTAGACGAGCAGAGCAGGTGGTAGTTTTTCGTTGATGGCATGCACATTTTTTTCATTTGATAATACAATCTAGAATAGGCCGATATCTATCCACCTCAGGTAAATGAAGTATCTGAATTGCTAAATCGAACTACTGGGCGTATCTGTGCACCTGGCTAATTGCAGTGCGATGACGTAGCACTGCTATTGTCCGGCTGCGTGGTTGAAGATTGTGGGACAGAATAGATTGCATCCATGTAGCCACCAGGTGCAATGGCAGCGCCCTCTTATGTTCACTTTGGCCAAAGGGATCAAGAAAATAACATTTAAACCTGGCTTCGTGTGTCCAAGCCCAGCATCGACAACTTATCTGTGTGCGGCATCTGTTTTACATGCCACTACAGAAGTCTGGGCAAGCGGCGGTTGATTTGCATATTTGCAAATCGAGGGATGGAATTTTAACACTGTGATAGGAAATCCAAAAGGTATCCCTGTCGCTATGCACTAAGGCGATGAGAATCCATAAACATATCATTGTATAGAAATTGACTACACGAGACAATGCTTAACAGACCTGCAGGTAAAATTGTATGTATGCAAAATTAATAGAGCGCATGCCTTCAAAAGGAAAATATAACACTAGTTCAGTATTTCCATAAAATCTTTAGATTTAAGTCAGGAAAAATTATACAGCTTTATATTTATACTATCATATAGGCCGACAGTAAATGCATGTACAATGTAGTTTTTTATTTCACAAAATGCAACGTTAATCTGGTAACATAACCAAAACGTTCAAAGTATTATTTAAAATTGCTTAAAAATAGCTAAAAGAAAAATGTATTTTCAAAGATGAAAATATCGATATTCACATTTGAAATCTAAGAAATGTATATGCATGCAAATACGTACTGCATTAAAATAAATAGTTTTTTGCTGCCCATGTCTAACATCGAACATTGTGCATTGAAAATAAAACAAAGATTATACAAGCTTAGTTTGTATGACATTGTATTTGACTATATTCCAGGTAAGGGTGGTAGCCTACATTGTGATTAAATATGGTAGTATCTTTTTGTCTTTTTATACCTGCAAAAAACAGTTATTGTAAATGGATCGACATTGAATAATGATCTAGATGTCGAGGGTATTTTATACTGAACTATTAACCCCCGCATACTGTATCTGGACTCGCTTTGTGTTTGCTTAGCCAGTGAACATAATACATATTTAATCTGATCATCTCCTGCGCCGACGGTTTTTTTTCTTCTTCTAAATGATGGTTTTCTGATGTGAACCCTGCTAAACAGTATCTATATATTTTGCAATAACATTAAAATGAATCTGAATTGATGTTGTAAAACTCCGACTCGCATTTAGCTTCTGATGTATAATGCAGATCTTCCAATTTCTGTCAAAGTCGTGCCCCGTATTGTTACCATGAAAAAAGACCCCTCTTAAAGAAAAACATTTTCCAATAAAATAATTTATGCAAATCTAATTGGATTCTTTCTAACCAGAAATACGTGCATATTATTATTATTATTATTATTATTATTATTATTATTATTATTATTATTATTATTATTAATAGTAGTAGTAGTAGTAGTAGTCGTAGTAGTAGTAGTAGTAGTAGTAGTATTGGTGTTTAAAGTTAAACATTATTATGTAAACATTAAATTATCTATCTATCTAGCTGTCTGTCTGTCTGTCCGTCTGTCTGTCTGTCTATCTGTCTTTTTTATGCATGTATGTAAACTGGCGCATATATTATAATATTATGTGCAGTAGTTTTATTGTCATGTTTAATATGTGTAGCAGTAATATTAGTATTATTATAAATGTTAGTATTATTACACTACTTAAATTTGAATATATCCTTATTATTCACAACTTTGATTAAGATGCGCTTTTTGTTCGAGTCCCGAACCTATAGCCAGTCACACAGGTGGTATCCTACTGATCAGAATAGCAAACAGCAAAACGATTCTGTCTAAAACTAATACAACAGCCACCAATAATAATAATAATAATAATAAGAAGAAGAAGAAGAAGAAGAAGACGAAGAAGAAGAACATTGTTTGTATAAACACACACTAAACATAATATAAAATAACATACTATACCGATATATTGATTGCTATTCCTATTTTATTTAAATGCAATTGCTATAATATATTTGTGTTTGTTAATTCATAATATAAATATAAAAATCACAATTTGTTTTAGAGAACAGTTAAGGTATCGTTTTGAAATGGTAATTCTATCCTAAGTATGCTTTATAAATAAATGGCTTTTAACCAACAGCAAAAAAAGAAAAGAAAAAATGCCTATAGATAAATACATCATTTAGAAGTTCAGCTAGTTAAAAGTTAAAAGAGATGATGATATTAAAATGTTCAGACTTCAAGAGCAGCCGTTGTAAAAGTTAAACCAGGTGTTGTAATAAAAGCATGATTCTAAAAAATAAAAAAAATCCTCAGCCTTTTCTCAATAAGATTTGTCAATTTTATCGAACTTTGATCAGATGTACCTTCATTAAATTCGTTTTATGATCATAGATTTGAAAACAACAAAACGAAATACATTATAAAAATCGCCTTGTGCATATTTAAACGATGGATTGAAAGTAAATGTTTACCAAAAGAAGCCTTTTAAAAAAATGAACAGAATGGTGAAAACGGATTTTTTACTGCCTGTGAATTTGATTTATTAAACATTTGAAAACTAACCCTTAATGTTAGGAACAGATGTGAATGTACAGCTGTGGCTGACCATTACTGTCTTCTAAATCTCACCCCTTGAAGAATATTGTACAGCTTTTCACCTTTTATGCTTAATTTGGGAGGAAATGGTGAACATGTGTTTTTTTTTCATTTGCATCTAGAAAACGCCATTGTTGTTGTAATAAAATAAAATAATAAAACTTATTAAAAATAATACTACAAATAAGCGTTCGTGTATATGCTACGATAGTGTGGAGTAGTGGTTAGGGCTCTGGACTCTTGACCGGAGAGTTGTGGGTTCAATCCCTGGTAGGGGACACTGCTGCTGTACCCTTGAGCAAGGTACTTTACCTAGATTGCTCCAGTAAAAACCCAACTGTATAAATGGGTAACTGTATGTAAAAATAACGTGATATCTTGTAACAATTGTAAGTCGCCCTGGATAAGGCCGTCTGCTAAGAAATAAATAATAATAATAATACGATAGGAGGAACTTAATGTAGCCTATTTTTGCCTTGAATTAAAATTCTTTCCAATGTTGACAGAAAGTACCATACAGTTCCATAGAGTAACATTTCTATTTAAATGTAGGTTTTAAAATGCTAGAACCAGTTTTATTCGATAACTTCAAAAGCTTTTCGAAGAAATTGTAATCTACAATCCCTTTTCCATGTTAAAGATACACCTGCTTTTATAATGCCACGCAATAGTGCTTTATAAATGACACAATGATACAAATTCATTTAGAATTATATAACACGATCATACTTAACATGACTTATCTGTACACATACACACGAACACAATCACAGAACAGCTACGTTTTACAGTAAAAAAGACTATATATACAGTACATGTGTTACTTTTCTCAGTACACGCAGCAAAAATATTTATATAATAGCCTATAATATATCTAGCTACTACAGAAAAATATTGGTGATGACTTGGAATGGATGGATGGATAGATAGATAAATAGATGTAGATAGAATTGCTGTTTTTGCTTTATTTGCTTCATTTTTTAAGGAAAAGGTAGGCTACACTATCCTATATATACAACTAAAAAGGAAATATTTTATTACATGTGTAACATTAATTAAAAACCAATACTGTACTAATCAGTGCAACCACCAGAAAATGGTTTATAATGTAATTAAAAAACGTTATAACTGGTTAACCCCTATACTCTATAAGCCTTGTACCCTTTTTAGGTTTCAATCAGAGATTGGTACACTACTAACGGAAATTAATAGAAGTGTAATTCGTGCTTTATACATTAGTTATTTATAATCATTGTACTGTACTGTGTGCTTCTATCTTTGTATGTATCTATCTATCTATCTACAGCATAATCCTTAATATTTATGAATATGCTATAAATTATGCACAAGAGTATACAGAGTTTTACCCATGCGGACTGCCCGTGAAAGACACACAAGGCACATGAATTAATGCTGTCTGACGCGGCGGGCTGCGAGTCACCTGCGCACTCGGGCGGCTCCAATCCCGCAGCACCCGCGGCTAATAGGGCGAATGTGCACTGAAAAGAGTTCATCTCCTGCGGACAGTGGGGGTTAACTGAACCCTGTGTTTTCAAATCCGTTCCCTCACATTTCCTAATGCAGACGAATTATCCAACACAATCTATTTACAAAAAGCACACCCCAAAACGAAACCCTTAATAATTATATATACAAAGTTCAAGTAGCCCACATTAAACTGTTTTGGACTGTTGTTGATTTCTTTAAAACTCGAAACGGGCTCGTTTCTATATCCCAGTGCAATGTGTATCAGTCTAGTACAAAGTCAGGAGCAGTAGGCCTATAAGTACAGTTTCTATAACGTTGCTCGGTCGTATTCTGTTCCACCGACACCAATTTAGTTGGCGTATAAATACGACAGGAGAAACATGGCTGCTCTAATTTATGCTGTGTATTTAAGACCTAGACTAAGACCATTACAGCGACAGAGAGCATCGGAAGATGAGTGCGCTTTGGTTTCTGAACAAGAAATTATAGTGAACCGCTTGAAGAAGGAGGATATATTCAATTCAATTTAATTCGATTTTATTTTTTATATAGCGCCTTTTGCAACAGGTCGCCACGAAGCCCTTTACAAAGGAAAAAACAATACATATTACTGAACAATAAGCAAAAGAACAGACTAAAAACAAAACAGAATATATAAGCTGTATTATAAATAATAATAATAATAATAATAATAATAATAATAATAATAATAATAATAATAAAAAGCAGTGGGGGCAAGAGGGTATCAGCTCATCTGGATGAAAATGCCAGGCTATAGAAATGGGTTTTTAGTCTAGACTTGAAGTCATTGACTGAAGGGGCTTCTCTAATTGTGGATGGCAAGTTGTTCCATAACTATGTGCCATATAACTAAACGATCTACCACCTGAAGTTTTTTTCTGAATAATAGGTACAGACAGTAGGCCAGCATCCAGTGATCAGAGCGGGAGATTGGGGACATAGGGTTCGAAGAGATCTTTAAGGTATGGAGGTGCGAGACCGTTTAAAGCCTTATAAGTTAGTAGCAACACCTTAAAAACTATTCTAAAACTAAATGGTAGCCAATGCAAAGATGCCAGCACAGGCATGACAGACGTCCCCAATATGCTGAAAGTGTATACCTATAACCTGTCCACTTTTATTTGGTTTGATCCCATTATGGCCCACTAGCTTCATTTATTTTATTTGCATTTCCAGTCTTTGTCAACCTCTTTGAGGAAAACGTTACATGGTTGTTCATTTAAAAAAAAAAAAAATCGTATTAATTTGTACTCCTTCTTGCAGTATCAGTAAGCTAGCTCTGTTTTTGTTGCTGTTTTGGCAGATGCCACTGTAGATTTTCCTGTCTGGGTTGTCTGCTAACACAACCCACAATTTTCACTTAATAATTAGGCTCATTATGTTTTGTATTCTAAATGGGTCGCATGTGTTCTAACATATATCATTATTTAGTTATCAAATAACTATTTATTGCAATGCTGTGTTTATGGTGCAGTTCCAAACGTGTACATTACATGGGATTATATACAATTACATATACAGCATAAATTAGATAGAAAATGGGATGTAGGTCATTTAAACCTATAATTTCTGTCTCGTATATGACAAATGATTACACAAATGTGATTTTCAAGACCATTCAAACTACCTTTCTTGTGTTGCGTGATTCATGTATTTTCAGACACGGGGGTAGGCTACAATTTGCTAGCCTATCTGTCGTATTAAATACGACGCCAACTACGATTCGACTGGAATATAGAAACAGGCGATATAAATAATTATATCGTATTTGAACTTACGATCTCGCAATATAGAAACGAGCTCCAGATTTTATTGAGACAGACCTAAACAACGAGTTAAAGCTGTGAATATATACAACTTTTTGAAAGGACTTGGTTAAACAAAGCAAAGCACCCAACGTAGTTGCTTGATTACCTGTAACTGTTAGAGAAAGATAACTCATATTTTACGTGATTGTGTATTTTCGTTTTTATATTTGTGTTTATGCGCTGCTGTTATGAAAATAAATAAATAAATACATGACTAAATAAATGAATAAATACAATCTTTCACAACAAGCAGTGATTCTTCTTGGCAGGTAGAGTGCCGGAAATATGGGCAACGCTATTCCAAGTCCACAGTCACGGGTCATAGAGGGCGCTATAACCGACGCCTATATAACCTATTCATGCTAATGTTTTTACTCTACTTGTCCCTAATGTAATATACATTATTTTCTATAGGTGTGGAAAAATGTAGGTTTGTGAAACAAATATCGTAATGAATTAAGAAACTGTAATGATATATTTTATCACACTTTCTTCTCTTTTAGTTGGGGTGTAATGATATGATGAAATAGTGATTTACTTTTATATTTGTTCTAGAAACACGTATTGTAAAAGTGTCCCGCGTTTATTTTCACTTTAGCCATACCTTAATGTCTGTTTAATGCTTTTTTCACATTGTTGCCGTTTACATTCCCAAAATGTTAGCTTTTGGGACACATATTCTCCCCCTAACTTGCAGACGAGGCAGGTTATAAATGACACTTTCTAGATTATTTTCAGACCCTTACACTATGTTTTAATAGTTATAGTTTTATATTTTCTATTTATATATTTTTCTAGTAAAGCTAAGCATTTTTTTTCAACTACTAAAAAATAATACATCCGAAGCATTTAAATAAAGTAAGCAATTAAATACAATATACAAGAAAAAAATTACACATTGAGCTTATTGAACTGTGTCAATGGACTAATCTGTTCATCTATTTACCAGATACATTTCAGGTGTGTTAGTATTAAAAATGGCTACAGCTTCTTTGTTTTTTTTTACACACTTGACACTGTGGATTTTGAAACTTAGTATAACTGTCTGAATAATTCATCCATTAGCTCCAAACATCATGATAAATCATTAAATCTGCATTAGACACGATGACCTTCAACTCTGTAGGCCCCACCTGCTGTATTGTTAAGAAACAGTGGGAACAGCGCTAAAACACTATTTCTGGAATCAGGAAGCACAGATAATAGCCAAACAACAAGGATTCTCCGAGAAGGCTCCAAACAAGACATTTATAAAAAATAACTACTGCCTGTGATTTTCCCTTTGGGCAAATCATAGGCAAAAGACCCCATCCCTAATAAGTGTATTGTCTACTGTCGGTAGAGACCCATTTGCAAAAATGTTGAGTTCCACGTGCTCTGAAGAGAAAGTAATTTAAAACCTTCACATGAAACGACTTGTTGGCACAGCAAAGAACAGAATAAACTCTAAGGCACAAGGGGACAGGTCAAAGCGACCTGGACAAGGTCAGTGTACACAGCCACCCCAGGAACACACTAAAGAGGCTCATCCACTCAGTTAGATTTTCAAAACTAAGCTACCATCTCTGTTTAGATCAATTAACTAAACCCTAGTGTCTAATCTGAGGACGTGTGTTTGTTTAAGTGTAACCTGGACCTGCTCCCTCTACCACTGAAACCTGAATACCAAAATCCTAAATGTAAAGAAGAGAGCAGACTATGCCCCCCCCCCCAACCACCCCTGTACCCTGAGCAGGCTGGACTGTTTGAATGGTGGGAGGTGTGTGCCTGAGGACCCACAGTCCTATAAAAGAAGCTATTAGTGAGTCCATTACCCAGCTAGGTGTGAGCTCGTTAGGGTAATTAGCATGGGGAGGTGTTTACTTTTGCACTACATTAACACCACAGGGGGCAGTTTCAACGCCTGCCAGTGTATTGTGCCTACCCCCCACCCCCCCCCCACCCCCTCCGTCCCCCAAGTAAGCAAACATTTGGCAGGCTATACTCTAGAGTGCGCTGGGCTTTGCCACAGACCCATAGACACTACCCTGTAGAACTTCCCAGAGCTGGGTGAGTCCCTCAACTCACCAGCACCCTGCCTGGAACTCCACAGTACTCACTAAACCTCAACAGTGATGTGATACACAAACATAAGTTAATATGGTGTATCGCCACCATTTCACAGGTCTCCCTTTTTCATTATGAAAGACACGCACGTTGTTGGTTGTTGGTGAGGGCTATTTTAACCCTGCACTTTCCGAGAGATGTCGCACCATGAAATAGAGACAGTGAAAACACAAGAACAATACGAAAAGCAGGTCATTTCACAAGAACCGAAACTTTCAGACGCGTCACACTTCGGCTCTTCTTTTCAGTTGGCTTTTTCTATCTATATTATCTTGTTTTCAATGTATCTACCTTGATTCTTCTGAACTCTTGAAATAGAACAGGGTATCTAATTAGTTGAAAGAAGCTATCAGTACATGTTATTCTTTATTAGCTACAAAAAAACAGGTGACAAAGCCAGGGTGTGGATAACCACACAACTGGTTCAAGTGCAGCTCAGTATAAAAGAGCCATTTCATATATACCTCTGTAAGTTTACTGCTATTTTAAATGCTTCAATTGTAACTGCCACACTCTCACAAGCCCTGTTCACCTTGACCTAAAGTACTTGCTTTCATTGTGTTGTTTGATTGGACTGATCATTGCAGCACATCACTTACCAAATGATCTTCAATGGCAATGCAATGACTCTGCACGAAGAGGCAATGGTAGCACAATGCTAACTTTTTTCATATTTTCACATACAAATGCTATCCCAAAGATATGAATCAAAGTACATTGTATGGTAAGTACAATGGTACCAAATCAGTGGTACTGTGGATCCATTGCTAATTGTGGTTCCTTAGAATAATACAGTCATTTTAATGGTATGTTCCGTCATTGTTCTGGGGCATTTTCAGTACTTATGTTGACTTCTCTGGCATTATCTTTGTCCCTTTTGAAAAATATTGGACCCTTAAGGTCTGTAATGTGCTTTTTAGAAATAAACTCTCATCCTTAATTAGTTCCATAAAGATGGATATTGTTCCATAACATTTTTTGAAGTGCTTTCTTTTAACACACACACACACACACACACATACACACACACAAACACACACACACACACACACACACACATACATATATACACACACACACACACTAAATAAAATATAAAAACTATTTTTTGCAAATGATGGTTCCCTGCTGTGTCCTTGTAATTTACAGGGACCTAATTTTCCACAAAATTACTGTGAACTTTTCAAACAAAAGACATACAAGACTACAGAGTGTAGCAGAGAGGCCCTGCTTCTGTGTCATGCATGTTTTGTATGTGACTAATTTTATAAACACTAATTACTTTGAATCTAAGTCCTATTTAGGGGGCAGCAAATGGACCACAGTTCCGTCAAAAGAGACGCAGCATGTTTTCTTCATTTTATGGAAGAAAGAGAAAATCTTTCTGCCCTTTTATAATGATCACAAACCACTTCACTCTCAGCTCTCCTGCACTGACACCTCCTTATATCTACATAATGAGCACAAGCCTTACCACTCTCAGCTCTCCAGCACTGACATTGTCCACCACCATAATTTAATAATGAACACTAGTCAAAACACTCCGTTCTAATCTCTTCAACAGTAAAATAACAGACCTGTACCTCAAATAACTATCCTTATAAAGGTTTAGCATGGTAATTCTGCTTAGTAAGTTTGCAGTTTCCCATCTTTTTCACCAGGTAATACTGTGCATTTACTGTTATTTACCAGAGTAACTTATGGTATGCTTTGCTGAACTTTGCTATGCTTATATCATGATATAGTGCTCTATAGTTTTTAGTGTGAATGCAAACCACAGACCCATCATCAATCTGTAAAGAAAATGATGCAAGGGATACCTTAAGTTTCAATATCCATAACTTCATACATTCCAGTTCAATTTAGTAAAACTAAGTACCAATGTTTAATTAAAATGTGACTAATATTAAAGAAAATAATAAAAAATGACTTAGAGAATAAATATTCCAATAGTTGAGGCATATGTAAACCAGGGTTCAAGGAAACATTGCGTTAAAGCTGTCTAGCTATGCAAATGGCAAATTTCAGGTGTGCTGGTAAAATAGTGCAGCAAGAAGACAACAGTGAATTCAGAAACTAGTCACAGCTTGAGAAAGGGAACTCTGTTTTACTCTATTGATAATTACCCAAAACTTTGGATATTGAGAATAAGGATTGCTTCTTGGTGCTGCTGTGTTTTATTGCTTGGTTTTGAAGGAGTTACCCTTTGACAGGAGCATCTAACGGGGTTATGGAAGAACTTCACAGGCAGGCAGTGCCCTCCCTACCTGATGGGGGTCTTGTGAAGCTGGCCTCTGAGCAGAAAGGGCCTTCTGTCCGTCCTTCCCTTTAAAGTGTCTTGTTTGAAGCGATGATGGAAAGGTTAGAGCTCAGCAGGTTAGAGACACAACGGTAGGTGTGTCTAGGCAAAAGGTTGACCTTATGCTTCCAAAGTGCTTTGTCGTATCATTTTTTTTTTTAAAGATAAAAAAAGAGGTTTTGAAATGTGTCTTGCTGTCACCACCTAAAAGTTCTATTCCAGGGCGTCGTTTGTTATATTCCCAGAATTCCAGAAATTTCCATGGCAGACAGTTCCAGGTGAGTCATTAGGATTGTAGTATAAGTGCCTGCCTTCCTGGTCACATAGATGCTAGATCTATTTCCAGGGACAGAGAACCTAGGAGAACAAGAACAAAAACAAACTGTTAAAAAGAAGAGCTGCAGTGAAATAACAAGGTAAGCTATATATGTAATATAGGCAATTCATAACGATATAGCATTCAACAGCCAATTAGGTGCCAGTGCTGGGAAAAAGTACATCACCATTGCATAGATTCACAACATGTGGAACAGCATCTTATACCCGATACAAACCTAAAATGGGCCTATTTAATGAATAGCTTGTTTCATGTGTTTATATTATTATTATTTTCTTAGCAGACACCCTTATCCAGAGTGACTTACAATTATTACAAGATATCACATTATTTTTACATACAATTACCCATTTATACAGTTGGGTTTTTACTGGAGCAATCTAGGTAAAGTACCTTGCTCAAGGGTACAGCAGCAGTGTCCCCCCCTGGGATTGAACCCACGACCCTCCGGTCAAGAGTCCAGAGCCCTAACCACTACTCCACACTGCTGCCCTTGTATATATACAGTGATGAACATAACTATTGGCACCCAAGGATTTCAGATAGTCAATCAAATAGGTATCCACTATATACAGGGAATCCATTCTCATTTTGGAAAAAGAACATTTCTTCTGGGGTTTACTATCTGGTAAGGGTACAAAAGGGCTTCAAAATACATATAGGTTAAATATGGATTATTTGTATGTTTCTTCATGAGTCTAGTATTTTTTGCACTAGTTATATCACATTCATATGAGGGCCTGACGTACTCTACTTCAATAGTTAGTGCATGAAGGACTGAATAAGGTCCTGCCTGTAATTTCCACACAGTCCCAGTGGTACCCTTTTATTTGGCAACATTTTAATGATTATTTTTACCTCTGTGGTTAGAAGAGAGTTAAAGCCTGGGTTTAATTGCTCCCCCGAGCGCTTATTAACTGGTTGATGAGGAGCTCCGGGGAGCAGCACTTAAAACTGAAACAAAAACAAATAGCACAGGCATCTTGGCATGGGTACAGGGCTGGGCGGGGCTTAGCAAGCCAGGCGATGCCTCCCACAGTGAGCTCAATTAAGGGGGAGGTTCTCTCTGCCTCAAGCTCAGCTCAAGAAAGTTGCTAATTCTGAAATACACAGCAAATTGATTTGATTTATATTGCTGAGTGCATTTCTTTTCAAATATTATATCTTTATGAGATTATATCTTCGTGAGTTATATTATTATTATTATTTGTTTATTTAGCAGATGCCTTTATCCAAGGCGACTTACAGAGACTAGGGTGTGTGAACTATGCATCAGCTGAAGAGTCACTTACAATTACGTCTCACCCGAAAGACGGAGCA
Source organism: Acipenser ruthenus (assembly GCF_902713425.1). Taxonomy (NCBI): domain Eukaryota; kingdom Metazoa; phylum Chordata; class Actinopteri; order Acipenseriformes; family Acipenseridae; genus Acipenser; species Acipenser ruthenus. Next base: position 24,950,157 of record NC_081207.1, read on the forward strand.
CAAGGAGGTTAAGTGACTTGCTCAGGGTCACACAATGAGACAGTAGCTGAGGTGGGATTTGAACCGGGGACCTCCTGGTTACAAGCCCTTTTCCTTTACCACTGGACCACACAGCCTCCTGTTTAAAGCCTGTTTTGATGGAAGCGGTTCTAGAAAGGTTTCATGAGTATCAAAAATATACCTATACAAAAAGTCACACAAAAGCTGTAGCAAAAACACAGTAGTTTTCTATAGAATCCTATAGTATTGCATGTAGTACACAATAATGAACCACAGTGATTTGGCAACAACTCTAGAATACTACAGTATTCATTTATATGTTTTGTCCTCAGCTCAGTCTGCCAATTGGGACTCAAGTCCAGTGCTGTTTTTTGTTCCTTGTCTGCCTGTCTGTTTGTTTGTCTGTCTGCCACGCAACTGGAGGAGCACGGGGTTACAGACAGGATCAATACCGGGGCCAGCAGCTGCGAGCAGGGCTCCAGGCCATTCCTCAGCACTGGCTATTGATTAGGCCGGGCTGAGCTGCCAATATAAATGTGGTGTAAATGACAAGAGGCAGAGAAAGCAGAGGGAAAGAGTGAGACAGAGGCCAAGGAGGAAATCTGTATCGCCGGTAGCAGCCTTGTAGCAGATCAGAGATAAAAGTCAATTGCACTTAACCAAATGGCTTATTTAGCAGACAGGGAAATGAAGGGGGGGGTTAGGTGATTGTAGGGCTTGATTCCTTCTGTAGGCTTTCCTTTTCAACAGCTATAAGGGAACCTATGCATAAAAGGAGCCACAAGTGACTAGAGTTAGCTGCTGAATGACTTGAAGACAAAATGTTCAACATTCAATTACTCGACGATGGAATATGCTTGCAAAAGGTACAGAGATGGATATTTTTGCTCAGTGTGTGTATGTGTGCAGTTTTTACTTTATTGTTCAAAAGTAATTGTAGCAATGTGAGACTTTGTGGCTGCCATTTCACTTACTACTTCAATGAGGCTTATCCCAAAAATATATACTGTAAATAGTTGTAAAAGTCTGTGTGTGAGGTGTTTGCAAACATTCTAAATGGTTCTGAATTCTGTTGAGTTCTCCAATATAGAGTTTGAAAAATTTCCCCATTTAGCTGTGTATATTTCAGCTATATTCAATGCTCCCTTTGTCTTTGATTTCATCATTCTAGAATGGCTGGTATATATAGTATAGTATAGTATAGTATAGTATAGTATAGTATAGTATAGTATAATACAGTATGGTATAAGTAAACTGAGTTGAAAGGCCACAGTGGCACTAGAAATTCTGGAATGAAGAAAGCACATAAACAATGCTTTGGCACATGGCATTCAAAAGCTGAATTGATCTGAAAGCTTGTTAGAGACTACAAACAAACCTCAATATTGGAGAACTCAACAGAAACCAAAACAACTTTGCAAACATCCCTAAAAAGCAAGGTAAAATCTAAAATGTTTTCCTCTTCACTGTGGATGACTACTGTGCCTGTCTCAACCACACACCAACCTGCCCTGCTGACAGGCCTTCATTCACTCTGAGAGCCCAGGAAGCAGCTCCTTGGCAGTGCTGGCAGAAGAATGCCCCCCTGTTCCCAGCCCTTTCCCCGGCTGGGAGAGTTTCTCACACCTGGCTGTGAGAATGGCAGTGGAGCCAGGAGAACTATCGCAGCACAGCCAGGACTGGGGTTCAGACAGCAGACCACACACTGCAGACTCTGTTGTCATAGAAACTTCTTATAGTACATTTACACAGTAATTTACAGTTAAGTATGTTTTGCCCATGTTTACTGTATACTGCATTAACTGTTCTTTACTATGGTTAATTTGCTCTTCATCATACTTTGTCATAGTAGCCAGGAAACTACCATAGGAAATATTTACATGGAGACCATAATCTTTTTTTTTTAGCTTGTTCCTCATTAACTTACAGAACCACCTGCCAACCTCCAGTCAATCCCCTATCAAAGCCGGTCAGATCTGAGGTCTTCAGCATTGTGACTAAAACTGACTTGCAACAGGAAGATGCAGATTTCATATATTACAGAATGTCAGAAATGCCATTGGCATAACAAATAAATCAGACATGCAAGAGGTAGCCCATTTACACAGAAATGCGCATCTTATGCAGTTTGGGCAAGATCACTGCAAAGTACGGGATGCCATCTGTATATAAGATAAGATGTTCTGGAATGTTGACAAATCTGTAACAGACCAATTTCTTATACATGGTTTATAATGTACTATAGAAATATTTTCTTATGAAAGCATGGTCAAGCACAAGTAAATATGGTAGAGCGCATCTCCCTCTATATTGATCACTCTATAGTGAAGCAGTTTAATAAACTTGTCACTAACCTTTCTCTTCACTATTTTGCAGCTGCCTTCTCCACCTGTCCATATCAGCAGCTGCATATCTCCCCCTCTAATTACTAAGTGACAGAATGGCAATAGTGACCACTTCTCAGATAACCATGTTCCTCATGCACTGCCTGTAGCCCCAGTCCTCTCTGGCCAGTCTGACCTTCCTCACCCTAGTAACCCGGAATACATCAACTGGAAGTTTACTGTGCTGCACAGGTCAGAGACCTTGGTGACATTTATTAATTTTTTTTTTGTATTGTTGAGTAGCCTAATAGTTACAGCTATGGACGGGAGGGAGGCAGTGGGGCCTAGTACAGTTGGGAGAATTGGAGGTAAGCTGTGTGACTTAGTGGTTAGAGCTGAGGAACTGTGTGAGAGACAATGTGGCCTAGTGGTTAGAGCTGAGTGACTGAGCGGTAGGCAGTGTGGCCTAGGGGTTAAGCTAACTGGTAGTATGACATAGTGGTTAGAGTGAGGGAACTGGGAGGTAAGCAGTGTGGCTTAGTGGTTAGAGCTGGCGTAGTGGGAGGGAGGCAGTGTGGCCTTTACTAAGTATCGTTTCATTATGTTTTTCTCTGAGGGACCCAAGTTCAAATGCAGCCCCCTTCAGACTGAGTTAAAATGCAGCCCCTGTCTGAATAAGGTTATTGGGTTTTAGCTCAGATCCCTCTCTTTGAAATCAATTCCCAATGGGTGCAATCCCCCAAGGTGAAAATATGTTCTTTTTCTCTTAACTTACTGAAGAGGAAATGGGCTCTGGCAGCAAGGGAAAACCTGTTACTTTTAAATAAAAACGTTGTCAATTTAACACCATCTGTTTGTTCAGTTGAGTTCCTCACCAGCCTATGAACTTAAAGGGACCTGGCAGTGATCAATACTTTTACAAATCAGTATTAGTTACTCTCTGGCTCCCCTAGGGTTAATCCATCTGGCAAAATAAAATATCTGTCAGCATCTTTGGTTGCTAACAACATTCATTGACTTGTGGGCTTGTGGATAGGGATTTGTGACTCTGAGTGTGTGTGTGTGTGTGTATGTGTGTGAAGAGAGAGAGTATGTGTTTACACATGTCGACAAATGTAAATGAGAAAGCTCAGTAGTGAGACATGCCACTAGTTTTGTGGCCCCATAGCTGTTGAACATTTAACTACTGGATTAAAACAAATTAATATCAAATTAAAGTCTTTGTATATTTTCCCCTGCAAGTATTTGAAGGTTTTGGAATTTAATGTTGTTTTTCAGTAACTTTAAAACCGTTATAACAACTCTTCCTTGCTCATATCTTGTTTCTACGTTCTTTATGCTAATTGGCAAATAAAGACCTTTTTTCTAACTTCTTTTAAACAGGAGACAACTATTCAACATCTGAACTTCGAATAATAACAATACATGGGATTTTTACAAAAATCGAACATCTTCTAAAAAAATCTTTTAAATAACATGGGATACTCTTAGCACGAATACACTTTATTTTCAGGGGCACTTTTATGTTTATTACCTGGTAAGAACTAGTTTCCAAATGGCATTAGCCCCTGACTTTGCGCTCCGTCAACATTTTACCCCTTGACAATTCCCCTATTTCATTGCTGATCTTTCTCAACTTACAACACTTTTTTATTCTCCAAAACATGGTTAGGTACCACTAAGCATACAGGTTAGCATTGATTTTGCAGTAAAAAAAATAAATAAAAAAATAAATAAAACATGATGGTTCTGTCACATATTATTTATAAAGCCATGACATATACTGTATACCTATTTAGTAGTTTATGAATCTTTTACTGTAGATTAACTAACCATGAACAAGAACAAAAAATGCATGTTAAAAGCTGGACAGAGAGGCCATCCAATCCTTCACTCCTTGTTCTTGTGGAGGTCATTATATTCTTCAGTCTCCTGAGTGTACTAACACATTACAGGAATACATTATATCTTCTACATATTCCTGATATTTAATCTTGTATCTGTTAAAAATCCTATGTGTGTTCTGTAGGATGCGCCACTGTAGTTTCTGCATAGTTCATTATTTGCAATGCTTCCAGCCAAATTGCTTGTGAAAGGACTCCTCAAGGCTGAAAAGAGGCAGGGAGGCGTATTAGCATTGCCCTAGCACACTGAAGCCCATAGATGTAGAGCCTGTGTAATACTGATATTCTTCCCAACCTCACTTCCCCACAACCTACCCTGAGATGTTTTTATAGAAACAATTTATTGCTGGAATAGTTGGTAAGAAAGGCAAATAAGGATCAAAGCAGAAACAATAGCAGATACTCATACAGAGGTTGCACAATAGGACATTATACAGTTCAGAAAAGAAATATTAGGAGATGGTGATGATCAAAAGTTAATTAGTTTGAAGAATAAAAATGAAGGAGTGAAGGTTGGGTGGGAGGGTGGTCTCTCTCTCTCTCTCTCTCTCTCTCTCTCTCTCTCTCTCTCTCTCTCTCTCTCTCTCTCTCTCTCTCTCTCTCTCTCTCTCTCTCTCTCTCTCTCTCTCTGATGACCAGTGGGTTCACTCCGTGTCTGGGGTGAAGGGAGGTCACGGATTGCAGGTTGATAATAGAGTCCTGGAGGGAAGTTGTCAGTGTGAGATGTGGAACTAGAACACCCCTGAACTGCTCTCTGATTCCAGCTAGCCATCATTGACATCATGACAATACCATTACCCTTGAGAAACCCTTTCAGAACCTTGAGCAAACAATAGCAGAACAATGGATTTGGAACACTGTTTCACTGTGGTCCTGATATGGTAATACACAGTAGCTGATATCAAGGGCTTGTCCAATGACTGAAAACAGCTTGCATTGAAGTAATGATCTCCAATGTCAGTCCTGTTGTGAAACTAAAATGGCTATGCAACAGTTATGTACAAAGTACAATAGTAGTACAAGATCACTGGGGTATTAGCAATCGGTAGAATAGTACCACAATTCTTTACTTACCAATGGTATCTCAATGATATGAACTAATACACACTGTTACTCCCTTGCAGTACCAAGGAACCTTGTCAGGGCTACTGTGCAATAAGTTCTGATCATTGTTCTACCAAGGTTACTTACATTTATACACTGGGATTACACCAATAGAATTTTTTCAAAAACTCTCACGATTGCCCTATAAACATACAGAAGGCCATTGATGGCATTTCTGTATATGTAGTTGTATAATCTCTTACTATTTATATGCATTTAACCCAGTTTAGCATACAGAGTAGTCATAAAAAACATGCAGTTATTACATTTTTATTTTCAAAATCATTACGAAGAGTAACAGAAAATCTGTTCTGAGCAGATTAGATGCAACAGTACGTCCCTGGTAAAAATAAATAAATAAATAAATAAATACGAAAAAGAAATAAAAATGTTTGTTTTTTTTCTTTGAATGTTTTAAACAAATTCAGCATTTCCACTTCCTTGGGGCATTAATATTAATTCCAGATCAGGCCGGATTAGTTTGCTGTTGAGCTCAAAATAATGGAAATGACACAGAGAGGAAAACAGCTCAGTTTTGACATAAAGTACCCTCCCTGAAAAATGTGGTATCCCAGTTATAATCCAAATGCATTACACTGAAGAAACCCTAGAATAATGTGCAGACCACAACATTAGCAGTAATGGCAACACAATGAATTTGGAACACATTGCACACTGGTCCAGATACAGAAGGACACTGTCTGTCTGCTACGACTATGGTTCCAGACAGACAGACAGCTTGATTAGGCCACTATTGATGTGTTAAAATATGAAAAGGTTACCATTCTCCCAATAGCGCATACCATTGTAGCTGCTGTTATGCTTCCAATTCACGTTGGCAGGACAGTGCTCTATGGAAACCAGTTTGTTAGTCTGTCAATGCCGTTCTTATAAGATATCCTGCCATGTCTAATGTAATCTTCCCAGTTGTTTCCTTCCACTCAGAATCCTTCCTTTGTCTCAGGCTACAGCGGCCCATTTTACCAGCGTCCGGCCCAATATCCTGGTGTGCTTTGTTAAAGTAATTACTGCAATGCATTGATTATCATAAATAGATAGCTTAGATTTTCTTGGGATTAATTGTAAAATATTGAAGGGCAGTGGTGTAGTAGTAAATAAAAAAGTAGGTAAACACCCCTGTTTGGTGGAGTTGAACAGATAAATTCAACAGAGATATATTGAACATGAACAGATATATTGTTAATGGCCCTCAGCCAACTAGAGCCCCCCATACAGTCCTTTCCCTCTCAGGTGCTGTTCAGACCCGATGGTACGCTTCACGTGAACATTTCTGCGAGGGTCCTTTTATGGGCTAGGATGAAGGCTAATAGCAGGTCCAGTATGCCTAACAACAGAACATTAATAGAACATAAACAACCAATCACAGAACACTCACACTCACACACACACACAAACAGAACATGTAGTCCAGTGGCCACGGCCCGTGCTCACGCTACAGTTCTGACTGAGAGCTCTCAGCTGTCGGTCTCACGCGTACAACACAACACAGATGCTCACTGTTAAAATACATTGTCTTTAACCTAGTATTTGCACATCACAGGCATGGAGCACAAGACCCAATCAGAATGAATGTTATCATCATAAAAAGGTCAATCTTACCCTTTAAGTTATATGAAAAGGCAATCCCCTTATGGAATTACTGAGGAATCAATCAATAAAGCACAGTATGTGATGACTGGAAGGGGGTGTTTGTATCGTGTATCCTGTGACAGTTACAGCTATCCAGATGTTATCTGCCATTGGAATGACACCACTGCTAACCAGATGTGCATTCTCAGATTGTCCTTCATGAATATAAAGCAGAAAATTCATTAAAACAAAACAAAACAAAAAAAATTACCAAGACATATTTCAGCATTACTGCAAGAAACTGTATTGCAAACCAGTATTGGGGATATTTTGCAGTGCAATGTTTTTACTTTGAAAATGCTGCACTATAAGCAACTTGGCACTACAAAGGCAATGCATGAATTGTATGATTCAGTTTTGTATGTGGTAGGGTTTGTCGAAGAAAGATAATAAGGATAAGAATGAACAATTAAGTTATTTTTGAATGTATACTGTGTTAGTATATCATACCTTTAGTTATTCACTTCAGTTTAAGAATCCTTTATAATAGAGAATTTTAGGACAACGGACGTCTGGCCTTATAGTTAGACATTATTACGAAACCTTTTATAATAAGGATTTAGAGGGTTTTTTTTGTTGTTTTTTTTATGGATCCTTAAACTAAAGCATGACCACCTACTAAATTTACTAAAATTAGGTCAGGTTGACAAGTTAGCCTTAAAAGCATTTAATGTAGTCTTTAACTCCTATTTATTTTCATTTTACAAAACCAAACAACTAAAGTAATATAAAAAATAAATCAAGGTCTCTTAATCCTCATGTTTTAGCATTACCATGTAACTAATGTTTTCATCTGTAAAACATTTAACATGGACAAGAAGCTATCTGCAAGGTTTGGTGTTTGATGACAAGGTATAGCGATGTCAGAACTGCTTGGTGAAAGTGAAGGAGTTAATAGAGGAGGGTGTTGTCTGGTCTGCTCCTGCGGCAACCCCCTTCTCTTCATGCACGGAGCTTCTCGGCTGCCTTCCCAAACTTTCCTGTTCTGAGTGTCGCAATCTGGCTCCATTTTACAGCTGACCTTGAGATTGTAACAGAGCCTCATTCTCCCCTCCCAAACCGCATATTTAATCCTTGCGCTTATGTCAAACTTAATTACGGGGCCTTGTACGAAAAAATAACAAGTGCTCCTTGTGAGAGGCAGAGGGAGGGGAGAGAGAGGAGAGCAGAGACAGGGGAAGAAAGAAAGAGTAAAAGGTGGTGAATGGGGAGAGAGAAAGAGAGAGGGAGAGAAAGAGGAGAAATAATGGGGAAGAGGAGGAGAGAGAGAAAGTGGGAATGAAGAGGAGAGGGAGGAGTGGGAGGGAGGAGAGAGAGAAACTGAACAAGGGAGAGAGAGAGAAGAAGAGAAACAGGCCAGTGAGGTTTGAGCTGAGAATCGCTGCCAGTACTAAGTTGGGATAGACAGAAAGTTTCATCCAGGATCTGTTCAGGAAGACCCAGCTCCCTCCTTCCCTCCTCCTCCCTCCTCCCTCCCACTCCTCTGCTCTTCCCAGGCTTGTCCTGCTCACAGAGCTCTTTCCCATGCCACGGGCACTGGGAGCAGGGCGCCTCAGCGAGGTATTTATAGTAGCACCGGCTACCAGGGCTTTGAGAGGGCAGGTTTGTTTTCATTTCCATCCCCTCGTGCTTTCACCAGCCCTCACACAGGGGTGTTAAATATATAGACACAAATACAGACAGACAGAGAGAGAGAGGAAGAGAGAGGGAGAAGCAAATATGCAGTATAACCAGTCCCAGAAAATGACTGAACATTCTTGACAACTTAAGGCACCTTGGTCCACATGTATATACAGTTCATACAGTCTCTAATTAACTCCTGTTTTTATACCAGAGACACACTTTAATGTGCTTGGCTCTAGTTTTGTAAAATGACCAGGTGATTTTCACATTATATAGGATGTCTGCCACGTGGCTGTTTTTTTGTTTTTGTTTGTTTGTTCAATACTCTCCCAATAGGAGGATATTTGTTTTGTTATGAGTACTACAGTATGATAAACCGACAGCCTCTATAAGTATTATTTAAGTAAATGTAAATATAAAAGACTTAAAACAGCAAGCAGACTGAATACAGTATTTATTTTCATGCCAACAAAACATTACTGAACTGAAATGAACTGAGAGAGCGAGAGAGAGAGAGAGCGATAGTGAGGAGATCCTGAGGCCTGTAGCTGTAAGCAGCAACAGAGCAAGACCAGGTGGGCAGGTTGCCAGAACAGTCCTGCTTGGCAGGGCCCATCGAGGGCGGAAATCAGGACCACATGTTGAGAGGCAGGGGGCGGGCCCTGGGGAGCGCAGGTCACTGACAGACAGGCCCAGGAACAGCCCCTTATTGTAGCCTCTGCCCCACTGTGTCAGATAGCTGGGAGAATGTCCAACTGGATTTCCCAGCATCTGTCTCACTTAGAATAGTTTGACATTACAGCTATAGTTTACCACATTGTTTCCATATTTATACTGTGTATTTTCTGTGTGTGTGTCTTTTTTTTAAATCATGCTGTACTATGCTTCTCTGTGGTATGCCATACATGTTAAGATTAAATCCCAGTTCAACATCTTTTTTTGTATAATTTTTTTTTTGTTTTCAACTGTTTTGAAATGATTCCCCCTTAATTTAGTTCAATTGAAAACAAATATTTCCGACCATTTCAGATAAATAAAACATATACATCCCCAATGCTGTTATTCATAACATCACAATTGTTGTACAGAACTATATTCCAATTGTTATTGCAAGTTTAAAGCACGGAATTGCAACAATTAATATTATAGAAAGCCAACCTACAAGTGTATTTTTTTAAGAAAGACTGGGACATTTTTTGTTTCAAACTGCAGTACACTAAATATCTGTGTATCCCTGAATAGATAATTGGCTCATCTTCGTCTTCTATGCAAAACATTTTAATAAGAAAGACGTCCTCAAAATGCAATGGTACCACAAATGTTATTCTCCTGCTACCAAAGTAGAACAGCTTGGTGGGACATTTGTTTTTCATTATACATTTTACCCCCTAAAAATGTCAACAGTGATGACTGTCAAGCCTTGTACAACATTCAACGTGGCAGTAAAATGACAGAAAGTAATTTTGTCCCAATACAATACTTAGGAGCAGTACTGCCTTCTTTTTTGGGTGCTACTGTTTTTTCAGTTTCATTTCTTAAACGGCTGAGTGTGCCTGTAGCTTTAATTCTCTGGTTCATCTACTCGTCACCAAGGTTCCGGAGATGTGATTTCTATTTTTTTCACAGTTGTGGGAAAATAGCAGCCCTTGTTTTAGAAGATGCTTATGAAATGCCTCATCTTGCCTACAAATCTCACTGCCCTAAGGGGAGGGACCAGGGCAGGGGAAGTGGGATATTAGCTAAACATGGGTGGTGTTTGACTTAAAAGAGGTGTGGCCTTCTGAAACTCTAAAGGTGGAGCGCCCCATATAGTTGTATAGTTTTTTACACGTTTTTTTAAACACCATTAAGAAAAAAAGAGATGTTATTGTAGTAGTAGGAAATCAGGACTGATTTGACAAAGTCTCGTGGTAAAAATAAAGTTTAGTAAACATGGTGAAAGCATGGGAATAACACAGATGGGCATGGTGACAGAAAAAGCATGGTTTAAAAACATGATGAACCATGGTAAAGTGTGGTACAATCATCATAGCATGTTATAAGCAGATTAAATTGCAAACTGATGGCCATGGTAAACTTTTATAAGAGCTGTGTGTCTCCACTATTACTTCAATAAAAATGGACTATTAACAAGTTATATCTAAAAGTGCACAGAAGGCTAAATGAAGTTATGTTACCTATTTTAGCTGCAGTTCTTTCCCCTGTAATTTTAATTTACTCATGTCATGGATTCCACAAGATTCTGGCAGACTGGTCCAGTAGGGTGCTGATGTGCGTATGGCAGTTAGGGCAATGGCAAGTCCAACCCTCCACAGATGCTCAAATGGATTGTATATAGAGGACAGTTCTGTTAAGAAGGCACATCCTGTTTGTTCCCAAGACTAAGGAGAGAATTTCTGTCTGATGATGAGAAAGCCGCAAAAAGCAACTCAACCAACAGGCTTGAAATTTGGCATCCGTGTCCGGGAGAGATAAATCACCCCAGCAACTATTTCACACTCTCTGCTCTCACTGTCTCCCATATAATACAACTAGGGTTTCTGATTTGAGGTTGCAGCCGATGAAAAGAGATAAAACGAAATCGGTGTTCATCCTTTAAACAGTAAAAGAACACTGGAGATTACTTCTGAGTTTGTGTTCACATTGTTGTTATTGATTTTTGATCAGTTTTGCAATACACGTCTTCTCATGGCTGCAATCAACTTAGCGATTGGGAGGACTGATGATCTACATTCTATCTTCGTTTCCCACCTTCAAACCAATCGCCTACTGTCACCTGCTGAACCTAAAGCCAAGGGGACACTAGTCTACATGTCACTAGAAAATGTAGAATGAAATCTGTTGCTTCTACATTGTTCCTTCAGATTTCAAGGAAAACCATTGCACAGTATGTAGAAATTGTAGATAGAATGTTGATGGACAACAAAGAGAAGACAATACATAGATGATATTTCCTATCAAAGCGTTTATTGGTGTTTTTTAGTGTCCGCATCATTTACCAGCATTTTGTTTTCAATATAATAAAGTAAACTTTATTCTTAAATATGTATATATAGGATTGTATTAGTAATATTTACCATTACCCTCATCATTTTTGTTCTGAATGTGTTATTTTTGGCTTGAATGTTTTTCTGTTTTATTTGTGTAAATAAAACTAATTGTAAATAGAGAGAAGTTGAAATGTGATTATTGTTATAGTTTTTTTTTATTATTGTATTATTTTGAACAGAATTCCTAATTATGCCAGGTGATGATTTTTTCTTCTACAAATCCGATATCTGTAACTGTGTGACAATAGCTGCAATTTGCGTCTGCTGAACTGCAGTGTTTAAACGGCTTTAAACAAAATGTAGGACTCACTTTATCCATTACTATTAAGCTGTATCAAATGAAAGCTATTTTCTTCAGACAAAATGACCACTGAAAACACAACTTGGGAACTGAAATGTGACGTACCGTTAACACACCGTTGCAGTTTAACATGAACGCTGTTATGCTTTAACAGCTTTTTTTTGTTGTAATTTCTAATATTAGACTATAATGGCAACACAACATTATGTTTAAAACGGTGCCTTCTAGTAAATCGTTTTTTTTTCAAGGATTATAATATTCATAATTTTGTCGACTTTAATGCTGCTCCATTACACCTTGTGACATTAACTGACAAATTGATCATTAACTACTAACACGTATTTACTTGCCTATACCACCCATAGGCGTAATTTACACCGGGGACATGTCCCCCTCGCTTTTTCATTATTTCAGATAGAATCATCTTTATGCATACATCAGCTACAGAAACTGTCCTCCCACTTTTGAAACCAAAGTTACGCCACTGATACCACCTTTAAAAAAAATGAAAAAGGAGAATCTTTCTCTCAATATCCCACACCGGCTCTGCATTTATTTTCTCTGCCATTTTTCAGCGAAGAAACTAGTCACATGACTTTTTACATCACTTTCATTGGCTGATTTATTCTATAATGTTGCTTCTATAAAATCAACAGTCCTTTGATACAGTTGCTTGCAACAAAGTTGCCTGAAACTTGTAGCTTGCACACCACTTTCTACAAAAGTATCCTTTTCTACATTTTTTCTAGCAACATATAGACTAGTGTCCCCTTGGCTTAAGAAACGGATATTACCAAACTACTGAGCTCTGGAGTGTTTGAAGTTATGGATGGTTCTGTTTTTTTGTCCATGACCTCTGCCTGACATATATCTCTTGGCCCGGGTGTTAGCACAGAGGGGCACTGTAAGAAGGTGCAATGCAGCACATTGTCAATATCCAATGCTCAGAGTTCCAACCATTTTGTATAAGTCTAAATTGTCTCAATAATGCCAACCAATGAATACATGAATACAAAACAAATAAATAGTATTTGTGTTAAAAGTTGTGCTGTTTATGTCTGTGTATGTTGTGTACTTGTTTGTTGCAGTACAAAGTTTGTTGGAGATGTACATTTGTGTGCCAGTCAGCGTTGTGAATTTGTAAATATATCTGTGTGTGCGCGGTCGGTGTGTGTCAGCATGTGTATCACAGTGTGCATGAGCTGTATACACCTGACCCATTGCAGACAGGGAGCACTCAGAAGACAACAAGGCCCTTGTGTGCACAAAACTGGAATCAATTTTGAAAGCACCATTTCTCTTCAATTTAGGAAGTGATCCGTCTGTTTCCAGGGATGCTGACCTTTAGTGGTGTGTCTTTTGCTCAACTCAAGAGTGCTGATGATTCATTGATGCATTGTTTTTCTTTTCCTGCAAACAAATTGAAAGTGCTGATGTTCGAGGTGAACGACTTGTCTTTGAACCCTGAATTTGGCATTACTGGGCTACTGCTGCTCTGCATAATTGCTCTTATAAGGTACTGTCAATTGTACTTGGTGATTTCTTTAAATACACAGGAAGACGTCTTTAAAGGGTGAGCTGACCAGATCACAAAGCGTCCTCTTTCACAGTTCTTTGATTCTGTTGATCTTGCTTAATGAAACACAGTGGCATTAATAATATACCAGTGTGTATTACCAAGAAGGAAATAGCTCACTACAACATTACCAGCAGCGAGCATACAAACATTTCAAGGATGGCCCTGATAGAGTAGCATACTGGTATTGTTATTTTACCATTCAGAAAAGAACTGAAAAACCCAGTTGGTATCCCATTATAATCCCAGTATATTGCCCTAAAGGTGGGTCAGACACCAGCATTACCAGCAATGGCAACACAGTGGATTTAAAACAAATATTGCACATGGGCTCTAGGCACTTCAGTGGATAACCAACAGAGGGTATATTGATTTCATACCATGATTGGTTTGTCAAAATATGAAAAATGTTACCATTCTTCCATTGGTTTATGCCTTTGTGCTAGTAAGTACGGGGAGGGGGTGCTGGTTGTGAGCACACATCAAGTTGTGTTTGATGCTGTTTTCAAAAGCGGTATTGATGGCTGTGATGTTTGTTGTCAGCGCTGGCTCACTACCTCATGCCTGGGTTAAGGCTGAGCTGAGTCACAGTGTGCCAGGGTAGAGGCTAGCACTGAGAGTCTTAGACTGCAAGTGCCTGCAGGAATTTGCACAAGGGGAAATGCCAGTTCAACATGCCATGCCAGTTTCGTATAGTACTTATTAAGACATAAGAAAATGTATGAACGAGAGGAGGCCATTCAGTCAATCAATGCTTGTCTGATTCCTGGTAGCTGATCGATCCCAAATCTTTGTCAAGTTGGTTCTTAAAGGGTGCCAATGTATATATTTTGATTGAGAGGGTTTTAAGTTTTTGATGTATGCCAGTTTTAAATTTCACCACTATATACCATGGTAAAATCATAGCAAAATGTAGTAAAACATAGTAAAAACATATGGAAACCGTGGTTCAATCATGACAACTCATAGCAAATGCATAGGTGACATAAGGAAAAGTGTGCTTGTGTTTAATGTGTCTGTGTGTGGGGGGGAGGGGGCGGTTGTATTTCTAATGTATAACTGCTCTATAGGCTAGGAAAATCCAGGCAAATTTGTTGGCTGAGGTTGGGTTAAATTTAGAGTGAAAAACATGAGTTATGTGTTCCTTCTGTAATCAGTGAGGGGATAAGTAGCTGCCGCAGTTAATTAAAAACAGCATCTTAATTAGAGAGCTCTCTGCAGTGACATGCCGTCATGGCCAGTGTGCACGCTCTGTGGTTTGGGTCGGTGTCAGGACCAGGGGACCCAGCCAGGGGGAGGGTTTCAATAAACCACACCCCTGTCTGGGCGTGCCAGGGGCGGAGGTATTGTCAGACCCCATCTCCTTGTGAGACTAGCGGCTGACAACTTCCTCTGCTCTCCCTCTACACAGCTGGAATACAGCTATTCCAGTACAGCAGAAAACAGAGCCTGCATTATCGTAACAAGCACCAGTCTAAACACTCCAATCCTGCCTTTCTAGCACTGTCATTGCCATGGGTCTTAAAAGGGTAATAATAACCAAGACTTTAAAATAGTTTTCTTTACTCTCATTGACATAACAACTTCCCCTTATCATTTTGCTATACATACTGTAGTTTTCCAAAGCCCTTTATTCCTATCACAACACTGTAAATAATTTTTTTGGTTCAGCAGGTACGAGGACCCCTTAAGTTCTGAGTTATTTAAATACTGCTTTATTTTACAACCTGTTTTGCTGAATTAAATAAAGTTTGGCATTCATGAAACTGTTCTCAACTGTTACTAAGCCACTTTATGGAACTCATTAAAGCAGGCAGTCTTTAAATCATAAGTCAATGCTTTGAGAAGATGGCCCGTGCCTTTTGTAGCTGGTATAAGAAGCTAACGGCACGTGTGAGCATGTGTGTGCAGAGAAAAAAAAGCAAACTAAAAAGCAAACAAAAGCGACATCCACTTAAGACACTGGCACTGCCTGCGGCTTGCTAATTTATGCAAATCGAGAAATTCAGTCCATGGGAGAAGGGGAGGGGAGGGGTGGGTGCTGAAATTTGGCTGGCAGCCAACATCTAGCAGTGAAAAGGTTAAACTACGGCTTGTCTCCTTGCCTGTCTGCCTAAGCAGGCGCTTTGCTTGAGGAAGTTGGCTTGTGTAAGCCAGGGCCCGATGTGAACAATGAAGGAGACAGAAGGCACACTCCAGAGCCAGGATTTCCCTGCCAAGGGTGGCGGAGGTATTGGGAGCCAATCAAGGACGCCCCCTATGCCCATACCGCATTGCCTCTCCCCCTTCGTTTCCCCTATCCCACTCCCTCAACTCAGGGCTTTCCTGCTGAAGAGGAATTTTAAACATTTTGCCAGCGGATCAATACCGGTATTGATCAACCATTGTGAGAGGGATCTGTCTGAACACACACCACGCAGCCGGCAGCTCCGAGAGGGGAGGAGCGAGGCACAGGAGCTGCAGAGAGAAGAAGGAAGAAGGAAAGCAGAGAGAGGAGAGCCTGCTGCAGAAAGAGGGGTGCGAGAGACAGGAGGTTGGTGAAAGGAAAAGAGGAAGACAAAAAGAGAAGAAATGATTGATAGGGAGAAAGTGCGATGACGCAGACTGGAAAGAAGAAGTGTTTGGAATTGTATAGTAATCCGGATCTCATTAGGAAGGGGAGGGGGGTGTATTAACGAGTCTGCAAGAGATGAAGAGAGAGAGAGAGAGAGAGAGAGAGAGAGAGAGAGAGAGAGAGAGAGAGAGAGAGAGAGAGAGCAGGAATTCCCACACAGTGAGGTAACAGATGACTGGGAAGCGGCTTCGCGCAACATGCCAAGAGATCCTTTTTGTGGAAGTATGACTACATGTGAGCGCTGGGAGTATTTGTATTTCTGTCTGTTAACGTGAGTGTGTCAGTCTTTGTTTGTGATGGTGTCTTTCTATAGCTGGGTTCAGTGGGTTTGTGTGCATGTGGGTGTGTTAGGGAGTTTTGAGTGTGTGTGATTGTGTCTCTGTAGAAGAGCTAGTGTGAGTGTATGATTGTGTATGTGTTTGTTTGTCTGAACTGGAGGACATGCTGACAGACAGACCTTTCTGTTTTCTGGATCTGTTTATTCCTGGAGCTGGATCCTGCTGTACATTACTGCAAATTCCTGGATCTGCTCATGGCCATACCTGCGGTGCATACTGGATCACCCAGTGCAGAAAAGACTAATTCAACCCTTCACTGGATCACGCCCACACCTCTGACCTCATTACCGTGCCTACAGCTTCTTAGCCTGATCCCATCTAAAAACAGCTTAGATTTGGATCAGGTGCAATATCATCTACTAAACTGAGCTGAATGGATCCTAATTTTGGTGGTCCATAATGGTACCGGATTGGCTACAAATACCACAGAGAAATGAGGTTTAGTTGACTATACTTGATGAAAACTAGGTATACCGACATGCTCAGTTGGTGACCGAATATCATATGGCAACGGTGTGTACTGGTGTTCAAATTTCATATTCCATTGAGGTATATTGGACCTGCTGAATTACAAATAACAGATGGAATGGATTATAGTGGACCTGCAGATACCAAAATGAGGGGTACTGGAAATGTTTATTTCTAAATACCATATAGAAATGGAGTACAATTAAACTTCTCAGTTACTAACACAATAATGCAAAATGGAAATTGGATCTACTGAATCACGAATACCATATGGAACTATACTGGAGCTGCAAAGTTGGAACCAGGACCTGCTCAATAACTGGACATATACCACTTTGAGTAAATCTTGTGGAATTACCAAATTGGTTTACCCCATCACATGAATAAGACATTTACAATACAAATAAAACGCTTGACATGCATTCTGTAATATATGAAAGCTGCATCTCCCTGATGCATGTCACAAGACGAGAGGGCCGTTAGAAGAAGCTTGGATGGCAGCTTGGTTGCTCTCGTCTCCAAGACCTCTCCTATTACTGATGTTTATGAGTGTCAAAGAAATGACTCTCTGTATGGGCTTGATCACACTCACTAACCATTCTGGCAATAACCCCTTCCCCTCCTACCACCTCATACATAGTTCTTAGATGTCTGGACCTGATCCATTCATCTGTTTCCTCCACTCAGTACTGGAGTAATAGAGCACTACATACCTCAGACTACTGGGGTCAGGAGATCCTGCCACTTTCTCAATTCGAAAGATTTTCTCTAGGAACGGAACTCCACCTGCTCAGACAAAGACACAAGCAAGAAGTTTAGGATCTTGGGTTCTCTCTTCTATTGCTTTGTGATTACCCGTTCTTAAATATACATTTCAAAATATCCAAGTTTAAGGTGTGAGGCTATTGGTTGCCTGTCTTCAACCTCAAGTGCATGCTGTACTCACCATGGGGTAGATTTGAAATGGATTGCAAATGATGTGCGATCCCCTTGCGATATTAATTAGCAATGGGATTTGTAATACATCGCAGTGGCATCTCAAACAGTACCTGGGACAGGTGTTGCTGATGATACTGCTGGGAACACACCCTATCATTAGTGTCCAAGCCTAGATTGGGGTTTGCTGTTTACCTGTGTTTGCTTATTCTTGAAATGTTGACATTTTTCTGATGAACTAAAATTCATGGTTAAACCACAACTGGATGACCTGTTTACCTGATAAAATATCAAGGCATTTTAATAATTCAACAATAAATGTTATAACATTTAAAATAGTAATTTTCATTCGCATTAGCCCATTTCATTTATTAATATTTTTATTATTATTATTATTATTATTATTATTATTATTATTATTATTATTATTATTATTATTATTATTATGGACAACAGCAGAGAATCTTCTTTTTTTAAAGGAGTAAAACTGATACAAATGAAAAGCATGTGTGTAATATATGGTATATGGCCCTTCAGTACTATCACAATAAAAAAGGACCTACACCTGCCAATCAATAGGTAGACAGACTTTAAAGTGAAGCCTGTATATATATATATATAAAAACACAAACTGGAGACTGAAAAAAATAAGTGTTCAGTGGAATTGATGCCTGTAAATAAAATACAATAACCAGTTTCTCTTGCTTAATAACATTTAATAAGAATAGTTTAATGGAGTCTTATTGGAATAATATGTGCATGTGTGCTACCTAACTATTGTTAAAAACAGAATATATTTGGTAATATATTAATAATTTCCCGTCTTGTGCTTTTGAAGACGTTTAAGTGGTTTATAGAGAGCCTGCTTTCCAAGTGTAAAATATGTTAAAACTGCAACAGCACTTGCATCGCCACAGTTAAATATGAATCTCAAGTGCAGCAAATGAATACAAATGGTGTTGCAAAGCTCATTTACAAACTCATTAAATAGCAACACAGTGCAGCCCAAAAGCACTGGACATTGATTATCACCAGGCACAACACATCTGACTTAACAAGAGGATGCAAAAAACCCCCAAAACCAAGTTCTCTTGCAAAAATGGTTGCATGAAGCATTGCGCTATCGAGCCATTTAAAACCCCCAAGGCTTTAAATGTTCTTACCTCCTATTAGCATTAGCAACTTAAGAAGTGATACCGGTATCTAAAACTATAGTGCGGTGCTTGTAAAAATCAGCATGTCCCCAATTAAAGTGAAATAAAATAAAGCAAGTACAAATGGGGAGCAGTGCTAATGTTGCTGATGCTAATCAGAGGGTAGAAAATGGATTATGATTATGACTCGTTTAACCAGTGAGAATGGTGGTGGTGGTGTCTCCTCCTGGCCTGCTGCCACTGCTTCCTGCCCCCACCCTCCATGCCTTCCCCCGCCCCAAGCCACATGCTGAGCGTTATTGTTTTCGTTGCCACGCAATTAACAGAGTTGCAAATGTATTTTGTTGTGCTCTAATGCGTTGTAATTATCTTCAGGCCTTAGTAAGCCCCACCCCCGTCTGTGAATAGTGTCAAGTTGGAGATTGACTCAGCAGGACTGCTGGGGATGGGGCATTTGTTGTCCATTTTATACCCCATTCAGAGCCCTTGATTATATCTTGGTTAAAAAAGCACCCCCCACCCCACCCCCCTTGAAATAATGAAGGATTTTAAAGGAAACGTGATCTCTCAAGTACAGTGGTACCCCATTTTCTAGCTATGCAGAACAACTGGTGGGACACTTGTTCTTATTTTCTACCATAAAATGATGACTGCCCAGATTGGTATGACTTTTAATGTTTTTTGAGTGCTACTGTCATTCTTTTTTATACAGAAATTTAATTATTTTTTATTATTGAACCAGGATAAGAACCCATGATAAGATGTAAGAGTAGAGAAAATGTGGGCTCTATTTTTTTTTTTTTATATCATAATCTTAACAAAGAGGTATTTATTTAATTCACACAAAAAATGGTTAGGAAAGTATTGTTGATTTATAAAATAGCTACACAAATTATCTGTCAGGTTAATAATTTTTGACACAGTTTTTGGATGAAATAAGGTAACCATTTGGGGGGTACAAATCAGACATAATCAGGTACATCCCTAAAATCCAAACCCAGTAGTAATGGAGGATTGATGTATTGAGATTCAAGGATAGAAATCAAACCAGAGTACTGAAACCATATCTTCAGGATTCTCGATATTAAAGTCCCTCTGCTCGTTCATAAGCATTTCAGTGCGAAATGTAGAAATGTCAATGCAGGTTGCCACTAACCAATCACAGCCTGGCTTGCTGACCTCCGTGCATTCCCAATTCTGTATGAATGCCATTATCCTGCAGAAAATGAGAATCATCCCGCTATTGTTCTGTCCTGCAAGGAGGGATAGGGTGTGTTGGGGAGAAGGGGGGGGGGAGGTATTCAAAGATAAATGCCTCCGCAAGGCCTTTATAAAATCATCTTAAAAGAGGATAATAGATTCAAAGGCAAATGTGACTGCATTACCACCTGACAAAGGTACATGTGCCATTGCTTGAGGAAGTGAAATTATTATTCATCTTTCCTATCCTAAAATGGTTTCATTTTTTTTTTTTTTGCACTAACAAAAAAGAGAATTTTACAAAATATGAATCCTAAAGTGTCATTGTTTGGTGACTCTACAATACTAAATCAATCTTTTATAATTCCCATATGATATGGAATAGTATTAGTTTCCTTTAATTATTCAGTAAAGTAAGAACTTTCATTATGCAGTCCTGATTTTGTACCACTCAAGGTTTAAGAAAGCACTCAGCTTGCATGCCTGACTTCCAGGTATACTTGCACTTTGCTGGTCATTTCACCTGGAGCGTAAGATTCTCTCTTCCCCTTCTACACCCTCTTTCCTGTCATTAATGGACCAGCTGCTTCCCCTAATAAATGCTTTACAGTCAGTGCTATGCTTTGACCCTGAAGTCATTGGTGAAGTGTATGTGATACTACTAAATTATGATATAACCGGATACTAAAGCCCCTTAAAAAAGCAATAAAATAAGGTATCTATCTATCTATCTATCTATCTATCTATCTATCTATCTATCTATCTATCTATCTATCTATCTATCTATCTATCTATCTTTATTCTTTAAAGGGCACTGTACAGACACACAAACAAATAATCTAATACATTACCATAAAATATTTCCATAATAGCATATTGTGTGATTATGTATACATATTCCTGTTGGTGTGTGGAGGAGTGCTATCTCCATTTCCTGTGCATTGTGTGTGCAGATGGCATTGTCTCTCCCCTCATCTCCACACTGCACCCTCAGAAAAACGACCCCGGGGACTGGCTGCATCTTTCATTAATCACAGCTGGCCCCTCTCTGCCCCGGTTATCTAATTTAGCAGCCAGGTTTGGGGGGGGGGGGGGGGGGACGTGCTGCCCCTCTGTACAGTGGGAGGGGGAGGTGACCTATCAGACACTCATACTGCTTTTTTTCACCTCCTGAATTACAATCCAGCAAATTACCTTCAGCTGACAAGAGAAATGAGCAGAGCCGTTTTTGAACCACAACGATGAAAAATAAACAGTCAGGCCTGAGTGTTTCTTTTGTTTTCACTGGAAGAAAGGAGCTTGTTGTTCCCTACATGTTACAAAACAAACAAAATGATAAAACATTGAAAATACTACACTGCCAACCACAGGGGCATATTTTCAAAGCAGTTACTTAAAGGAGCATTTGTTTTTAAGATGAACACTAATGTTACAACATGAGAAATAAACAACTTTGGAGTGTGTAATAACATATTTGGCTGTGATGTTGTTAAAGAATCCAATATCGGTCTAGAACAGTTTCATGAATATCAAACTGTTCTTCTTCATAAAGTTTTGTGAGTAGAGCCAGTAATCTTTATTTTGGAAGGTATTTGACGTTTCTCTGTTTTTACAGTTTTGACATCTCTCCTGCAGCCTCTCTCTGTCCTTTACTATCCTCAATTTCTCCCTCTTCTCCCACCTATACCCCTCTCTCCCTCACCTCTCCATGCTTCCCTTTGTGCTAGTGTCATGGTAAAGATGAATTTGAGAGTCAGCAATGTTGAAAGCACTTACTGTCACCCTCCCTGCCCCAGGGCAGACACACTGATGGACACAAGCTATAAAATAGCACCTCCTGGGGAGAAATCATTTCTCCATTCCCTCCTAGCCCAAAGGCAAGGAGGGTATTCATAACAGGGATAATATAATATATGGAAATAAAATACAACTCCTAATAACAAGACTAAAATACAATTCTCTTTGTCACTACTCCACGCATATTATATAAGATCAATATCCATTGGTGATATAAGATAGGTAGGTATTTTGTTTTAAGGTTTTTAACTGATAAAACAGCCCCAAAACAAAAATGAAATGAAACACTGAAAGAACACAGGAGGCGTACTTTGTTTTGTTTTCACTTAACACTGTTCTTCACAGTGCAGTTTTTTTGCATTTGTTGCAATAAAGGAGCGTTACCGCTCACACTTTGAGTACAGTGAGCGATTTTATTTTGATCTGAGAAGTTCTCACAATCTCTCAACATATATTAAAACTCCAGAAGAAATCTGATATTTGGGCAATACGAGAAATAATTGGGTCAATTCACTTTTTTGAAGGCATGAAGATTGGGGGTTAATGCTCATTTGATACTGGTACTTTCACTGTTGTTTCTTTTCTTGTTATTTGTGTATCAACAATCAACAATAAGAATTACGATTGCATGGTATTTCATGGAGATAAAATAGCAAAGAAACCTGAGGCCAGTTTGCAGGGGCAGTGTAGGGGGTCTATTCTCTTGGTGGAGGTGCAAGGGTAGACTTGGAATGGCAGGCGATTCCCAGTTTAAACACTCTGGCATCACACACAGGATTGTGGGTCATCATCATTCATGTAATATTTACTACACATAGTCCAGCATATTCTCCAGTTTCATACAACCTGCATGTTGCGCATCAACCTAAACCTAACAAGACTTGTTATAGCAGTCTCGTTTTATCCTCCTCCTCCGCCGAGGAGCAGTGGCGTTGCTAATATTTAGCTAAGCTCTTGCTAGTTCTGTAAGGGTCCAGTCTTAGCACGGTGGTAAATGTTTCATAAATATGGCGCAAAGGTTTTTTTAGCTGCCTGTTTCAGGGTATGGTCCTTCTTACCCTCCCTCTGACTTCTCTACCTGTAACGCAATCTCCCCACTTCCTCCTCCTCTATTTCTCTCTTTGGCAGAGTGGCCGTTCATCTATAATTCCTGACGAGCATAACGCCATCTTGGTTTCTAATTATGTGATATTCTTCACCTCCAGACGATCAAACAGCAGCTGAGGCTAAGGTTCAGGAGAGTTCAGAAGGACGGGGATGGGGATGGGGACGGGGACGGGGACGGGGACAGTGTGTATAGTAATTTGTTGGAATTTTACCCTCTGCTTGTCTTGTATGATGTTTGAAATAATTCTGTTGTCCTGTTGCTTAGTTTCAAATTTTTTATTATAGTTAACTAAGCGAGTATGTTTTTCTAATTCCAAATGATCTTGGGTACCACTTCACATTAAGTGTCTCTAATTACTGTGTATTTACATAGTAGTTACATATTACCATTAACCTGTCTATCTGCAACAGTGGATGTAAAAAATGCCACACAAATGTGGCAGCACAGTTTTTTCAATGTTATGGCATACAGATGTTATTTTATTGGTATGACTCAATACAATCCAGTGCTATGGTACAATGGCTTCTAATCAGGACCACCTCGGTGCTATACTTCCATGGAGCTGACACTGCTGATAATTCGGAGGTCTTCTAATAATCTGTCTTTTACATTGACGTGGTACTCCAGTGGGATTTTTCCAACTTTTCAATCAGTGTTGTCTTAAAAGTCACATTAACCTGACTGAGTATGCGTCTCAATGAAGGTTCTTAGGCTACTTCAATGCAAACAGTTAATATTTGTGAAGAACAAGGTATGTATATTAAACCACAATATGATTTTAATAGACAGTGTAGATGCTCTCGTGAAAGCATTAATAAAACACTACAAGATTCTGCTATTCGACTCTATCAAAGCAAGCACTATAGATCAAAGGTGAGAAAGTGTTATAAATCATTCAAATACAAATGACAGTTCTGTAGCAGTAAAGTTCAAATTGAATTCTTCTGACGCTATTAAGAACTAGTTGATAACTTTATTTCTGAGACTGCAGGCTGTCAGTTAGGTTTCACAGATGTATTGATTCCTTTTAAAATCTGTGTCAGAAGAATCCTTCTTAAAACGTTATCAGCTTTGCATTGAAGTACTGTTATATTACACTTTTCTTATAAATCATCATATTACAATGTTAGTTCTGATATAATGCATATCAAACAGTCATACTGTATATCTGAATATACTTTGTAATATACTTAGCAGTAACTGCAGGTGTGTTGAGTGTACAAGAGATACGTGGCTCGAGACTAAATCGACAATGTTGTGTCCATGTACACTCGACGCGTCCTCTAGTTATAGCTGTGAGGTGCTTTGGTCTTTCCTTGTTTTATATACACACAGCATGACATTTGTTTACCAAAACTGTACCATATTGTTTATCACAAGATAACAGGGTTTGAAATCCCAATGAGTAAATTGCAGAAGGATTTCACTTGTCATAAAACTTCTAATATATTGACATTATTAAATATTCTAATAAATATTGTTTTCTGTGAGGACAACACATGTTAGTTTAGTTTCATTCTTTTTGCAATCAGATGTCATATCATTGAGCACATTTTGCAGTGCTATTTTTTCAGTTTACATTTGGAACGCACCATGCTTGGGTAATTACACTGAAAAATGTTTGATATACTTATTCATTTTTTTAATATTCTTCAGTGAATTTTTACAATGGTGTTCCTGTACGGCAGTATCATTATTATAATATTGATGCTTTTAATCTGAAAGATATTGTTAGCAAATAAAAACACATTCTCTACATTTAATCTCTTTTGGCGCAATTAGCAGACTCAAAGTTTTTAAATATTAAATGTCAGCTTCTTATTTAGTAGTGGAAATAAATATTATATGAGGTGTAATCAGTGTCCTTAGCGGGTGTGTGCAGGCAGTCGGAGGTCATGAGCAACAGATTGCTCTAATATCTCCAAGTTGCAGTTTAATTAGATCTGGTAATTAGTTTTCCTGATAGATCAGAGAGGGCTGGGGGGCACCTGATAGCTAAACCAGAAGCAGGGCAAGTTTTTAGCAGCTCCTCTCCAGTTCATTTCACACACACCGCCCGCGACTCAGCAGTGCTGCGGGGCTACAGTCATACAGGCTACATTTAAACTGGAGTCAAGCTATGGTCGAGCCACAACATTTCAGATTTTGTGTGGGGTATAAATTTACTGAGGTAGCCATTTCTTTTTACTGATGTAGCCACATATGTAAATACATGTAATTGCAACAACACAGGCGTTTCTGTTGAAGGCATTATAAAGTTATAAACTGAGTCATCAGATGTAGATATCAGAAAGCTGCAGTGTGGAATTTGAGTAGCTACTGAAAGAAAGCGCTGGACTGCAGTGTAGAAGGCTGTTGCTATAGTGCTATATATTTTGTATTCTTTTTATTAGGAAAGCTCATATTCTTTATTCAGGTATGTGAAACACACAGACATACACAGGCAGACACATACAGTATTCAAAGTTTTCCTCCATCTCTTTCTCGGTTGCTCGGCAAGGCCACACCAGACATCCCCACCTAATCAGCAGGCTCACTACGCACAGACGGGTTGCCATGGCGATGCGCTGGCTGGTCGACATGGCAACCGTTCTGAGGTCCACTATTAAAATGATGACTGAGAGAGAGATAGAGAGAGAGAGAGAGAGAGAGAGAGAGAGAGAGAGAGAGGCAAGAGAGGGCAAAGAAGAAAGGGGGTGAGAATGGAGAGGGGAGGGCAGTGAGGGAGAGAAGGGAGGAAGAGAAAGAAGGGAGAAGGGATAAGGGGGAGGGATAGAAAGAGAGTGAGAACAAGGAAGAGGGGGGAAACGGAATAAGACTGCTTTCTCATGAGGTGCAATAGCACACTACAGTCAGGTATTCTATCCCACTCGCTGTAATTTACAAAATGAAAGATATCATAACACATGCAATGGTCCTGATGTAATACCTTTTATTGTGATGTATTACAATCTCCATCTCCCAACTCACCTGTTTATACTACGGTATTTCCTTCAGTGGCTGTCCATCCATCCCTGAAACCTATTTCGCTTGTTTTTCCCCTGGGACAGATTCATAATTACACATAGACTGGGTGAGACATTTGTTCATATTTAATCCCCAAAAACGAGTTTCTGTAATGGTGCACAACCTTTTCACATTTTTCTTTTTTTTACCATGCTTTACCATACTTCTGTGTGCTTTACAATGCCTGCCTATGCTTTCCTACACTTTTCTATGCTAGTGCAATCAACTTGTATTATGGTGCAACGCCATATAAAAAAGAAAACATAACTTATAGTGGCATTATAAACATTTTCCTTTAATCTTTATTTGTAATTTAATGTGTTTCAAAGTATGGATTTATTTGTCACATAAAATGTAAGGGTAATTCAAAGATGATCAAGTCAATTTGGTAACACATTACTGTATGTGGTTATATACTGTAAATGTGTTATTAATTATCTATAAATACATTATTAATTATGCCATTAACCATTACTAGTATAGATTATGGCTAACGTTATAAGAATGTTATAATATATATTATTACTTCTCCCATTTATTAGGGTTAATATATATATATATATATATATATATATATATATATATATATATATATATATATATATATATATACCACTTATAATTCTAGCATTAGCATTATAAATAATCACTAATATTATTAGGCAGTTATTTATATGACAATAATCTTTTATCTTTAAACAGTTGCATACAGACACATAATTAGCATGAACATTCTTTTAATATTTTTTATTTATTTAGAAATTGTAAAATACTTTGTGTAAACTCTGGAATGGGGATTAAGATGTGACTCTACCAAAACTTTGAAAAATAGATACATAGATAGGAAACTACATTTGTTATTCATATGGCTGATTTCCTGCGATGGCAATGCAATGCATGTTTGACTACCCCTGAAAGTCTGCCTATTGCCTGGGTGTGTTATGTGCTGCAGGCAGGCTGCAATGGATATCTATATCTATATATATTTATGGAAACAGTTGTATCTTTTGTGAGACATTGAAGCCATAATGAGTATTGATCAGTCTATTATGGTGTATTAGTCTCCAATCGGATTTCCCTGTTTAAAGACAAGTTCATTGCCTTATAAGTGGCAGGAGCTAAACTGAGATGTACAGGGCAGTGTCTAACCAGCACAAAAACTTAGGCTGACACCACTGAGACTAAAGGTGGGCAGAGCAGATGGGAAAGAAGTGTAACCCACCATCACAATCACAAAAGGCAGACTGTAGCAACCATGCAGTAATCAGAAAATATTTTAAATATGTGAACTTCAGGTAAGGGGCCGTACCGCTGGCTACAGCTTCCATATCCAGTCGCGGGCTCTTAACCTTATCAATATTCTCCACACCACAGCTTTGGGGACAGGGCCTGATTATAAGGAAACAAGCATGCCGACTGCTTCAAGGGGCTCACCTAGAAATCCTGCACATGTTCACTTCTCTCCACACCACTGCACGATGACAGAGCATCTCTACTGCCTCCACACTCCAGCATGGGGACAGAGCCTGACAGGGACAGATGGTGTATGTGGAGTCGCTGGCCTCTTGTATAACACTAACACGCTGTAACCCTGATTAAGGAATCTTGTAATCTACTGAGCAACACAGGAGGAAATGAATGCCAATGACACTGACCCCTCCGGTGAGAAGCGGCTTCATCAATTCCCAACTCTGCCTGCAAATTCCAGTTGTGTTTTTCATCGGGCAATTAAAAAGCAGCCAATTTATCAGGCCCTGGAGTTCTTAACCCCCCTCCACTATCCAACCCACCCACCTCACACACACACACATACACACACACACACACACACACACACACACACACGGAACCTCCCACACAGAATATCGGTCTTCATTTAAACCATCTCTTGCAGCCTTAAATGGAAATCAATTGTGTAAGTTTAGCAAATAGTTAATTACTGCTCAAGGCCGATTGATCGAAGGCTGATTGCTCGCAGCCTGTCGAGCCATTTGTCTCTTTCATCTGCTATCAGAACCTAGAGAAAGAGAGGGATAGGGAAGGAGAGAGGAAGGAGGGTGGGCATCGGTGTCGCTCTAATATTGTGTGCATTAATTTCTTAAAACACATGCATCACTTCATCTTATTGTCAACCATTTTAGAAATATAACAATATAAGATTATCAGGAATTTGATCATTGCTGACAAGAATCTAGCAATCTGATTGGCTCTCCGACACAGGTTCAGAAGTGATGAATGGATACTTGAGGAATATTATTGGCTCTCAATACAAACCTCCATTTGTGGAAAGCATGCAGCCAAACCTATAGCTGCCTTCAGCACAGATGCTAATTAATGCGATGTTATGTAAATTAGGGGCACGCAGTGCCCCCTATGGGCCAGTTGTGGCAATGTGGAGAACATCTTATAAGAAATGCATACCAAATTGTAATGCTCTGGGACAAAGAACAGCCACCTTCAAATGTTCTCTCCAGTGATGCAAGTATAATGTGTGAATGCCGGTCAGCTCTAGCACTGACTCAACCTGTATTAGAAATATCTCTAATATGAGGCACATATGGTCGCTCCATTTGTACGTGTGTATTAATGTGTGTGTGTCCAGCACAGCACTGCAGCAGTGCGTAATTGCTGAGTGTGTCACACACACACGCACCCCACTGCTCGTCCCTCCCTCACTCTACAGAGGTGTGAATTAGATCTCATCTCTCACTCCGCACACACAATCAACACTCTTTATTAGCCACTGGACACAGAGAGACACAGAGACAAAGTAATAATAAACACATAGCAGAACTGTTACTCAACCTTGACCGTAATTATCAGGTCCATAATGTTAGGACAAGTCTCCCATTTAAACCTCTACAGAAAATATCCCATAAAGCTAGTATATTAACCTGAAAACCCAAGCTAAACCATTAGCAGACCACAGCAAAGGCAACACAATACACAAGTATTGCACAATGGTCCTGATGCAGTAGCTTAGTGTCTGTTACTGAGACAGTACCAGGCATTGCATTGCAATGGATTACTAGTGTGTTGGCTTATTCGCTGTAATTCCACCTGTATGCCAAGATAGGAAAATATTCACAATCATGCCCTTTTATAAAGCTCCAGGTTGCCCACTGTTTACCTTTATATTCTTTATAGCTTGCTGTTAGCTATAATGTAGTTTCCTGTGTAGTTTTACCTTTTAAGTCCATGAAAAAATCAGCTTTATAGGCATGTCCTGCAAAATGTCAATTCTGTTCACCTTGCTGAGCTTTACATAGCTTAGACATCTTAATA
Source organism: Acipenser ruthenus (assembly GCF_902713425.1). Classification (NCBI taxonomy): domain Eukaryota; kingdom Metazoa; phylum Chordata; class Actinopteri; order Acipenseriformes; family Acipenseridae; genus Acipenser; species Acipenser ruthenus. The sequence continues at coordinate 24,979,595 of NC_081207.1, forward strand.
ACCTCCTTCCGCTCTATATCTGGGGCATGTATATGTGTTTCAACTAAAGCTACCTTTGTGGGATGTAAACAAACTGGACTGCCAACACATCGTATGCACAGAAGGCTAAACAAGGATGAACAAGGAACAATAATTAAAACTGAACAACATTTTTAGGCATTGCTGATTAAAAAAACCCCAAAAAACTAAAAAACCACTACAGCAATAAACCAAAGGGACTGCAGAACAACAATTACAGGCAGGCCTGGGCCCCTGATACATCACTTGAAGGCTGCAGTGATTTCCGACAGAAAGGGTTATTAGTTTTTATTGGAGGAAATAGGCGCTCCGTCACTTTAAATGACTCAGTACTGCATGGGGGTTTGGAGAGTGTGACTGACCCCACTGTCCCCAGGGTCCCACTGCACAACCTGGGGGCTAGCAACTGAAACTCCCCCCCATTCAAACCCGACCCCTGGTCACAGCAATGCTTCTCAGAATTGAACTCTCCCTGTCTGCCTCTCTCTCTCTCTCTCTCTCTCTCTCTCTCTCTCTCTCTCTCTCTCTCTCTCTCTCTCTCTCTCTCTCTCTCTCTCTCTCTACCTTTCTCTACCCCTCATCCTCTTTACTTTTGCTCGGTAACCTCGGTAAATAACCTTTGTTATTTAATCATTCAAACTGATTATTAATGAAAAAAGTACAATGATAAACAGTTATGCTGAGAGGTTCTCATATTGATTGGGGTACCTGACTGCCTTATACTGTACATATCACATCCCCAGAGCCTGACTGGCATAAACTGTACATATGGCACCCACAGGGTCTGTCTCCTATATACTGCACTTCCTTGAGCCATACTATCATATGCATATCGCACTGCCGCTGCCAGTGTGAACATGTTTGTTGTGTAGGTTTCACACTCGATAATGGAGAGGGACTGGGCTCTCTTACAGTGTCAGAGGCAGGCAGTGCAGCCCCTATACTCATCAGTATGCATGGCAGACGGGAGTCAGCTCCAGACCTAGTCCTAATGGAGAGCCTGATCACTGGCTGACTATCAACACACAGCCCCACCCCCCTCAGTACAAATGACCCTAGAATCCCTAGCAGAACCGTTACAAACCAATATTGCGTAGGGTCTCGCTTCGGTGCCATTGGTACTACATTGGTATCCCGTACTGAAAAAAAATGTCCTGTGTATTCCACCAAAGACACCCTAGCAAATACTTTATCAAGCCACAGCACAACCAGCAGTGGCAACAGATTTAGTTTTGGAAATATTAGACAGTGGTCTTGATACTGTAACATACTGTCTGGTACAGATATGGTACCATGGTACTACCATATTAGATTACCAGTAGTGTGTATTGGTTCAAATTATTGTGATACCATTAGTATGTACCTGGTAAATTATTTCAGGCGTATTGTTTTATTTATTTTTATTTATTTTCACACCAGCGGGAATGAAATCTTCTTCTCTAAAATTAGCCAAGAAGTAGCTGGAAAGATTTAAGATTTTACAGCTAACGGCAAACCAAGTTTTTTTTTCTGAAGAACCCTAGATCGTGGCTATTTGATTTGCAGCAAGGTGGGATCAGCCTAACCTTACTTGTTTTGCACCCATTGTAATTTTTCAAGTTCAAATAGAGACTCTGAAATGGAGCTTTGATCCAGCAACCCTGCCTGCAGTCTCCTGACACGCTCACAGGAAATTTGTTGGAACAACTGGAAGCAGAGTGTGTTTATTTAAGTCTCGGTAATGAGAAGGGAAAGGGATTATCGGGGTCTGAATCACACAAACCATGGCAGCTGATGTTGTTCTACCTCTGGCTACTTGAGTTAATGTGTGTGTTTCGGAGGTAGGGGTGAGGGGGGAGAAGGAAACCCCCTTTTATATGCCTCTCTCACTCCAGATGTTGGGCTGATGTTAACATTAGCGCAGGGATCCCTAGAAGGTTAGCGGCTTCAGTTACACACAGCAAGACTGTGTCTCATACTGAATATGACCTTCTGTTTGATATTAGCAGTTATCGGCACTATTTAAATAGTATTTGAAACATGAATAATGTACTTGTAGTTGAGTTAACTTTTAGAAACCACATTATAATTACTTTAGAAACCACATTATATTTAAAACATTAAGGATAGGTAAACTGTTCTCCATCAAAGGGTAGGCCGCATTTGCATCCTTAAATCATTAAAATGTGCCTTTTGTTTGTGATTTCTAACTCATTGATAGAATTCTTAGCAAGAATATATTTTACAGCATCATCTCAGGCTGTAAAGGCTGTATCGGGAGTATGTTGCTGTGGTTATAACAGTAAATGTGTAAACAGTAAACATGTGTGACGCTAAGCCAATCAGAGAGCAGTGATTCATTGGCGGTGAAGATGTTTTTTTTTTCTCTCCAAAACTTGGTGGCAGTACCCAAGAGTACATTTTTCTGAATAAAAATGTGAGAAATTAAGCAGAATTTCTACAGGAATAAAAAGGTTGTCCTCTTCATTGAAGTTACATAATTGAATAGGCAGGTCATGTCTTTTCTTATTTGTTCTTGTATTCTTCAAAACAAATATAAGTGAGACATTCTGAAATTAAAAAATAAACTTTTTAAAGAGATACAAATTGTAAATATTTCTATTTTAGACTCAAACATCTTTTGCTGAATAAAGTCCAACACTTTTCATATTTTAAACACAAACTATGCCCTAACTATATCATCGATAAACTAAAATAATGGTGGCCTTTTTCATAACAGGTTTAAAAACATATATATTTAAATTATATATGCGATGTACACTTTAATTCATGATTTATTTAAAGAATGTTTTCAATACAATTTGATTCTACATTCATGAAAATCAAACCATAATGAAATACATGTGTTATTTATTTCTGATATACAAACATGTGATATATGTGGTCTCTGGGTTTGAATCAGCCCCCCTAAAGAATTCTAGTTCTGGGAGGAAGGTAATCTGGGGTATTGGATACCCTTTCCAGCTCTACGCTACCTGTTGAGAGATCAGATTACAAACTAAGATATCCCCCTGGCACCCCACTAGACACTGCTACAAGCAGAGATCAATGTCCTTAACTGCCTGATCAATATCGTGCTCTATTGTCGACTCCCTGAGAAGGGGGATTAGAACTGGCCACTGGCCACAGAGGCTGTGAGAGGTCAGGCCAAAGGTTAGCCCCTCTGGTCTGGTTACAAGGTTTACACAGACACGTCCACTGCTCTAAATAGTGTCACATGAGGCCCTACCTCTGGGCCAGCCTGTTGCTTTCTCCCCTAATAGAAACTGACCTTTATTTACTTATACATGTGATATACCTAACGTGACCTCTGACCTCAACCACACAGCTCAGTTCAAGACTAGGCCAATGAGTGGGGAGGAGAACAGGACAACAAACCAACTCATGTGAAGAGAACTCTATCTATCTATCTATCTATCTATCTATCTATCTATCTATCTATATATATATATATATATATATATATATATATATATATATATATATATATATATATATAAAAATATATAGTGGCATGACGGATCCCTGCCTGGAATGAATGTGTTGGGGTTTGGCAGGGATAGGGTTAATTTCTGTTCCTGCCAGAGAAAGGTGGTTATGTGGCTGTGTTCACACAGCCACAGGTGTAATTATTTTTTATGTTACAGTTAATTGTCACCTGCCTGTAGCAGGTATTTAAACAGAAGAACATGTCTGCTTTGGCAGTCTCCAGTCTGTGTGATGACAGACGCTGTCACAGTGGAGAGACCTGTGTGGTTTTTAAAAAAAAGAAATAATAATAAAAAAAACGAAGAGAGAAGGTAGTGTGTGAACCTTTTTGTCTGTCGTGTTTCATGTATGTTTTGTAACTGGTAAACAGCTTAGCTGTCCCGTTGATTCGTTTAAGGACTGAAAAAAAGTGTAGTCAGTACTCCTTGAGTGAGTTAGGTTTTTGTTTTGTTCTTTTAATTTTTATTTTATTTCTGTAATTAATAATAAATCGCACAATATATAGGGTCAACAGTTGCAACCTTGCATAAAAGACCTTAGGATTTAACTCACAGCAAGGACTGTACCTGTAGAGCTTGTAATGAACCCGCTCTGAATACCTCATGAATGGAACTTGGCCCTATTAAGCTCTCTGAATGTGGAGACAATCCTCAATCACTATAGCCTGTATAATGATACAGACTTACATACCAGCCAAACTGGTAGGAGCTCCATATGGTAAGAGTTTTATGTATTATCCTGGCTTTTAAATCTCCCTCCCATTTTTACCTCATAACAAGAAGCTCAGTTAAGGAGGTATTTCAACTGTTAACCATACAGACAGTTAAATACCAGCAGTAGAGTCAAGCACTTACCTACCTCTGTAGCTGAGGCAAGGTGGAGGTCAAGCTAACCCTAAAAGACAAGAAGAGAAAGATTCTGCGTCAGTTAGACAGCAGACACAGAGGGTCTTATTTAGCGGGTAAACAAGCTTTTCCTAAAAAGACAAAAATGTCTAAATAATTGCCAGACTTGTTGCATTTGATGCAGGAAATGGTGTGGTATCAGAATTTTGAGTTAAAGTGACCCTAACAAACACCTATTATTATTATTATTATTATTATTATTATTATTATTAGTAGTAGTAGTAGTAGTAGTAGTAGTAGTAGTAGTCGTAGTAGTAGTAGTCATAGTAGTAGTAGTCATTTTAGTTGACATTGCCTTGGTGCAAGTAACAATATTTCTCTGTTTGCTAATTACTTTTGCAATTTAATAACATGAAGAGTGGCAGTAACTCAAAGTGATTTATTCGCAATCTGGACAAATGCAGCGATGAGACCCCCGTTCCCACGGCTTCCAGCAATGAGCCTCCGATTAAGAAGGAGTGAGATATAGTGTGATATTGATCCCAATGCCACTTCATTTCACAATAACTATTACAAGATATTCTCCAGGCTCCGCGTCCTCACTGATTTATGCCGCGCTGCTATTTGCATTAGCAGTAAGTGTTTTTCTATACCAGTTGACTGAAGGTTTTTTTTTTTTTTTTTTTTTTTGTAGGGGGCAAATGACATTGCACTTCAATTTCATCTGGTGTTGACTGGAGTTGGGCTGCTACTTTGTGTCTACAATTCTTTTTTTTCACTGCTTAATTATTTACTAGGCTTACTAACTAGTGTTTTTTTTTTTTTTCCAACCACCGGATCTTATTCCTAAATGCTAAATTTCTGAAGTGACTTGGTTTGAAAAGAAATGTCCTCTAAGGCTTTGCAGCTGTAAAACATTTGTTCCATCTGAAACTGTGAGTTTGTATAGAGACATTCAATTTAACCAACCCACAGCTGCCACAGTTGCATATGTGCAGAAATGACAGTTCCAACTCCTCATGGCTATTTCTAAAACCACCTCAGCTTTTAAAAGCCAGACCCAGAGGTTGATCAAAACCTCGTATAAAATTGTCTTAGCAGAATCAACCAGATAGAATGACAGAAAATGCACATCATAAGATGTTAAACAGGTAATATATTAAATATTATGAAAATGTAAATGACATTCTTTGAAGGGGAGGTCAGAACACCAGATACTGTATGCAGGAAGTGAATCTATATCAATGGAATTAATCAAATTGAAAATAATGCAAGGCGGCTTGCAAGCTATTCTTATGAAAGGGAAGAAAATGTTTTTACATAATAATAATAATAATAATAATAATAATAATAACAATAATAATAATAATACTTTTATAAAGCACCTTTCATGACAAGTCATCACAAAGCACTGCAGCAAATATTTGATAAGAACTCAAGTGGTGTTGTACTCTCTGCACTAATACACATTTCTTCAGTAAATTCCACAACAGCAAGCAAAAAGCTTTAGCACTTGCTCTGGCCAAAAGTCTGTCACATTTGGAGTTTAGTCAGGACTTCAATACCACAGCTCTGACAGAAACGATATTAGATCTGTAGTTTTAATATAAATGTTGCCGCTTCATGAAAGTAGTGCTGTTACAGGGAAATTGCAGCATCTCTGGAGTAATGATAGTAACACTAAAGTAATGTTACAGCCAATCGATGGGATGAGAGTTTCAGGACCTGCTTGTCGGTGACAGCACGGTGATCACAGACTCACGAATGCGAGCACACAGAAACTAGATTGAAAGTAAGAATAAATTATTTGGGAATAGCATGACGTTTATGTATAGTAAAATTGTATTATTACTATACCGCAAATAGAGTTACAAAATATTGACTGTACAGTAACAGTATTAAAGCTGTTGTTTTTTTATTTACAATACATTCGCTGTGTCTCTAGTGGCATACTTAATTGGAAGCAGCAGGTCTTAATTAGTGTGATGATAACATATTTTGCCAGTAAAAGTTAGTGTGTGCTTTTAGACCTTATGAAAAATTATATATATATATATATATATATATATATATATATATATATATATATATATATATATATATACTTTATCCATGAAATATATGTATAATATATTTCTTTCCACTTTGATAAATGTTCAATATATTCTTAATATAAAGTCTAAATACATTTTAGATTTTATTTTTCATATATTAAAATATTTGTTTTCCCAGTATGGGAAGTAACCTTGTTAAACTCTTAAAATATCAACGCACAATAGTTATTTAAAGGTTTAAAGTACTATTTCTCCATTTTTTAATTCATTATAATTATTTTAACTGATTTCATTTTGATACATCATGCCCCATTCATCAGGCTCTAAATCGCAAGTTATTTTTTAATTAATAAAATGCACTTTGATACTAATAACAAGAGTCTAGAACAGTTTAATGAATATTACACTGTACTGTGTTCATAAAAACATATTTGTAAATAAAGCACATCTTTAAGTGTACAAATATTTATTTTGAATACAAAACAAACAAAAAACCAGGCCAACTTTGGCAGCTTAATGGTTAACAGCAGCCAGTTGGCGTGTGTCTATGTGTTTGTGAAGCTATGTTGCGTTGCCATGGGGGCACCCAGTGCTGTGCCATGCTTGTGCCCGCGGACGGCCTAGCGAGAGGGGCCGAGCCTGTCTTAGCATGTTCACTTCCGAACGCAGCGCACCACGTGGAGGAATGCAACAAAACAGGGAGTGTGTGAGTGCACGTGCCGATACAATCCCCCCAAAGTGCATCCTCCCTTCCTCCCTCCCTCCCTGCCTGTCTGCCTCTGAACTCTACATGCTGTCTGCTGCACACCACTGTGCCACAAAACAATAAGACAAATGACCCCTAATTGCTGCGCTGCTGTGAAAAGCTTCATCTGCTCTTTAACATCCAAGGGGTGGTGGCAGTGGTATGTAAATCAACCCCCACCCTGCCACCCACCCACCCCGCTTCCTCCTGGGCACAATCATTTCTTTATATACAAGAAGGACTGGCAGGCAGGCTGCCAAGGAAGAGGCTGGCAAGCGTGGTAATTGGGAGACACTTGTTCCCTGTTCCAGTAGTTAGGGCCGGGCTGAGAGATTAGGTAGTTGGGGTTTGCAGAAGGGGGTTACCCTGATGCCTCTGTATCAAACGGTAGTTGTTTTATGCACACCACGTGTGTGAGTTGGTGAATTTAAAGCTTGGCAGCCACACTGGGCTCCTCTGGGCATTGGAACCACATTGTTTCCCGCCCATTCATATGCTCTCTGTGCTGCAATTTTGCTGTGGTTTACTGTTCATTTCTTTTCTTCCATTCTCTTTACTTTCTTAACACATATCCATGATATATTTGGGCTAAGGTTTAGTTAAGTGATACCAGTTTAATAAAGTACAATTAGAAATGGAAAATATCATGCAACTGCTTTACATTTATTTTTATCCAAGTGGCCAGAAAATCTATTTTAGAACTATTTCAGAGATACACTTTAGTAATTGATATCTTTGATATAAATATTTTCAAAGTCTGGACTTGGATACCACAGCTATATATACATACTGTACATATATATACTGTAGCTCTCAGATACATCTAAAATATCTAAAACATGTATTTTTGGCCACTCACATTTCAAAGGCTTAATCGTGGATATGTGTAAAGAATATTGCAGAATACATCTGCTCGGTGCACCCATTTACTGTTTCCAGTCACTAAGTTTAGTCTAGAAAAGAAGAGTTAAAATGCATGGAATTGCTAACCAGGTGAAGTTGTAACATTTAAACACTACATCAAAAAAAATATTAGATTTGGCCTTATAAAAGTTTACTATAGTAAAAGCATAGAAAGTGTAATAAAGCCATGTGAAAGCATAGCAAAACAGATAAGCAGTATAAAGCCCATAGAGCTATGGTAAAGCATATTTTAAAAAATATGCTAAACTGTGGTAAATGCATAGAATAACCTTTTGAAAAGCCTGAAGAAACTGTGAAATTACCTTACACATTTTCTGTGATAAAACTTTATAAGGGACGAGCATCAAAGGGCTGTACAGCCGCCACGTGCCTTGTTCTTAAAGGAGCAAACAGCTAACTTCTTGCTGTGTGATGGAGAATGCACTCACTCCCATGCCCATGAGATTCCAGGTGGTAGGGAATGGCTATCCACAGCCACTGGTCTCTTTGGTTGGTTCGAAAGGGCCTGGTTGTTTAAAGTTCCCACGATTAAAAATGACATGAAGTGTTAATGGGCCATTCCATACCTGTCTCATTGGGAGTGGCATGAAAAGTCTAATGATTTAAAGCCAGCAACAAACCTGTCCCATTTTAAATGTAACATTATTGATAGGCTGTCAGCTCAGGTGGTATGTGTCGCTGCTAATGGTTATTTTATGGTGCATGTTTCAAATCCAATCCCTGGTTTTTCTTTTTTTTCTTTTGGGGATATTTAAAGCTGCAATGCCCTACTGTCCCACATTATTAAAAAAAAAAAAAAAAAACAGGAAAGAAAGAGAAATGGTTTAAACTATCTGCAGCAGTAGTCTAGGAGGTGTGGGGTCTTGACATCTGCATAGTTTATTACAGCTTAGCAAGCAAAAGTGAAACATTGGTGTCTTAACTTTATCGATTGTATTGTCTTCGGGCTTGATACATGTGCGATCTACATTTTACATGTTACAGTTGCATTGTGTGTGTTTGTGGGCTTGTCTACCACTGACAGTGCAGTTCTGAAGCCCTGTAAAAGTAGCTTATTTTTATGTGGAGATATATCTGTATTTTTTATTCTTTTTTATATCCCCAGCACTTATTAGAAATGAAAACAACGATACAGAAATTGCACTGATAAACAACTTGAGGATCTATTTGTAACAGGGTGGAGTGAGTGTGAGGGAGAGTGATTTGAGTTTGGCAATGAGTGTGTGAGAGTGAGATGGGTAGAGAGGAAAAAAGGTTCGAATGAGCATAATTATTGCTTTAAACAGCAGCAAGGCTTTTTTTAATTCAAATCACAGCAGGGTCGCGCTAAAGGGAGATACGAGAGGGCTGAAGGGGATGAACCGAGGACCGGAAAACAGGTTTGAGGGGAAATAAAATGTTGGAATGTTGGTGAGAGAGAGAACGATACAGAAAAGGGGAAGTGTGGCAAAGTGGCTGGTAAGGGGAACAGGTGTAGCGGTGATGCGATGCAGGAGTGACAGGCAGACAACGGTAATTTAGTGAATAAGTGTTTATTGTGCCGTTTCCAGGTCTGGCGACTGTCAAATAATAAATCCCCGGCAGTACACAACAATGTGTAAAGCACGGGGAGCGTGAATAATACAACACAGTCCTGAACAGAAAACAAATGCACGGTCACCAGTCCTGGGTGAATTCAAACATGCAGGTGCTCTGTGCAGTGGTGCTCCGGATAGTGCTTTCGTGGGGACAGCTCCGGAGGTGTGCTTTAACTGTCTAGTGGTGCGATAAAGACAGACAATTACAAACAGACAGAAATAACACACAACACGTAACACTTCTTTCTCTTATATTTCTGAGAGCTCCTCTCTCAGTCCTTCTCTCCTAATGTTAACCCAAACGAAGGAAAAGAACAGCGTTACCCGGGCCCCTATATGTAATCCCGCATGATATCTAGGTAAACAGTTGCAGCTGCCTTATTACTTGCAGCTGCCCCTCGTTTACCTGTCAAATCAATACGGACTTACAACAGAGTCTCGCTTCTTTCCAGGCTGGCCCACTTCCCGGTCCCGGAAACGAACTGTTAGGCCAGCCCTTCCAGATACTTCTCCTCCCGTTCTTTAGCGCCTTCACAGGTCGGGAGGAAGATTTATCACCAGAACTCATTGTATTTCTGTCACAGGAAGAAAGAAAGAAATGGATGGAGAGAGGGAAGGGAGTGGCGAGGGGTAGTCAGCAGGCAAAGGTTTTTATTGTCCGGACGCAGGAGATGTGCACAAAAGCGCTGGAAAGATTAAATTAAGTATCATATGCACTGACCTCATTGCCATGGTTACAGAAGAGCAGAAAATATTAATCAAGCCCTCATTCGAGAGAGAGAGAGAGACAGAGTGAGAAGGAGAGGGGAATAGTGAGAGAGAAGGAGAGGGGAAGAGAGAGAGAGGGAGAGGCTATGTGGGAGAAAAAGAGGGAAATGAGGGGCAATGGAAGAGAGAGAAGGATAGAGATAGAAAGAATGGATTAAAGGGTCTTTGTGTATTAGAATAATCATACTTGAGAAGGCAATGCACCACCCCACCAGCATGTAGTTCTTATCTATAATGCAGTAACCGCAAATAATCCCTGTTAGTTAATTAAAAAGATCCTGGACAAAAAGCTGAGCTGGCTAACCTGGCTAAGATGTGAGGGCTGCAGCCATAAAGGAGATGGAGCCTTTAACACGTTAATTTTTGGGATTTTAAGCCCCAATCTGGATGAGTCAAGTCCAAGTGATATTCATTAAAGTCCTGATTCAAGTTCAGCTCTTGGACTTGGACTTGCATATATAAGCACTTCCAAAAACAATTTCGTTCTAAAGCTCCAGCCATCTCCGGCTGATATATTTCTCCAAGGTCATTAACCGTGCCACCGAAGGTCACATGATAAATGAGTGACAGCCCCCCAGAGCACTAATGCATATGAACGCGGTGCACATTAATTAGAGAGGGAGGCCAAGGAGAATGAATGGTCAGGGGCAAGCTCATTCTGCCCACGCAACCCCCAACCTTTCCACAGCTCCCCCAACCCAACAACGCACAAGACAAGCCACGGAGGATAACCACACCCTGTCACCCTCCACTTCAGTAAGGAAACTACCTTCTGACACACTAACATCCATTAAGCGTTTGCTTGTTCCACCCCATTGGGATAAAAGTACCGGTACAGCTGATTATATCTATATATATATATATATATATATATATATATATATATATATATATATATATATATATAGTTAATTTTAATTATTTTAACTGATTTCAGTTTAACAATCATCCATAACTATGAAACAGTCAATGATAAAATAGACTTTTATCAAAACATTTGCCATTGATTTTATACGTTTATTTTATATATGGTAAGCTATTTATCTATTTAACCAACCACTGTTATTTATTTGTCAATGTGTACATCTTTGTCAAAATTTCAGTACATCTTACTTTGTGTACAGATATCATCCCATGCATTAAACATAACGATCTTAGTTTAAAATAAATGTTTAATAGTAATTCCTGAGTACAATCTTTGTTTTTATCATCTAGCTTTGCTTCACAGTCTTCTCACCCAAACTGCACGAGATGAGATCTCTTATACAATAAGAGACACCCTACACACAACGTAGTAACTTCAATAAAGGCAAGCTGAAACGATTAGCAAGCACCCCTACTTCCAGATTATCAACTCTTAAATCTATCGGAGGAGGCTGTGTGGTACAGTGGTTAAAGAAAAGGGCTTGTAACCAGAAGGTCCCCGATTCAAATCCCACCTCAGCCACTAACTCATTGTGTGACCCTGAGCAAGTCACTTCATCTCCTTGTGCTCCGTCTTTCGGGTGAGACGTAGTTGTAAGTGACTCTGCAGCTGATGCATAGTTCACACACCCTAGTCTCTGTAAGTTGCCTTGGATAAAGGCATCTGCTAAATAAACAAATAATAATATCATATCATTGAAATGAAATTAATTTAAATGCACTTTGCTTTGCTAGTGTTTAACAAATGGGATCTGGTAACTATAGAATACAATATATTTACAACTTTTAACACAACTACATGTGCTAACTTGCTAATGAGCTAGTTGTGAATAGGTTATAAACTAAAGAAGTACCCCTTAAAATAAATCATGACCGAATATATTAGAGCTGAAAAGTTTCCTCTCCCAAGCTGAAACAAGTTTCTGCATTAAGCATGACTACCTATTTCCCTTGCATTGTAGTAGAAATTTTTTAGAAAGTTATTTTTAATAGCGTTTTATATGAACGTGTATCTAGGGCCTTTATAAGGAAGTTTAAAACCATGTTATAACATGACATGAAGCTTTACCCTGGATACAATGTTATTAACTCTTATTAATCAGTTAATTACAATGAACTGATCTTCCTTGTTTCTAAAAGTCAAAACCTTTAATAGCACATAAATAGATGTTTTATAAAGTGACCCCCTCTTTGTTTTTTGTTTTTTTTTGCTAATGCTGAAACATCTGGAATGTGTCTGATAAATAGATTACAATTGACGCTAATTTGTTTTAGGTTTTCGTTAGGAAAACTAGGAGCTTTTTATTGTTTGTTTTACACAATTGAGTTTGAATGTATAGAACTATGACTATTGGGAACTGGGATAAAATAACAAAACATAAAAAATATGCCATGCACACACCTGATGATACGATTATTTCTGTTTTTAAAACATTAGCATTTTAATTTTTATTCGGTTTAGAAACAGCAGTGTATACACTGGTAATCCTAAAGCTGCCAAAAACACAATCAAACAATACTATTGAAATAACTGTTTTCAATAGATCCTTTCAGGCTTGTTTCCCTGAATTTGATTTGCACTAATCTTAGACAACTTAGGGCCTAAATCAAATCAGTTAACATTAAAAGTATTGCTATGGCACAGCAATAATTTTGATTGAATCCAGACCCTAATGTTACTTTAGGAAAGGTTGCCCATGGTGGAACCATCCGTTTATGTGTTTACTGATTAAGACATGAAAAATAATACTTATTTTGTGTTCACTGACTAGGGAGCCTATCTTTGCTGCCTGACTGTGAGTAGATCAAGTTGTTCAAAGATAACATCCTGTATATTGCAGACTTTACTCTGATTTTGCTTCACCTTCCTCAGCACATTAGTGCTCCAGACACGTACACACCAGGTTACACTGGTCAGTTCACTTTTTGGCTAGTATAAAAGCCTTGATGATCTACAAAAAGCTGTAAAAATAAACACCTGAAATAAATAAACATTGAAAACAGAAGCCTTACAAAAAAAGGAGCGCAATATCAAAGATGAACTCCTTTATAAATGATTTATTTTCAAATAAATATTCCTTCTGAAATTTCTCAAACTTTTCAAAGCTTTAGTGGCAGTGAAGCCCTCATGTTTACCTCTTCACTGCTTGTTTGTAATTCCTAAGCAGTGAATAAAGTTTGTTTGGAAGGAAGTGATCAAATGTTTTTCATTTGCTCCTGGGCCAAACATTACCCTTAAGATCTAGCAGTGCTTTATTTTATGTGGCATAAATACTTCTTTACTTGATACCCAGTTTGTTGAAGTTTAGACTAGACTATGACTAATATCAGTATGTTCCAGGTGTAAAAATTATTTAAGACATAAAATAATGTGTGTGTATTTTTTCAAATCTATATAAATCTTAGTTTTCTTGAGATAAAAACCCCTTTGCCCTTAACTTTCCTTTATAATGAACTGATCATCCAAGAGCAATCAGAACCCTTTATGAACTGTCATTGTGGGTGTGCAGATAAATATGATGGGGTTACAGGTTTTGGCATTTAATATAGATATAAACACACCCAGACTGTGGACTCCCAATTAGACTCAACAATATCTGCTTTAACACATTGGTAACTCACAGTGTTAAAAAATGCAGTAAAATTACAGAGAAATGCAGTATAAATTTATATAAAGTTACCAGTAAAAAAAATAAAAAATGTGTAATGGATTTTTTAACACTGCTGCGTTTTTTCAGAGTTTTACAGATTTTTTTTTTTTTTACAGTCACCCTCTGTAAGCCTCCTCTTTGTAGCCAGTAAAGCCCAGTAACAGGTTTGTTTCAGGAGGCTGAGTGGTCCAGTGGTTAAAGAAAGGGCTTGTAACCAGGAGGTCCCCAGTTCAAATCCCACCACAGCCACTGACTCATTGTGTGACCCTGAGCAAGTCACTTCACCTCCTTGTGCTCCGTCTTTCGGGTGAGACGTAGTTGTAAGTGACTCTGCAGCTGATGCATAGTTCACACACCCTAGTCTCTGTAAGTCACCTTGGATAAAGGTGTCTGCTAAATAAACAAATAATAATAATAATAATATGGCTGAAGGGAGAGCTGGGGGACTGTCTTACAGCTAGGAGGCCTAATGATGTAGAGATCTGGCTAAGCCTGCATGATTTTCTTGTATTCCGCCCATGCTTACTTTTATATATATATATTAGCCTGAACAACTTTAGCATTGGTCCCCTTATCTCCCTTCCATTAAAATAAGAAAAGTGGGCCCAGTGAATGCAATAGTTATCACTCTAAATTCTGAACAAACTAAAACATTCTGAAAGGGGAGACCTGAATTGTGTTACCTTTTCAAAAAACGTAATAAGAAATATTGACAATTGTGTATGACAATATAAAACCAGAGCAAATCATGGTGTAAGTATAGCTGCCTCCTTCAAAATTTCAATTCAAAACTAGGAAAACCTCAAACATATGTTACTTATATAAGAGAAATACAAATCAATACATGTTTAATTTAAGTTACAAAACACAAGTGTGCAAATGAAACAAATGGATTTCATACATTATATTCCCACAAGAATAGACACCAAGATATGAATTCCTCACAAGTTCAGTAAACCCTGCTTTGCTGCCTCTTCGGTTTGAAAGCCAGTTCACAGTTAAAGCCTGTCCTATTGACAGCAATGTAAAGTCACCTTCAGTATTAAGGTCACCTTCTGTATTAAGCTCTCAAACATATGAAACCTCTAAAAAAGACCAACATGCAGCTTTTAAAATATATCTATTTAAATCCCTCTAAAAAAACCCAAAAAAAACCAGACATGACATACAGTACCTTATTTTCAAAAAATAACTAAAACTGACTAAAACAGTAAATTAGGACAAATCACATACAATAAGAAAGAAAAAAAATGAATAATTCATAAATGTTAAACAGTACAATGTTAAAGTGTCTAAACCAGTTCTCAAAAACAGTTTTTTTAAATCAGAATATTATGCCTGACCACATTTATACATTTATAAGAAGTGCTGCGTAAATGATTATCAAAAAAGATTTATTGATTATTGCTTTTTTTTTTTTCAGACAATTACCAAATGTTAATTGTGTTTGGTATTTTTAATATAGCATAACAACTTCTATTAATGAAGCAAAGTTGTAAAGATTTATTTTTTCTCTTACCAAAATCATCATGTCAGCGAAGTGCACAAAATACCAAGTTTGATCCTAGCAATTTCATTCCCAAATGCTTATATTCATCTGCTGCGTACTGTATAGAATAGCTTTGCTTTTAACTTGTCAGACCACAAAGACAACCATTTCAAATATAAAATGCATTTCTTTTCATTATTATACACTACATCTATAAAACTGGACTTTCCACTCCTGTCAAGTTTAAGACACAAGACTGTATCGACATTGCCTGCACATACGTATCTTTTTCTATTTTTTTATTATGAATCACTGATTAATACAAAATTAATGATTATTCAATTCATTTGAATTATCATTGTAGCACTAGTGAAACCTGACACGAAATGGGCTTGAATAAGGAAAGCACACAGGTTGTGTTCTATTTAACACAACTGCGCTGTACTGAATTACAAACTAAATTGACAATACCAGTGTTCAATTTAACACATCTTTTGTGGAGTGTAACATAGCCATTGTTTCTGTTAGTCAACGTACACTTAATGCAGTGAAATGACCTTGAGTGTTGAATAAACAACAATTGCATTGAATTGTATATTTATGCCTGCCTATGCCATTCCAGATGTTTTGTTAAAGGACTAAAACATCGAAACCAGCCTTTATTTTTAAATTCAGATGCTGACAACCCTGCAAGGACCCTTTTCACCAGACTATTAATGTGAAGGCTGAGATTGGCTTAACAGATAGCGGCTCCAAATATATTAAGAGCAGACAGCTTCTGACCAGGAATCTGCATAAATCACAAAATCACTGGACCCCCCCCCCCCAACACAACACAAGGGTGAGGGGGTGAAGGAGGGGGCTGGTGTGTGCACTCTGATAAATCTGCCCGCACAGTATGGGACCTGAGTTATCATCTGTGATATAAAAAATGACGGGAGAGCCGAGGAAATCATTGCAACTGGGGACAGAGAGAAAGGGAGAGAATACGTCAAGGAAAACGAGAATTACAAACACAGAAACGGACACTGCCGGCCACTCTACTGCAGAGTGTATGTAAAACAACACAGGGTATACCAATGAGCACAGTGAGGACCTGTGTGTGTGTGTGTGTGTAAATACATATATGATATTGCTTATGTACATTTTTGTATATGTAGGTACATTTGTAAATGTCTGCAAAGAAAAATGTGTGAATGTATATATGTATATATGCATGTATCCGTTTAAGAACATGTGGTAGTGTGAAAGTAGACACTGAACCTCATTTTGTCTACAGTCTTTTTTTAGTAATTTACAAGAAATTTAAAATTGGAAGGCATCAATTTCTATTCGGTTGTATGGTACAATGAAACCAGCAGCCATTGAAATTACTGATTAAATGGATACACTGTAGCAAAATTAGTACAAAGAATTTCAGTTTTCAATATATACAGTGTAAATGATTCTAAAAATAAAATATGAAGTACAGCTTCTTAAACTGCTACATTTGAGATTTTTGTGTCTCTATGAAAAACGCTTTATGAATCTGCATATATTAGTAAAAAAATACATGAACGCTAAAAGTCTGTCACATTTCCAGGAGTTACACATTGACAAGTGAAAATATGTTACATTTATTGGATTAAAAGGTATTTACATTTCAGATATTTAGAATGCATGTTTGTGTTTAAGTTGACATGCATGCTTCTATAGCTGTGAGTCTGATTGTTTTGATGGGTGATAAAGCAGTGACTGCAATGTGACTGGTGTGTAGTCACTTTCTGTTTTTGGTTTCAGAATTATGTGAGTGTGTAAATTATGTGATTTATCAGTTGTATTTCAAATGGGTTTTATTTTACACTACAGAAATATATCATCTTCAACGCCGAGTGAGGTAGCCTTTTTTTTTGCGTATGTCATTGCGTGGAGCTACTCAAATCGTGACCAAAACAATGAAATAATTCCTGTTAAACCTGGCGCTTCTGAGGAAATGAAGTAAATAAGAGAGACATGTTTCATATTTATGTCCATGAGTGCTGGCTTTGTCTGCGCAAGATCATGGACGTGTCAGCATGTCTGTGTCGAGTGTATCCCTGTTAAATTGTGTCTGTGTCGATATTAGTATGACAGTAGTATGTAGAACTGAGGATGTATCAGTGTGTTCGTACAGTTTTGTGCATGTCCACATAAGGGTGGTATAATGGCACTTCAATTCAACCCCCCCCCCAGCCCACAGTGCAAGCGAATGAGGTAATATCATTCTGCTCCCCCTCCCCTTTAAAAAAACAAAAAAACAACACATGCCCCCCTCCAGACCCAGCCAGCTGACTGACCCCACTGATCTTAAAGCGCCAGTGTCCATTTCAGCCCAAACTCACCAGGGCATACATGCACTGACACACACACACATATTGCTTATCCAATCGGCCTACCAAGACCACAGTCCATTCCTAACTAAAAGCACAGCAGGTTTAGTTGTATGATAATAATAATAATAATAATAATAATAATAATAATAATAATAATAATAATAATAATAATAATAATAATACAAACAAAATCCACAAAGAAAAGGCCATAAACAAACAAATAATTCAGCAAACAATTCAAAGATATGATATACTCCGATATACAAATATTCAAATTAACAATGAAAAAATGACTACTGACCTACCTTTCTTACTCTTTCTTTCTTTCTTTCTTTCTTTCTTTCTTTCTTTCTTTCTGAAGTCCAACCACCACTCTTCTCCTCCTCGTTGCCTAGCTAGAACTTATTTATAATACCTGCTACATAACAGTAATAATATTAGCATCATTATTTTCGCTCTTGAGATTATTGGTGCCAAAGCTGCAGTAATTACAACTGCAATCACTAGGCTGATTAGGTTATTGATTATTATTATTATTATTATTATTATTATTATTATTATTATTATTATTATTATTATTATTATTATAAGCATTAGCACAGTACCTGTATTGCAGGCTGGCTAGCTATTGTGTGATGTTATATACACAGTGTATATATATATATAAAGATATATATATATATATATATATATATATATATATATATATATATCTAGATCCTCACACACACATTCACTGGCGCTCAGACAGACAGAGGCACATGCACACACACAGCACTGAGAGGTCTCTATACCTTGGCTCACCAGGCACAAGCTGAGAGGATTCGGAGAACACAAGGAAACAGGGGGACGGTCTGCCAGCACTCCTCTGTCTCCTCTCTAAGTGTTTAGAAGACAATTTCTACTAGGCATTGCTCCCAATCTAGTAGGGTGATCCACATGGATGAGTTATAATATGCTTGCCTCTCTCTCTCTCTCTCTCTCTTGCGCTCTCTCTCGCTCTCTCTCCATCCCCCCTTCTCTCTCTCTCTCTCCAACTCCCCCTTTCTCTCTCTCTTACTCTATTAGCGTGACGTCACAATCTCCAAGTAGAGGAAACCCTTTCTTTCTTTCTTTCTTTCTTTCTTTCTTTCTTTCTTTCTTTCTTTCTTATGATTTTATTATTTTTTCACTTTTTTGCACTGGGATTGGAGGGAAGTAGTGGGACTGGGGGGCTAGGGGTGGAGGTGGGGGGTGACTAAGCTTTTGGAAAGCTGGACGCAGCTGGAAGAAAATAAAAAGCTATTTATGTATTTATGTATTTTTTTGTATTAATTCAATTTACCCCCCTCAACAAACGTATTTTCTGGTCGCCCTTTTCTGGACGGGGTTGTGCTTCATGTCATCACTATTGCTTGAGCAAGCGAGGCTGTCCAAAAACGACTGCTGCCTCATTTTTCAACAAACAGAGTTTAATTCTGTCTCCATAGTAAGAGGTGGCTGCTGTGCCTGTGAATAGCCTTTAAATGTGCAGCTTTTTTATTTATGGCAAGAAGCACTGAAAGGTGGAGATTGAACTGCGTCAGTTGGAGAGGAATTGTTGGAGATCTTATTTATTTATTTATTTATTTATTTATTTATTTATTTATTTATTTTATTTAATTATTATTATTTATTTATTTCTCAGAACAGTGCCCGTGAAAGGGGAGAGACGATGACTAACGTCAGCCATGGTTCTAGCGTACATTTTGCTACCAATGCTGATTTAAAGTGTAGTACAATCCTACTTCATAGCAATTTCACAGTTTAGACCACACATTCACTAGGCCTACTGTTATGTGTCTAAGGTAAAACTATAAGAAACTCATGTAGACAAATGGCTAGTGCATTCTTCAGTGTATTTGTCCAAACCAGGCTTTTAATGGGAGATGGACGACTTTACGCAATATTATATATATATATATATATATATATATATATATATATATATATATATATATATATATATATATACTTTTACAGTAAAAATAAAAATGTTAATATTACAAATCTAGCAACAATCAACTCAAGTTGTTTAACGAGTCAATGGTAAGACACAAGTTTTTGTTTGCAGTTTTGTAATGGTAACAACTTGATTTTCCTTTCACACAAAAAATGGTGCCGATCCCATGGGCCATGTTTTCAAGGCATTTACTCCAGTCTTTAATAAAGTGACATTTTGTGAAAGATATCAAATATTTGTTAATTTTACAAAACTACAACCAAACAACTAAGTGAATTATTTCAAGTTCTCTTGAGCACTCTCAATGTGCTTTGTATTTCATTTTGTAACATCAACATGATTTTTTTCTCATTTCAAAAAAGGAGTTGATTAAAGAATGGAGGAAACACTTTGAAAATGAGGCCCCTTATGTTTTCTTATCTACAACGTAGAGCTCAATCATTCAGCAATATTATTTCTATACATTTCTTGAAGATTAAAGTGCATTTAAAATGACAATGACAATATGTTTACTATCAGCCTATGAGTTTTGGTGCTTAAGTTTTGTCAATAGCTTGCTTTCACACGTTTTTCAGTCCATGAACAATTTATTGGGGGTTTTGAATTCTGTTTTGAATTTGTACTAGTAGCAAAGACAGTTAAAATAGTACATCAAGTTTCTCGCCATGTATTTATTTAAAGTGTAACCATTTATAATAGTATTGATAGAAACATAGCTTTGTTACTCAATAAAACTAAATACAGACACTGGCTTTACACCAAACATTGAGTCCCTGAACCTGCTAAGCACGGTGCCAATATTGCGTAAGCATTAGGGAGTTCTCCTTGGCAGTCTCATGAAAAGTTAAAAGCTGTTCTCTTGCCAACAAACAGTATACTATGTAACGTCAAAAAGATATTCAAACTACAGAACATGAGCAAAACAGTACTTATGCAACAGTCACTTCTGGAACTCTGTCAACCTAATCTTCAAAGAACTCACAGTGTCAGTGGACAATACGAAACCGTGTTGTAAGGATAGCCAGTGACGGGGAACCCCACAACTCCAACAGAATGCAATACAATGTGAACACTGACAGCATTTGAGAATGACAGACACATTTGAAAATGTCTGCAAATGTCAGTGAGCACGTGATATGTCATGTGATCTGATAGAACTCTCTAACACTTTGGTTTAGGTATCCGTTAAAGGTGATTATAAACTATAGCAATGGCAAGTGTATAATAACTGCATTGCAAAAGCAAAGCAGCCCCATACAGTTGGTGCACAGATGTATAAAGACAGACAGACAGACAGACAGACAGACAGACAGACAGACAGACAGACAGACAGACCCAAAAAGACAGGGTGACAGACTATATATCGGTTATAAACGATTATAAACAACAAAAAAAATGGCAAAAGTGTATAATAACAGTCTTATTATTTATAATCATAATTGTTAATAGCAATTAATTAATACCACTTTATAGATTGTAATGGATACCTAAACTCCAGTGATACCTAGACCTCTATATAACCTGTGCGAGGGTAGTGTGCATCACCAATCTCCATGACTGCACAAGGGCCCAATGTGTCCATCAAGAAGCATACGAGGCTACCCTGCAAATGTGCGCAATGTATTGTGACAAGCAACATGCAGTACATGCTACAGAGGCCCCTATCACATCCACAACTTCAAAACGCTCAGTCACAATTCTAAGGTAAAATGATACGAAACTAAGTCAAGCAGACAAATATTTTGGCTAGTGCCTTCTTCAGTATACCAAATCAGAGAAACCGTCAACACGGGACAAGACTCACCTGTTTCAATTCAAACAAAGCACCAGGAGCTACGCATGGTGGGCTTCAGTACAGTGTTGCTCTAATTATATTGGCCAGATTAGATAAAGTACATTTTGTGGGGTCAAATTGTAGATCTAGATATTACTGTGGGGTGTAACAACCTGCTAAGTGCCACTTTATGCCATTGTTTGTGGCCAGCAATTCCACCAGTGGCACATTTGAGGAGTCAGTATGTATATACACTGCACAAAAATTTAAACACAACATGTAAAGTGTTGGTCCCATGTTTCATGAGCTGAAATAAAAGATCCCAGGAATTTTCCATACGCACAAAAGCTTATTTCTCTAAAATGTTGTGCACAAATTTGTTTACATCCCTGTTAGTGAGCATTTCTCCTTTGCCAAGATAATTCATCCACCTGACAGGTGTGTTATATCAAAAAGCTGATTAAACAGCATGATCATTACACAGGTGCACCTTGTGCTGGGGACAATAAAGGCCACAGATGTCTCAAGATTTGAGGGAGCGTGCAATTGGCATGCTGACTGCAGGAATGTCCACCAGAGCTGTTGCCAGAGAATTGAATGTTCATTTCTCTACCATAAGCCGCCTCCAACGTCGTTTTAAAGAATTTGGCAGTACGTCAAACCAGCCTCACAACCGCAGACCACGTGTAACCACGCCAGCCCAGGACCTCCACATCCGGCTTCTTCACCTGCGGGATCGTCTGAGACAGCCACTTGGACAGCTGATGAAACTGTGGGTTTGCACAACCGAAGAATTTCTGCACAAACTGTCAGAAACCGTCTCAGGGAAGCTCATCTGCGTGCTCGTCGTCCTCACCAGGGTCTTGACCTGACTGCAGTTTGGCGTCGTAACCGACTTCAGTGGGCAAATGCTCACCTTCGATGCCCACTGGCACGCTGGAGAAGTGTGCTCTTCACGGATGAATCCTGGTTTCAACTGTACCGGGCAGATGGCAGACAGCGTGTATGGCGTCATGTGGGCGAGCGGTTTGCTGATGTCAACGTTGTGAACAGAGTTCCCCATGGTGGTGGTGGGGTTATGGTATGGGCAGGCATAAGTTACGGACATGAACACAATTGCATTTTATCGATGGCAGTTTGAATGCACACAGATGCCATGTCGAGATCCTGAGGCCCATTGTTGTGCCATTCATCCACCGCCATCACCTCATGTTTCAGCATGATAATGCACGGCCCCATGTCTCAAGGATCTGTACACAGTTCCTGGAAGCTGAAAATGTCCCAGTTCTTCCATGGCCTGCATACTCACCAGACATGTCACCCATTGAGCATGTTTGGGATGCTCTGGATCGACGTGTACGACAGTGTGTTCCAGTTCCCGTCAATATCCAGCAACTTCGCACAGCCATTAAAGAGGAGTGGGACAACATTCCACAGGCCAGAATCAACAGCCTGATCAACTATATGCGAAGGAGATGTGTCGCACTGCATGAGGCAAATGGTGGTCACACCAGATACTGCCTGGTTTTCTGATCCACGCCCCTACCTTTTTTTTAAGGTATCTGTGACCAACAGATGCATATCTGTATTCCCAGTCATGTGAAATCCATAGATTAGGGACTAATGAATTTATTTCAATTGACTGATTTCCTTAAATGAACTGTAACTCAGTAAAATATTTGAAATTCTTGCATGTTGCGTTTATATTTTTGTTCAGTATAGTTGTAGTCAAAGGTTTACATACCCCAATGGAAATTTATAATTTCTTGAAATTTCTCGAAAACAAAACATTTTAGGAAAAATCTTTTGTAGCAAAAGTTTTGCTTTTGTGGATGATGAAAAAAAGTTACAAGAAATAGATGTCTACAATTAAAACTCAAACAATGCTAATTCAAAAGTATTCATATGATTTGATGCCTACAAGGTGCTACAAATTTCAATATGATAATGTAGAACCTAATTCTAGAAAATGCTGATTTGTGGGTGAACATTCTTAGAGAGTATAAAAGGGTTAGGCATTGGATGATTACTGTCATTGTGGGAAAATGTAAAGAGCTATCTGAAATTATTTATTGTCATAAAGCTGGAGAAGGATCCAAGAAGATGTCCAAGCATTTGAGTATCCCAATTTCAACTATTATTTCCATTATCAAGAAGTACAAGACTCATGGTACTGTCACAACGCTCCCTTGGTCTGGAAGAAGGTTCTTTCACCAAGAACAAGTAGAAGAATTGTGAGGAACGTTAAAGTCCATATGTCACCTATTTCAAATTACAATCTGATTATATTTTATTAAACTACACTATAATAGTGTATAATAGTGTTCTAAAATATATATATATATATATAGCATTTATACTTTTGCGCTGTAACTGTAAGAAATGTACAAGGATCCAAGCTTGTTGATTTTTGAGTGCTTCCGCCAAAAAGCCCTGATTTCGAATCTTGACATCTGTGACGTCACTAAGGGAAAACACGAACCATAAACCATAAACATGCATGCATATGTCTATGGCAGGGGACCTCAAAGTAATTTGGGCATGGGCATAAATTGATCTTACTTGGCTGTTTGCGGGCACGCTGACTATTGCATAGGTTCTTATCTTAAACCCTGCCTCCCAGCGACATAGATAGCGTCTTGCTTTGATTCAATTTGGCAAATTTGTCAACACTACTCTGTTTTAAAGATCCCTTGTCCGGTGAAATTAAAAAAAATATATAGAGAGAGAAAATTAAAATATATAAATGCTTAAATGTATTATTTTTCTCAATAACACAGTTGGCGAACAGGTCGACATGTGGGGCATGTTGTCCGTGTCCTCCTTTGTAAAAACCTGTGAAAAGTAATCATTTAATATATTTGCTATTTTTTTTTCTTCATCTATGATTTTGCCATTTGTGTCTCTTAGACATTTAACCTCCTCTTTGAATGTTCTCTTGCTGTTATAATATTGGAAAAACATTTTGGAATTGGTTTTAGCCCCCTTAGCAATATTGATTTCTATCTCTCTCTTGGCCTTTCTAACTTCCTTTTTGACTTGTGTTTGCAGTTCCAAGTACTCTTTCTGTGTGCTTTGTTTTTGGTCCCTTTTAAATGCTCTGTAAAGTGCCTTTTTTCGCTGAATATTTATTTATTTATTTTTTCAATTTTATCTTTAAGGTAATGTTCATATGCACATTACTCGGTAATGACGTCTGCAAAGAAATAATAATAATTACGTGCAATTCACAAGGAGGTTAGGCCTATTTAATTTCACTAAATCGGGGAAAGCATAAGTGTTTATTTCATGAATGAAGTTGAAGAGCTATACGTGACCATGCAAGTCATCTCGGCTCTGTAATATAAACAGTGCTTTATTTTTTAAGTGGATGGGAAACGGTAAACACTATTTGGAAGATATAAATGGGAAAACAAACCAAATATAGAAATACACAATTATTATTTTTTATATATAAATGAACTGCTAGCCGGGGTTAACTGTATACAAGAACAACATTCAGAATTGCCGACCTGCAGACAAAGGGGGCGTGTCGCTCGCATTCCTCACGCCAGCGTGGTTATTTTCTCCTGCTGGAGGTTCAAAACAGTTCAGAATCAGGCCTCAAACCACTTATTCTTCCTCCCCACAATTTATTTCATTACACACCACACTCCCGCTGTCCTTATTGTAATACAGTCTACTCAAAACTTCGGAGAAATTCGTTCTGGTCACCTCATTACAAAAAGGATATTGCTGCTTTAGAAAGAGTGCAAAGAAGAGCAACCAAAATTATCCTGGGTTTAAAAGGCATGTCGTATGCAGACAGACTAAAAGAATTGAATCTATTCAGTCTTGAACAAAGAAGACTACGCGGTGATCTGATTCAAACATTCAAAATTCTAAAAGGTATTGACAATGTCGACCAGGGGACTTTTTCGACCTGAAAAAAGAAACAAGGACCAGGGGTCACAAATGGAGATTAGATAAAGGGGCATTCAGAACAGAAAATAGGAGGCACTTTTTTTACACAGAGAATTGTGAGGGTGTGGAACCAACTCCCCAGTAATGTTGTTGAAGCTGGCACCCTGGGATCCTTCAAGAAGCTGCTTGATGAGATTCTGGGATCAATAAGCTACTAACAACCAAGCGAGCAAGATGGGCCGAATGGCCTCCTCTCGTTTGTAAACTTTCTTATGTTCTTATGTTCTTATGTTCTATTGGGCTGTTTTTCCTCTAATGGCACAGGAAATGTAGTTCCAATACATGGTAAAATGGATTCCATAGCATACCAAAAGATTGGCTAATCATCTGAAACCCTCCACTACAAAACTTGGTTTAAAGCACAACTGGACGTTTCAACACAACATAGATCCAAAATACACATCCAAATCTACTTCAGAATGGTTAAAGAAGAATAAAATTACCTAGTCAAAGTGGAATGGCCTAGTCAAAGTCCCGAATCTGATTGAGAATCTTTGGTATGAGTTGAAGAAGGCTGGGCACAAGAGAAGTCCTCAGAATTTGAATGAACTGGAACAATTTTGCATTGAAGAATGTTCAAAAATCACTAAAGAATCATGCCAAAACTCATTGACAAATATCCTAATCTTTTAAAAGGGGTTATTATTGCTAAAGGTGCCTCAAAAGCTATAAATTTGATTTTCCTTGTCAGGGTATGAATACTTTTGAATGAGCATTTTTAGAGTTTTGCAAAAAAACTGAAATATGCTGAAATAAATAATTGTATCTATTACTGAAATAAATAATTGTATCTATTACATTTAACTTTTTTTCCTCATCCACAAAAGCAAAACTTTTGCTACAAAAGATTTTTCCCATAATTATTTGTTTTCGAGAAATTTCTAGAAATTACAATATTATATATATATATACACACAGCTATTTTCAATTAAATCAAAACAATTAAGAAAATGATTCTCTCTTTCTCTTTCTTTCATTTCATTTGAAGTTTCAATTTTACTGAATAGCATTATTATCTATTATTAATATTTCTGAATTATTACTCATTTTCTTCTTAAAAATGGAGTCCTTTAATTCACATTTCAAGTCCTCATCAAGGCTGTGCAGCCAAATGAATGTGGAAAGATACATTATATTTGCAAAAATGCAAAGAGCTTATTAAAAATATATAGCAATAATAAAATATTAACTATTCATTTCAAAAAGATAATTTGCTCTGGCAAGTTTTTTTTTGTACTAATTCCATCACCTCATCTTTTTTAACACTACTACTTGGTTTACTTCATATCTATCTATCTATCTATCTATCTATCTATCTATCTATCTATCTATCTATCAATGTACAAATCTTTCTATCTATCTACTTATCTAAACGTATATTTATTTTTGATGCATTGTTCTATTATTAATGTAAGACTTTATATCTTTCTATACAGTTTATACCGTGGTGCCCAGAAGTATTGGCACTCTCTATTAATTTCAATATTAATCCAGTCTCCAGTTCTGAATTCCATCAAGCATTGCTGGAGTACACTGACATTGACAGAGGCACTAGTGTCAGTACTTAGGATCAATGCTGTTCTTTACTAAGTATATTACGGTTTTTCATTTTTATTTTGAACTAATGGTAAAACAAGTAGTATTATTGAAAGTTATGTCATTAAAATTGAATTAGGTATCTAATTGCCTGCAGTAACAGTACGTTCAGACAGCCAAGTAAAGTGTGCTGTAATCTAAGTACTTTAGTTTATAAAAGTATTTGACCAATATTGATGTAAAATATTGAAGTAAAATAAATAATGAATTTCATGGAGAAAGTAATCATTCTTTTAACCTTATTAAACTTAAACTTATTCTGGTGGTTGTGATGGCATTCCTAAACCAGGCCTGAATTAGATTTAATGCTGCCACAGCTATACTATTTAATGGGTATGGCTGTGTCATCATTTTGATTTAATTGAGGCCCCAGTGTTAAAAGACACATTACACCAATGTCCATTAAAAATCCTGTCAAACTTTTTACAAGGCATGTCGCAGACATCAGTACTTGTAGTAGACAAAAAAAAGCGTGTTCACTGCAGAAAAAAAGGCCAATGGTAGAGAACCAAACTATGTATTATAAAACTGTGGATATGAAATTGAATAAACAGCAGCAAATATTCAGTTGCTTTGGTGACAATTATTTCAGGTTTCACTGGCTTGGAGTGTATTTACAGAAACTATTAAAAAGCGAAATGTTACAGAGACATTATAAACCGCAAAACCCTGCAAGGGCTGCAAGTTTAATAATGGAGAAAACAAAATGACTCTGGGAGTGAGAAAAAAATAAACAAGGACGACCATTTGGACCTCACGCTCTGCAGGTTTTTTAAATCTGAAAAAAAAAATCCTTTTTCTCCCCCCCCCCCCCCCCCCCCCCAGATGGTGGTATTACCGGTAATCACTGAGGGGGGAGAGGGAGCCTGGAAATTCTATGTCTCTTTTTTATTATTATTATCTGGGATAAAGGGAATTTTTAGGGCTGAGTTTTTCTGCTATGATTTTCTCATCACTCAGGAATATCCACCTGTCTCTCCCCAAGATTCTCTTCCTTTGTCTCTTAAATAATAAGACTGCGTCCACACAGAGGGAGAGAGAGAATGAGGGTCCGCAGTAATAACCAAGCAGAGAGATGAAGGGAGTGGGAGAGAGAGAAAAAGAAAGTGAGATTGTAATAATGAAAGGACACAGAAAAGAGGAAAGGACAGAAAGAGAGAAGGAGATACTTTTTTTAACAGGCATTTATTAAAAATAAATATATAAATACATTACTTATTATTCATATAGAAAAATACATTTTTGTACAGCTTTCATTTTTGTACAGCAATCTCACACCCCCTATCAGCAGCAACAGCCCATTTCAAAACAAATATGCAAAGGTCAAGGCCGTTTTATAATCCTCACATCTCAACGTTTTCTTGGGTAAAATGTGCAAAACAGAGGTGTATTGGAGCCACTAACGGAGCTGTTGGTACTGAGAGAGAGGGAGAGGGATAGAGATTTAAAAACACAGCTCCCTGGGTTGGAGGCCAAAGCTCAAGTTCATCACAGCAGACGATCAAGAGCTCTTCAGAAAGCAATTGGGCTCTCACAGCTATTGGCCTTACACTCCTGAGCTTGCACACACACGTACATTCATAAGCACATACGTACAGACACACACACTCAAACGTACATTCACAAGCACGTACAGACACACACACACACACAGACACACAGACACATACATTCACAAGCACGTACAGACACGTACGTTCACAAGCACGTATGTATAGACACACACACACACATACACACATACATTCACAAACACTTACAGACACACACACGTACAGACACGTACATTCACAAGCCCATAAGTACAGATACATACACACACAAACACATTTACAAGCACGTACAGACACACACACACAGGTACATTCACAAACATGTACAGACACATGCACAGACACACAGACACACACATTCACAAACACGTACAGACACACACGTACATTCACAAGCACAAGCACTTACACACACGCACACACACACATATTTGGTATTGTTATCTGTGTGGAACATTACATTGACCCTGACTGTGTTTAGAATTTTGTAATAAGAAATCAGTTGTGTTAGGAGTACAATGTAGCATAAATTCCTGCCAGATATTTAACCAAATATGTAGCAGAAAGATATCTAATGTATAATAATAATGTATCTTTTTAAATGTAAAATCAACTTTGTTGCAAGTCCTTTATCATTTTTCACTATGGACTCACTTCCTGTGTAGCTCCTATATTTTTGGGCAGGTAGGGTTGAAATAGCTGCTGCACAGGAAGTGAACATCAAGGCAAAGTGAAAATAATGTCTGGACAACCGAATATGTACAAAAACGATTTGCATGAAAGTTCTTATGCTAATAAAAGGTAAGAAATGCATTCTTAAAGCTCTGTGGCTATTGACCCTTTTTAATTACATTAGGAGTATTTTATCTGGTGGACTTTGAAATGCTTTAACACAATATTTCATATGAAGCCTTAAAATGGCAAAGTTTGTTGGGACTTTGGACAGCTAAGCAGTTCTGTATCATTTCAAAAGGTGGCAACGCTAGCTCATGGATAGGTGTCAGGGGGAGTGAGTGGACAGCCTTGTGGTTTCTTTTTTCACTCAGACGAGCTAATCGGACACTGACCTGCCCTGACCCGAGGTCAGCTTGCGGTCACTCCCGAAGGACACTGCCCACAGCTCGCCTGACAACAGCAATCATGACCTCGGACCAGCACTGATACAGTGAGTAGGACTGGTATTGGCAGGCTAGCAGTCAGTGGCTGTGAGGTCTCATATAAACAAGTGGTCAGTGTGTTAATAACGGAGACCCCTGGGGGGGTCAAGGTCCTGGCCCCTGACTGCAGACAGGCTTTTAACAGAGTGTGTGTGAGAGAGAGAGAGAGAGAGAGAGAGAGAAAGAGAGAGAAACCCTGCAGACCATTGTGCTAAATAATCTGTCTGCTTTTTTACTGTTACCTTAATACAGTAAGTGTTAAAAAAAGAGTAGGTAAAAGTGAGAACATGGTCTTACTTCAATTTTACTGTAGAAATGGCATGTACCTGTCAAAGAGTTGTTCTCAGTGTACTGTGAAAGAGACAGCACTTACAGTACGGCAATACAACAGGCCTAGAAATGATTGTGAATCATCCTGAAAATGTAAAAAAAAAGGATTTAAATCCTATTTTATTTAATCAAGCAATGTACATGTCTGTCACCAAAATTTACTTTTAGTTTCAGTGTGTACAAAACATAAAATAGACTCAAAACTACATGATACTTGGTCCCATTCCCACAGCCCTCCCCTGGTCCTGCTGATTTAGTTAGTGGTTGGGAGGACTGAGGTTAACTGCTACAGGCTGGGGACTGGGAGCTGTGTAGCTACGTTCCAAATGTCTCCAAACTAACCTAAAGGACACCTGCACAAAGGAGTCCTTTACTATAGATATTCCAAGGTTTCTAGTTAATATATTTAAACAACTAAATGCTAATAAATATAATACATCTTTGGCTGTGGGTATCTGTAATATAAAATAAGCTGTAAGTAAACGTACAACACATTTTTTTGTGATATTTTTTAATAGGATCAGCTGAAAATACTGTGTGTGTATATATATATATATATATATATATATATATATATATATATATATATATATATATATATATATATATACATTTTAAATTTGAAAATGGAAAACTGCTGTGCACCAAAAGGAGTAATGTTTAAAAAAATCAATACACAATACAATCAATAATATATTGTGATTTTTGTAAGCTAGTGTACATTATATACATAATCAGCTGATCCTATTAAAAGATCTTAGCAAAAAAAAAAAAATGTTTTAAAAACTGCTGTGGGTATCACACATTTTTGGCTATGGCTGAAGTGTTCTCTATCAAGCATTCTGGATTCATTTGTTCTGACTTTGCCTTGTTGCTGCAGTATACAATATTGTCTTGCCATAATTAATACACTATATATATACTACAGATATGTAAATGCATGGTATTGTAGATATGTCTATGAAACTCTCTCAAATGACTGATGCAAACGGTATCCCTTACATGTGATATATACAGTAAAACCTGCATCTCTCTAATGCAAGCCAGTTCCAGTCACAATGGGCAAAATATCAGGTCAAATATCAAATCACATCGTAGACATTTATTTGGTTGACAGGAGATTATGTATCCAAGTAGATGGTCCAAGACTACCCAGCACTGTTTTGCACATTTTGCTCAGGAAAACACTGGGATAATATGGGGATTACAAAACGTCCTTGACCTTGACACTTTTTTTTGCATAAATTGCTGGTGGGCCATGCCGGAAAACAGGATTTGCTACAGATATCCTCTACAACTTCCCTGAAGGAACTGGAATCTGTAATCACTAAGGAATGCTCCTGTAACCCTCCAGAACAATTTAAACACCTCACAGACTCATCTTGTTGATTTTGGGCTGTCTTGGCTGCCCATGGTGACCCCTGCACTTTATCGATAGTGTTATGTGGGCCACTTAGTTAAATGTCTGTCAATCTGAATTCAATGCATCAGAGGGATCAAATCCCAATGCAAAGCTGCAGCAGGAGTGCCTATCAGACCCCCTTTCAATTCCACACAGTTCACAGTCCCTTCTAATTCTGACCAATAACCTCGATCTAAGGTTACATGTAATAGAATCCACTGATATACCCCAATTTGTTTCCTCTGTTAATTTTTTTTTTTTTGGTTTGTAACACAATCCAAAATAAATACTGATTTGATAGAACTAATAGAATCATTATCAAATTTAAATCAATACAAATCTAGCCGCGCTGCCCTAAAAAAAAAAAAAAAAGCAATATTGTAATACAACCCTGCCTCTGCCCTTTTCATCTGTCACCCACAGCTACTTTCAGAAGGTAACTAAGCTCCGATATCCACTAGCTTGGCTGCTGTGTTGTGAGACTCAACCTGTGTTGTAGTTGTAGGGGTACTAATAATAAGAGTAAAAATGAGACACCGGCTTCAAAATAATCATAAATAAGCTGGTGTAGCCGGTCCGATTGCTTCCTCTCAATAGTAAACCAAATCAAGTGGTAATCCACTGTAGGACTGTGGTATCTTTAAAACTGTGCTACCGTATCAGGACCTGTGTACAGTATTTGTTCCACATGTACTGTGTTGCCATTGCAGCCCTGTGATCTACTAATGGTTCAGCTAGGGGTAATACACTGGTAATATAATGGGATTGTGAATAAACAGTGTCCCATCCCCGTCCCCCCTCTCTATTTCACCAGTTAATAGAAATACAAAGGGAGGCATTCTTTTACCGACCCAGTAAGGAGATACTGGATATATTATTCCCCATGTCATCATTCCAATCGGAGATCTTTTCTCTGTTTAGATTTTATTTGATTTCACTGGAGCTAACTCGAATTGAATGGCCACAGGCTTAATGCAATAGAGCTAAATACCTTCAGGAGAAAAAAAAAAAAACAGATTGCATTTGAAAAGCTGCCCTGCAACCATAAAGCGTTTACTACCTGCCTTTGTTTAAGTATGCTTTGATTGTTTAATTTCTAAACCTATTGATAGTTTAGTTTTATTCAGTCTTGATGGGTATGTTATGAATGTTGGGACTTTCTAATCAATTTGAATATATACACTTCACTCATTAATGCAACAGCAGCTACAGTTTGACCATTTCATAGTTTGCACTATATTGCTGTAATTCATGTCGTTTAAAAGTATTCTTATGCTAAATGACTGTATTGTCTGTATATTAAAAATTACCATTATTTGCAGATAAAAGAAATCCACATAATATATAAAAACCTCTTTGCAATTAATATATGTTCATGGAGTACTGTAGTTATTCTGCAAATGAGGATGGCTGAATAACCCATATATGTCTATATCTGCATCCAGGTATTTACAATAATACAGTAACTGTCAACTGAAAATAAAGCATTATACATTTTAAAGTGATGTTATTTTACACTATAATTTAATATGCAATGCATAATAATAATAATAATAATAATAATAATAATAATAATAATAATAATAATAATAATATTGTCTATCGCATTATATTTTTTTACAGAAGCCCCACTTTGCATTTTCATTGAAAATGTTTGCTCACATGACCTGATGAGAGGCAGCAGCAATATGCATACAAAAACACAAACATTAATAAACATCTATTGCAATATTACATCTAAAAAAACAATTAAAAAAAAACACGCCACACTGTTCTTTATTGAAGGTGCAACAGCTAGACAATCGATTTTAGCATGTAAGCTTAAATGTATTCATTATGAAGCAACGACCAATTCAATAGCCTTCAACACAACAAGCACAATGCGAGTCTTATTATCAGAACAGGACCAAAGCAACTTTTTTGTCTAAAGACACATTTTGACAAAATGTTTTGTGTGTAATTAAGAGCAATTGATTGCCAAAGAAATTAATCTAATAATCTAATATAGATTAAAGTTTTTTTTAAGTATATCATGATTTCAACAGAATAAAACTAGAAAATCATTAAACTGACCCTTCCTTGTAACTAAGATAGACACTGTTTCATTCCTCTCAAATGTTTTCCTTTGCAATTGGACCTATTGTGTGTTTAGGAAAGACCCTGACATTACTGGCATTACACCTTGTAGCACAGAGCACTATAAGCACACTTTGTACTTAAATGAAAAACACCTAATGATGTCACAAAACTATATAACAAAAAACAATAACAAACAATAAACAAATTGTGAATTTAATTCAAGGGCTCAGAAGTTTTAAGTTGTTTATTTCTAGTTTTTCTCTTTTTTCCCCACAATAAATGTTGCTACATGTAATGACTGGGTTGAAGTAAAAAAATTGTGAATTTCCCCCTCCTGGTTATTTAGTTTACCTTCAAAAATGAAAAGTAAATGGATGAAAAAATGTCACAAACTGGTAAAGGGAATCTGGTAAATGTCAATTTATTATTTAAACTGTAGTTAATAATGATACAAGATGATAATAAAACATATAGGAGTTATATGGCTAGTATATAAAAGCATACATTATTATAGCAAAATTGTGTACAAATATTAATAATTAGCTATAGTCATGGTCTGTATCGGTAATGTGGACTAAATTGTGGCTTAAGAATATATATGAAGGATTTTTTTGTGTGTGTTTACTAAAAAAATTAATTAAAATAAAATAAAACATAAAATAATTAATTTAGTTTGTCCAGGTGAATATAAAAGATAATATTGGGGTGGAGGGAAAGCATTGCACCTGCCTTTGTGAACTCAATACTAAAGTTAACCTGTACCAGTACTACAGCACATTAAACAGACTTGTACTGCACTAAAAATTCTCTTGGTAGAATTTTGACATGCTTGAGAAGGCCACATTTTGGGTTCATCAGTAGCTTTTGTAAAACCCTGAAATTTTTCAGGAAAAATACCCTTTAAAAAAATTAAACAAAGGCCCTTTCATGTATAATGTACAGGGACATGGTTAACCCCAAATTGTGTCTCGATTTATTTTTTTCTATCACATTTTATCAAGCTAATCCTTTGATAAAGCATATCTTTCTGTAACTTGGCCTTTTTTGCAGAAAACAATACCAAAACATTATATAACTGATCCCCTTTATCGAAGTGGACTGTTTTTGAAATGTTTTGGTCAGATTAATATAAACTGCATATATATATATATATATATATATATATATATATATATATATATATATATATATGGTAAGGAATACTGTAAGTCAGCTGGGTTTCAAAGGAAGAGGAGCTGTCTGTGTCAGCATTTAGCATGGACAGCACACATACAAATAGCATGAATAGGATGATGAAAACACAAGAGGAATTGGCTCTCTCTATTGCTATATAAAAGAGTGATACCATAACAGCGCTTTTCTGCTACAAATGCATTGGGGATATTTTTTTAATGTTGGCGCTTGTGAAATTAGTGCTCATGGAAGGTGAGGGACAATGGCACTGGCTCCGGTCAGGCAGACGCCATGAGAGCTTCCACACGCAATTGTGACAAGAGCACACCTCAAATCTGACTTGAACACCCCATGCTATTTAGTCTTGCACCGCAAACCAAGACTTCTAAATGTGCTAGATTGTCAAATTGGGTGATGTGGATTAATGTCAACTTATTGGGACCATCATATATCAAATTATAGTGAACCCAAATCTTTGTTTTTTAACACACATAAAAACAATTGAAGCTGAGAAATTTCGACCTCGATGAAAACTGTTGTATTTGTATCATATTTATTTTAAAGCGATTTAATAGGGAACCATTTTTTTTATCCAGGTTCTAGTATATGAAAGCCATGTTGAATGTGTCCTTAGTTCTAGGACACAATGCTACACAGGGTTAAGTACAAAATGATGGTCTTTCTCTCTCTCTCTCTCTCTCTCTCTCTCTCTCTCTCTCTCTCTCTCTCTCTCTCTCTCTCTCTCTCTCCATTGCTGTGTGTTCGGCTGTCTCCCTGCCAGGACCTATTCTTCCTCACTATCTTGTGTGTGAGTCGCATATTGCGCAGTGAAATTGCTGTCTGTGAAAGCATGCCTCAGCCTGTCGAGACATCATCAATAAGATTAAAGTAAAGGATGAAAAAAATAAAAAATAAAAAAATGAGAGCTGGGCCACAGATTTTTTTTCTTTCTTTTTTTTTCTTAAGTAGAGTCGAACATCTGATGACAGCCAAAGCGTACTTGATGGGGGATTGTTATTCGGCTAGCCTCGGTTTATCCCTTCATAACAAGGGTTACTACAAAGAGAAATACAATTACAGCTCTCTTCCTGACTGTATTTCGTGCACGTTAATAACACACAGTGGCCGTATAGATAGAGCAGCATTATTTAATTTGGCTTATTTCGCTGTCTACCATTCAGCAGTAGTCAGTAACAACTGTGTGTGTGTGTGTGTGAATGAGAGAGAAATGGAAAGGGGTTATTTTGACATATTTAATAGAATGTTCTATTTCCATGCTATTCTCAATATTCAGCATCTGTTTTTTTCCTCATAAAAAAAAAATATATATATATATATATATATATATATATATATATATATATATATATATATATATATATAGCTGTGCACCATACATTGTTTACAAATATGTATTGTTTACACTTACCCTTGGGTTCAATTTTAATGATGGTGCCACCATGCTTATAATAATCCTTATAACATAAAAAGTACCAAATAGCACACAACTGTGATAAAGATAACTGATGTTTTGTTTTTTTTTCTCAGTGGTTTGTGCAGTGTTAGCATTTTTAAATTGCACAGTTATCATACTTATTTGTGATTAAAAGCTGCTACAAGGATAGTGTGTGCCATAAATTAAATTTAATCTGTGGGTTACACACTTTTGATAGTGCTCAATTTGCCAGAAAAAGTACAATGGCCAAAAAAATGGATTCTCTGACTCAAGTTCAAAAACAACTCTAGACACAATCTTGTACATGTATATATGAGCATGTCTCATTCTTATAGCAACAGAATGTAAAACTACTCAGAATGAAGAGGTAAGAACAAACAAATGATTTAATAGCACTTGCAGCTGTACTGTCATTTTAACAATATATGGGTGAATTTCTGCATTTTATTAAGGGGTTGCATGTTATGTACGAGGTGCATGTTATAATAAGGTTATGGTATTCTATATAGTATACTACTGTGTTTTTCATAGGGTAGTATACAAGATGTGCACTTTACACAAGGGATGTAACAGGATTCAGATTATATTCATTTAATTACGGTATATAATTCAAATGTTAACATAAATTTGTTTTTCAGAACAAAAAGGTTTAGCACTTACTAGGGTACAAACACATCACACAGCAGCTTCAGTTTACTGTCCTTTGTATACTTTGAAAATGCAAACTGGTTCATGCCTTTGTTTCAGCAGCAATTGCTTACTGTAACACACTTATCGCCTCATGAAATGTTTGCCATGACCAGTTTCCACAGTGATTTTGCATATTTACCATGCTTGGACTATATTTAGTCTACACTAGTGTTTTTCATAATTTACCACATTTTACCATGTGTCTATCTTCATTTTTTCCCAACCCTTTTTCTTTCAGTGTCCTATGTGTGGTCAATTTTAAAAACAAACTAACAAAAAGTTATTGTTGGTTTGATATATAAAGACATGCAAAATGGAGGGGATGAGAATTTGATAATGGATAAACTCAGATCACTAAATATTATCTGCCATGGGGCAATACAATTATCTTTTTCAACAAATGTATTTTATTTTTGTAAAATGTTCCATTCAAAACACGACGTTTCTTATCAAGAGTGTGTAGAATATTGTCAGTGTAGAAAATAGTCAGGTAAGGAGCATGGAAGTGGTTCAGAAAATACATTGTTTATTTTACAAAAGCGCAACATGCACTAAAAAAAACCACAAAACGTATGCTGTCATGAAAATGTTAGAATTTGTTTTATCTCAGCTTCAGTTATGTGTGTTACTAATACTTTAAATCAGATTAATCAAGATTACTTTAAACTGAAACAAGGTTCCCTGGAGTGCCTATATACTCCCTGAAACAATCTCCTAAGCTTGTAAGGTTAAATCTCAGTTTGATTATTAGAGCAATACTTGTAAGGACTTCATCACACCAAAGAGCCACCCCCTCCTGGCTAGATTGGTCCTCAAGTTGCTCCTATCTTGACACAGAATTTCTATGGTACAGTAGTTTTCTGTTTGGTTTTTGAATATAATATCATCACACAGGTCCCGAGTACCTCCTCAACCTGCTGACCCGCTATGTCCCTGCCCACAAGCTGAGGTCCTGTGACTCTGGCCTGCTTGTTATCCCCAAGCAAAAGTGCACCACACTTGGAGAACGCTCGTTTAGCTTCATGGCTCCGACTCTTTGGAACTCTCTCCCAGCTTTGGTGCGTGATGCTCCCACCGTCGCTCGCTTTAAAAATCAACTCTCAAGACCCACCTGTTCTCTCTTGCTTTCCATGCTCTTTAAGCCTGATATCTGCTATTAGCTGCTGTGTTGCTGCTACTATTTCATATATTATGCTATACTGTATTATGCACTCTCCACTGTATTTAATGTATTATACATTGTTTTTTTGTTCTTACTATATAGCATGTATTATGCATTTCTCTGTATTTAAAGTATTATGGATTTTCTTGTTGTTACTGCATCTTGTAAAGCGCTTTGTGATGGTGGTCCGCTATGAAAGGCGCTATATAAAATAAAGATTGATTGATTGATAATGAGGATTCAAAACTGGTGCAAATTTAGTATATTTGAAGAGTAGCGTCTGCCTATCCAAATCTGAGACACAGTTTGAAAACTGTTCTGAATCGATTGAATTAAACTAGTTCTTATTAAAACTATCCTTGATCAAAACATGTTTTACAGTACCAACAAGACCTCTATTTTTGTTTCTTCTTTCGACACACATACACAGCGGGTGGGCTGCTGAGAGTATGTTCGCATCCAAAGCCGACAATATCCTTAACCCTAACATTAGGACACGCTCCCTGAGTGGAAGTGTGTAATAGAAAGTGGCAGAGCTCTAGTTAATAAGAGGCCGGTAAAAAGTCTAAAATGGATATATATTCATCCCCGAACAGGCTGTGCGGACCCAGGGCGACACTTCATCCACACAGCCCCGAGGCAGGATTAAAGGCATGCCGGGGAGAAAGCGGCAAAATAAATAAAGCCGCCGGTAATGCGAAATCATTTTCATATTAACCTCGTCTCTCCTTCCTCGTCTTGACAGTGGCCAGGTCCGCTCTCTCGGCGCTCAAATTATGCTCAATTACTGTGGAAAGGCCAGGCGAGGGGATGTCAGCTAACCTTCACCATCTGTTAGGTTCAAGACGCGGCAGCCGGCCGTCCCGCCTGTCTCCTGCCATCCTGACCTCTCAGCCCTCGCTCTCTCTCTCTGTCACCTCGGAAGACGCAGCTGTTTGTATGTATTTGTGCGTTTGTGAGTGTCCCGTGCTCATCAATTTCCAAATCTAATATTTAGGGTTAGAAATTGTTTTAGCGATAGTGACTCACCACTCAATGTCCAAATTGATAAGAAAGAACGTCCCTGCAGATTAGAGAGAATGATCCAGTAAGGTACAGATTGCAGAACTTTTTTTTTTTGTTTTGTATATAATTAAAGAAAAACGTAAACATTATTGTTCTGAATATTTGTTTAAGTTGTTCATGTTGGAAAAATAGTATGACGTTTTATATATACAATTGTATTTTAAATTGAAACCAATCCTGAATAATTAAAGCCAGCGTTCCATTTTTTGAAATTAGATTTTAGATTTTTTAGGAGCGCTTGTGTGTTCATTGGTAACAGGCTTGAAAAAAAATACAAGATGCTTGTGTCATCTCTAAGGACCTGGCTCTTATAAAATAGCTTTTAATAAGTACAATAAATAATAAATAAAGTATACGTTGGAGCTGAGAGAACCTGGGACCAAAACGCTTTGCTGAAGAGAGAACTCACCCCCACCCCCTCCAGCCCGCGTCCCTCCAGACGGAGACTGCCAGAGGTCGGGGGTCATGGACTTGACCTTGTGGCTCCCGGGAGTTTGTTCACTTGGTTTTTATCATTCAAAATTATTCCATGGTAAGCCAACGCTCTCATATGCCTTAAATGCATTATTCTACTTATTATTCATTAATAACACCTTCCCCCTCACACCCACACACCCACACACACACACACACACACACACACACACACACACACACACACACACACACACGTTTGCATTCCTATATTTGTGGGGACTTCTCATTGACTCTCACTATATTTTTATTTACTATTTCTAACTCGTCAGACAAAACTCCACACAGGGTGAAAGTCGACAACAGACTAAATATTTTGGCACTTTTTTTTTTTCGAAGGCATATTTAGTTCTTTAAAAAGTTCGGATAAAGGAGTCTGTGTTCAAGGACAACGTTAAATGTTACACTAATGGATTATTCTTAAACAGTTCGTTTAATACAACCCATTTGTTGTTCTAAAGTTCTAAACCAATCACATTTTAGGTCTGTTTTAGCACATTTTTGTATGTTAATGTGTGCTTAATGTACAATAAATATATCCGAGATATATAAGTTATAACTAGGCTATATCAGATATATGTTGACCACTTGCTATATTTTAAATGTATCCTAACAATAAACTGGTCTAAATGTACCATATATTTATGTGAAAGGAATATATTAGCTTACATATAACAATGTAGCCTAGAAATGTAACCGATAGCAGGTCGAAAGAACATTCTATATGTGAAATATAAGTCGCTGACCCTATCCGTACCCCATACCTTTAAAGTTAGGAAATAGCATATGCATGCAGAGAAGGGAAGAATACAATGCATGCTGTTTAAGAGCTACAGTAATATGCCTTATTGTTTATTGTTAAGAGTCTCGCGCTGTATTCCAATTGTATGAAATCGTTAAAACCGTATTTGCAATACCCTTTAATCGTATTTCTTTCGCATACAGGTACCGAAAACAGAAGTGACGGGTTAAATATTTTAGCATTCTTCAGATATATTTTAGAAGCAACACATCATACTATTTGAACTCTACTGTAACGTGATTAAAATGAGACCTTTGTTTTATAGTAAAGTTGGTTTTATTTATTATTATTTTGTTTTCTATTCATTGTATGTTTTTGTATGTATTTATTTACAAAGCAGCTAAACCTTAATGTAATGAAATACAAAGTATTTGATTTAGTCCTCAAAATTGCTATATAAATAATTTGCATACAAACTCTCATTTTCATATTATTGCCAAAAAAAGTTAAATAAATTAAACGATCAAATTTAAAGAAAACCTTACACCTTCATATTACCTGATGAAGCAGAGCACAAAAAGCGCGCGGGGGAGGAGGGTGTGTGCGTCACTGTTTAATAAGACAGGTGTGAAGGGAGCGGATTACCTTTACAGATGTAGAAAATATATTAAAAACCGTGTAAAATACTAATAAAACTACTGTAAGGAAAATTAAAAAAAAAAAAGAAATATGTTCTTGAATGCCCTCAAAACCTAAACAACAGCAACACATACAGCAACAATAATAATGACAACAACAATAAGGCATATATATATATATATATATAGATATATATATATATATATATATATATATATATATATATATATATATATATATATATATATATATATATATTGTTAAGACAGCACGCTAAATATAGCCAAACAGTAGGCTAAACTTCTCGCTCCAGGTTAATACATCACTGGGCGAGAATAGTTAATCACATTAATGACAGGACTCTGAGTGCGTGCTGCTGACTGTTTCCGTGCCAAAGTTTGGGACTCTCATTTCAATGTGAATAGTGTTTAGAACAGAAAGCTGCTTGTCGGGGCCGGCTGCTGTGACTACACAAAACCGTGTTTTCTAAAGGATTTCAATTAGGCTGTAATAATTAGCCTTAACCTCTTTGAACCAATTAGGTACAGTTATCCTTGATCTCTGTTTAATAGCTTGGATTAATTAGCCAGTATCTAAGCGCTCAGGAATGCAGCTACGGATTGTGAACCATTTCCTACCGTTTCCAAAGCCTGAATTAAACAATGTTTTATAGCAATTAAAATTGTATTTTTTATTTTTTTTTTTGTACGATTTTGTGTGTGAATAAATTATTAGATTTATTACGCAAATTTATTTAGCTTAGTTTTAGATTATTCATTTTACAGTGTTAACAAAATAACGTTTAGCTCCATCTACACCTATTTCGGACAATCGCTACTTAAAAAAAAAAAGGTAATTGTTAAGATCTAAGTATATAAGCTATGCTGTGCCTTTGCTGAAATACCTATAGCCTTAAACGCAAACGATTGGTCACTTAAAAAAATCTTTGAATTTCTCGAAATAAGATCCAAAGTATAACAGCAATTTGGAATATTTGGCTATACAGTGAAATTACTGATAGTTTGTATATATAACTAAAATGTTTAATTATAAAATTAACGCAATATTAACTTTCTTCATTTAAATTATTCGGTCTACTTTTCAAAATGCCGACCTAATTTCCTTTCAGTTTTTTCAGTTTTTTTAAACGAGTAACATGTAAATCATTTATTCAACAGTTTGGTCTGATTAAAGCCTTCTCGAAGCATCAATTTAAATTTGCATCTGTTAAATCTATCTCTCTTATATATAAGTATACTTCGTTACAGTATCTTGTCTATTTATGTACCTATCTATAATTTGCACATTCCAAAATATGTTTAATTATTTGTTATATTAAAGCTAGCAATGTTTTTCCCCATAAATATATGTTTTTCAAGTCTATAGTATTTTTTATGTATCTTTCATTAACTATATTATAATAATTAATTGAGTTTTATTTATTTTACATGTGCGCAATAATTCATATCATAAACATAAACTAGTGCTGATTGAGATTTTAGCGAGACTGAATAAAAAAAATAGAGAATTAAAAACGAAAAATAATATTTAGTAAGTAAATAATAATTAGTAAGTATACGCCAGTTTAGGTATCCGAGCTGGAACCAAATACTTTAGTTCAACTATGTAGATTTTAAGAAACCATATTTTAATCACCCTACCGTCATTTATTATTCAAATTATTATCAGGAATTAAAAGTAGTAGTGGTAATAGTAGCCAACCTGATATATTGTAATGCATAACAAATTAGTTGAGAGAACAGAGTTACTGCATTAAGTCAGGTGCATTCAAAATATGTGTTTGTAGGCGTGTGTTATCGAATAATGAATTAATGTTTTGGCAATATGATTGCAGAACAAATACGCCTACTGTAATAATAATAATAATAATAATAATAATAATAATAATAATAATAGTTTGGTTAGAACACACCCAACCTGCCCTTGTTCCGACCTCGTGCAGTGACTGGCAGTGAGTGACACTCGGGCATATGGCTTTTATTTCGCAACATGCGTTCATGTCAAACTCCAACCCCACAACAAAGAGGGCCGGGTTCTGTAGCTGCAGCATGCCGTTTCAGACCACAACAGCATGGCTTGTACAGACCTTCTCCTCTCAAAGGAACCGATTGTAACCGCTCTTTATACTTCACCCACTGTACAAAGAAACTAGCAGCAAAAAAACAGGTGCAATTGCTCTGTTTGGAGAGACAATTAATGAACTATCTTCATTGCATACGAAACACTTTCCAACCAACACTCAAGAAGTAATAATAATAATAATAATAATAATAATAATAATAATAATAATAATAATAATAATAATAATATTAATAATAATAATAATAATTACAATTACATTTTTTTCATTTAGTAAAAATGCAATATCAAAATTATTTTAATATATTTCAAGTTTATAAAACTGAATTACATTTTTTAAAAGTATATTTTAACCACATGTAATAATTTGGTTTTCATTCTCATTATATTTATTGACATGCTATACTTTATATTATACCTACTATATTTACCTTATTTATCATGTTGATTCCTATGTGCTGTTATACTACACTATATGTATCTTTTGAATGTGTATAATAATAATAAAAAAAATATCTAAAGCTCATAGAAACGACTCTCAGAGACTAGGTATGAATGTCTGTGTGTATGCTCTTGAAAAATAAAACTACAGTTTCTATTTTTAAAAGCTGTGTATCCCAGCCCTGGAGAACCCATACTAAGTGCAGTGTAATACAAGAGTGCAGAGCAGTGTTATCTCCAACACAGTGCTAGTGATCTGTCTTGAGGAACACACTGCTCACCACACATAAATGTAATACATGCATTGTACATAGCAGAATCTGGAAGAGGAAATAGGAACAAAAAATATCCAGGTCACATTTGAAGTGAGTTTGGAGTCTCAATTTGCATTACACAAATGATTGTGTTATTATTATTTCCTAATTAAACAATTGCTCATAAAATATATCAGCGCTATTTAAAAAAAAAAAAAACACACACACA
Source organism: Acipenser ruthenus (assembly GCF_902713425.1). NCBI lineage: Eukaryota > Metazoa > Chordata > Actinopteri > Acipenseriformes > Acipenseridae > Acipenser > Acipenser ruthenus. The sequence goes on from NC_081207.1 coordinate 25,023,690, forward strand.
CACCATACCATTTAATACAATTCTGTATCATTTGTAGTCTCTGCTTAGAAAAGGCACAGAACTGCCCAGAACAGTATGGTAATGGTCCTTCAGGCTAGGATTATTGAGGGGCTTTCTATGGAAAGCATTGCACCCAGCAGTGAAACCAAAACAGAGTCAGTTACCCTAAGTTTCAATAACCATGTGTATAGTGCCAGTGCATTTGCTACTCTATGTTTTATTGTTAAAAATAGAGGATTTTGACAGTCAAATGTAGTGGGTTCCCATCATTTTAAACACACAATCATAAGATATAGTTGTGCAAAAAAAAAAAAAAAACTCTGTAGCCACAGTTTTGTTTTAGTAGCCTGCTACCGTATCTTACTCAAAAGATTATTCTTTTGTGTAAGGTGCAGCTGATTATCTTGACTTGTGTTTCCTAAACCTCAACACTTGTATCGTTTTGTTATTGAGTATCACTTAAAGGAGCAATTTGGAGAAAACCAATGTAGTTTTCTAGGATGTCTAAAGGAAAAAAAGTCTCTCTTGTATTAAAGTAGGGCTATACTGAAGATTCAAAGAAATGTGTGTGCCCCTGATGAGGCTGCAGTGTATTCTAACTCTCCATGCTCATCTCATAACTGCCCCAGACCACATACTGTAGAGGTTTGGGAAATGCTGCACAAGAGGCTGTTCTAACTAGAATCTCCCAATATTAGTTTGGTTAAAGTAACTTTCGGAAAGAAAAAAAAAAAAAACACCCTAATTAGTTTTTGAACTCGGGTAAATACATCTGGGTATATTTTCCTCATTGTAGTCACTAAATGGAAAACTTACAAGTTTATTGCCCCCCCCCCCCCCCCCCCCCCCCCACAAAAAAAAAAGCTCAGTCATCCTAGAACCTTCCTGAGACCTCACCACCAGAAGTAATATCCCTACTTACCACAAGGGATACAAAGGGGGAAAATGACTTATTTTAAAGGAACTACTTGCAGAAGAATACAAAACCTTATATCCCACAGATGTATTGGCATATAATTGTAATAATACCCCTCGACATCAGGATATATTAGAGATTACAGACCGGTTTTGCCAATAAGTCTGTGGATAATTATGTGTATTACTGCCAAGAAACAATCCATAATGTCCTCTTATTCAGGTATATTAAATACATTTCTTATGAGAAGTGCTTAATATTTTAGCAGAACATTGATAATTCCTATTAAGACATCTCATTGCAAACCAGTGTAGTAAAGAGACATTACAATCACAGGGTACATTGTTAAAATCTTTGTTAAATTATTTTACAAGCACATAATATACAATTCATGATATAATCTAAGATAACACACAATATAGATTATATATGGCAATTCACAAACCGTATCTTAAAAAGAGTCCAAGTTCAACTCAAAGTCATTTAGTCCAAGTCTAGGCCCAGGTTGGTTTTAGTTAAAGAGCCAAATTAAATTCAAATTTTACTGTTGCTGGAGGGAGTTGTTTTGGAAAATTACAAGTTTGTGTAATAAATGAAGCAAAGGCAGAGCAATATGAATTTGGATTCAATTACACATCATTTATCAATCCAAATAAACATTAATTAGACTAATCACATGGAATGTGCTGGCAGATGAAGCCTAATTGAATTTACATGTGACAGCTATTAGTAAACTGCAATTAGGTAAACCCATGCAAAAAGTCGGAATGTATCGCTGAATACAAAACCAAATGAAAATGAATGAGACCCTAGAAGTAATAAACACAGGACAGTATAAACAAGTATACATGACTGAAGAGAGATCTAGAGAAAGAGGGACGACAGAATATTATGGGGAAAGGCAGGGGACGATCAGAATCCCAAATGTAATTCCAAGGAGCAAGCAAGGAAATATCTGCCTGAAACACAGCCCCTAGCCCCCTCTCCACTGCCACCCAGCCCCTTTAGAAATAAACAGAACATCAACTCATTATAATACTAGAATACTGTAACACTAGATGTGTTACGATTTAGTGCCACTTTTAAAAATATTCTCACTCGTGATTTTTTATTTTTTTATATTTGTGCAATTCCAGCATTGCTACCAGATTCACTGCACTGAAAAAGAAACGTAACACCTAGGGCCAGATTTTCAATATGTTTACTCCAGCCTGTAATTTAACACAGTTTTTAAGTGGAGTAAAACACACAATGTTATGAAACTATAACAAAAGACTGTTTAAATATTACAGACTGGGTGAAAGTTTTTTTATTTTTATTGATTATATGTATATATATATATATATATATATATATATATATATATATATATATATATATATATATATAATTAAAAAATCACAAGCACCACTGTATCCAAGGAGAATCTGGGTCCAACAGGATACTCATCAGTCACTAGAAATACTTACAGATTATGGAGAGTAATTGATAGATAAATAATTGTTTTAATAATTAGCTACAACAGGGTAGACTGATGATCTTCCTTCACTACGGTAAGATGCAATTGAATAACAGTATGTATCAGGCAATGTATAATAGTCATAAGACCCACTACATTGCACCCTATTAATAGAGCCCCTTGTACTTCAAACAGGTCCTAAATTACTTTCAATAAAATCTGTAATACATACCGTCGTTTATCACAGACATCCAGACCAATCAATTGCCTCACACGTATATACTGTCAAACACAGCATTTATGGCAGTATATGTTAAATCTGACAAAGCAAAGATTTTAGAAAACACAAAAAACATATGATGTGATGCAATTGATAAAAGTGTTATTAATTAGACTCTTATACTTTTATTTTATTTAATTTTTTATTTTATTCATTTTGTTTTGTAATGATAACCATATTAACTAGCTTCTCATAACTGTCAATTATGTCCACAAACATTTGTTAGTGATATTTAGATCCGGGGAAGAGAGAGAGAGAGAGAGAGAGAGAGAGAGAGAGAGAGAGAGAGAGAGAGGAGAGAGAGAGAGAGAGAGAGAGAGAGAGAGAGAGAGAGAGAGAGAGAGAGAGGTACCGTACAGTGCAACAATCAGAATTGGCTTTTTGAAACTAACCAGATAATGTTGATATAGCAATAATAATGAAGAATAAAAGGGGATACCTTGGTTGCAAATCGAAGCAGCGGCAGTCCATTTGGTCGTCCGCACTATCTAATTATCCGTCCCTATAACCTCCAAATGTTAGATGTTATTTTAAAAGGCTTCTTCTGGGCCCAGCATTGCTACTGAAGCAGAAAGATGTGCCTCTGTGTGAGTGAACAGCTCTGTTACCCTGACACCATGACTGATACACGTGAGATTTATCACAGGCTCACACACTACTGCCCCTTCACACTGCCACAAGCCTGCGAGGGAGCGGGTCTCATTGTCTAGCATACACACACACACACACACACACACACAGAGTGACCAGGGGGAAGAGGCTTGGGAATTGGGTTAGGTTACTATTACACAAAAAGCACAGATAAAATCAAGGCACCTGCATGGTACACTCATATATCCCAACATTGCTTAATACATGACAAAAAAATGATGTTTGTGTTCACCAAAATTATCAATCTTTTCATTATAAACCTTGAATAAATTTGGCCCTTTTCACTGATATTTTTTACATGTTACCCAGTTGTTACACTTATTAATAAGTAAATACCTTGTAATTAGACAGATATTACATTGCACTTAAATGGTAATTACTTTGTAATATGAGCCCTGTGTAGATCATTCAGCACTAAGACAAAAAGACAAACTTACCATATCTAATTAAGCAGTTTTAGTGTCATACATGGAAATTAGTCAAATCAATGTGTATTGGGGCATACCCAAGACCAGGACCAGTTAACTGGTGAGCTGTATTGAGTGGTGTTATTACAGACCTGCTGTATTGAAAGAATAAAAAATAACTGATTCTCCGTTCTACCTGTATATTGCCCAAAGTTCATGTGACAGCAATAAAACCTTGTTGAACTACAGCAAACAAACACATATATGTGTTTGTTGCCTAAATCAGACACAGAGAGTTAGGTGTCATAATTGGTTAATGCACTATTTCACCACTGGAAGCTTGGGTTTGAGTACTAGGGTCTGCAAGTCGGTCTGGTTGGCATTGGTATCAGTAATAAGTCTAGATTTAAGACCTCAGACCTCTTCACAGCACAGGCTACAGATAATTGATCAATAGAACAGCATTATCACAGAGTGTTTCCAAAACACAGTGTCAACATGTTACATCAAGTCAAAGGGTGCGATCAGCAATCTGTGAGCCAAGCACAGGCTGCAATTCCTGAGTGTGAGCATCTTATATAGATTGCTGGGCTGCTGGGTGAAAGGTAGTGGTTTGAGAGCTGGGCTGCAGCGTGAAAGGTCGTGGGTTTCAGTAGCTTAGTGGTTAGAAAAAGCCAGTGCTCGGGCTGCAGCGTGGAAGGCAGTGGGATTGGGTTGCTCAGTGGTTGCATATCCCAGCACATCATTGAAAATCAGCCTGCCAATCTTAAGGTTTACTGTAGCATACCATGGTCAAGCATAGGCAAGGATAGTTAATCACATAAAGTACAGGTATGGTAAAAAAACATTTTAAACAAGAAGCTCTGTGAATAAGCATGCATAAAGCATGCTAAACTGTAAAATGATTGTGGAAATTTACCATGCTAAACTTTTTATAAAGGACTGACGTAAAGGCGAACAGCCTCCTGCTTATGTATAGCCGTGTATAATCTAGTATGATTTCTTTGCCTGTGATTCAAACCAAATTTCTGTTCAAACGCAGCTCTGTCCACAATATGGTGTTTCCGAGTTACGCTAGTTTTTGGCTTGTAGTTTTGCTATCAAAGGGAAGCCTTTTTCTTCATCAAATACCAGCCAGGGGAAAATGGACTGAGGAACTTTTTTTGAATTATTAAGATTAAAATCTTTCTCTGATTTCCATCCTTTATTTTTGTCTCTTTTTTTCAAAATAATTTTAAAACATTTATTTCATTCTGTTTACGAGTGGATGAGCTTGGGGAAGGTATTCCATAAACAATACAAAGAAAAGCATGTCTATTTTTAGATTTGTGTCATCTTAAATCAAACTTGAAATAAAAGACTATATAAAACATGCTGGCCCTACATTTTTTGAAATAGTTTTTTTTTTTTTTTTACTCTTAAATATGTACTTGCTACTTGCTGTTTTTTTTTTATCATCTTTATTTCCAATCTCACTACTGTCCAGATCATTGTGTATTCCAAATGATCATCTTTTATGTGTCAAAGAAATGTCTCCAGTTTTTCTTTCCTTTTTTGCTCAAGGAAATGTGTATAAGTACTGTGTGCATGAGCTTCTCTCTTGTCTGTGCTGGGGGGGGAGGGGGGCTAAAGCAATGTTTCCATCTGCCACGGAAATCAGTCCCTGTATTTTCATTGACAGAAGACTAAAATCAAACTGTTTTGAGCCATCAGTGAATGCTACAGGGCGGGTGTTATGCCTCAAATTGCGAGAATAAAGGCCTAAGGAATATCTTTGAGGAGATGGAGTTTGCATTAGCTGTCCATCACACATTGTTCAGTTGGGTCTGTTGAGAGGTGATACACAGTATGCTATTCATGGTGATGTGCGTGATGTACCAGGTATGAAGACTATCATGTTCCATTACGTACAGTAGCATAGCCTATTTTTTATGGTCAAAGTGTTTTGGTCCACAGTGCAATACAACATAGTATAATTGCAGGCTCAGACAAGCCTCAGTTGGCTGTAAGTGAGTTATACTATCATATAAATATTACTGTAGATTCATTCATTTTTAAATGTAATTGTACAAAGACGGAGTGAGATACTGGACTGAGTTCAGATTTAGTTTTACAGACTGGTGCACCCCACCAATTTAGCAACAGTGGTGAGTATGCATAGTGATTTACTCACTGATCTCACACACCACTGAAGATCCATTCAAAATGAATTTATTATTCATATTAGTCATTCAAACATCCCAGTTTTGGCCCATAATGGACCTTTGTTTTGCAAGTGTATTACTTTAATAAATACAAATAATCAAATATATGAACATCATCATGAACTTGAGACAATAAATGGCATCCATATGTATTATCATTAAGTTTATAGTCACACAGCATACAGAGCGAACTAAGAGTAACCTTTGGCCATGAAATCAAGGCATCAGACATCCCTGAAAATGAGCTGTAGCACCTCAGTGTTTTAATCCATTCTGTGGACTCATTGTCCACATAAATAAGAGGTTCTCCATCTATAATCATGATTTAGTAACAAAATATCCTTACGGGTTATTCAGCCTAAGGACATTCGCATCAGAAAGACATTTTAGGGGGAAAAGGGTCGGTATACGGCCTGCATAAAAAAAATTTTATATAGCTGACAATACATTATTAATATCAGAAAAATACTTTAAAGTTTTGGTTTTAAATAATTTATATGCTTACTTCTTTCTCTGTGAATTTTTTGATTTCTGGATGGTTAAGCAAGGCACAGAGGAAATATGTATCAAGGTCTTTACTCCAATTTACAAAATGGCTTAAATTTAAACTTAACTAGAAACTCTGTAGTTTAAGGATTCAAATTTTGAGCGATAGGGAGGGTGGATGTGTGGCCTAGAGGTTAAAATAGAAGGACTAGGTGAAACAGTGTTGCCTAGTGGTTAGAAATGAGAGGCTGGCAAGCAGAGCTGAAGAACTGGGACGGTAGCAATATGGTTTAGAGTTTAGAGCTGAGGGACTGTGATTTGTGTTGAAAACAATTCATTTCAAAAATCCCAGATATCCTATAACAGGGCTTTTTTTCTCCTTTTCTCTAAAGACGGAACCCAGGCGCGGCTGTGATAGTGATAGATGGCTCAGCGCTCCAACACTTTATCCAATCCAGCACAGATTTCATCCAATAAAGAATCACTTGTGCACTCTCAAACTAAATGGAACTCAGGCCAGAGAGAGGGGCTCTGCCGTGGGTTTCTGAGCTGCGGAAATCACATTTTCTCAAAGCGGCTGTTGCTGCTGTTGCTGCTGCTGCAGTGGCACATAGAACGACAGCAATGGCCATGGCTGGTCGGGTCCACAGCCGCCTGCACACACAATTTAATCCATCACAGAGCACCTGACACCATATCAATCAACCTTTCATCAGCCCAGCGAAAAAAAACAACAACAATATTTTCATTATTTTGCTGCTGAGCAAGCTGTGGGCTGGCTATCCTAGCTCTCACAATGCCCATTTGGAATGGCCCATGGGCAACACTCATGGTGGACTCGCATTGGAGCCTAGATGCCCCGGAATAGGGGTATATATGGAAACAGAGTCCCCTACAGCTTGGGAATTTAGACCCAACCAGCAAAATCTTGGGTTTAGTCTTTGGGTTAGGTTCAAAGAATAAATGCCTGCTTATTGTTTTGAGTTGCTATTGAAATAAACTGTTTTGATCTCACTCTTCATCTTCTGTCTGCATGTTTTTCAAAAATCGTTACATTTACATGTGCAATTGCAATTATTGCTAATGAGAGACGTATTAATTGTGTTCTTCACTGATCAGTTCCTCACATTGACAGAAATATCTGCAGAAGAATGTGTCAGTGCAGTGTGAGAGTGTGTGTGTGTGTGTGACAGAGAGAGAGAGATAGAGGAAGAGAGAGAGAGAGAGATTATTGCTTGAACATGCTATTTCCCAAATGTTTCTTTCCAGCTAAATATTCTATTGGTCCTTTAAATCCAACCCCCTCCAATTCTTTGTTCCGGGAACCCCCCACCCACTCCCGATCCCAGGGGCCGTGGCTCCAATGGCCTGTGATTTATAATTCATAGGGGCCGCTTTTATGTGAGACCCAGGAGTACTTGATACCCCCTGTACTGCCACTGTCCCGGGACACTGAGGGGCTGTTTGTTAGTGATAGTATAAAAACTCTGTTTCAACTTTCCCTTTAAACACAAACTCCCTCACATATATATATATATATATATATATATATATATATATATATATATATATATATATATATATATATATATGCACTCCACTTATAATGGAGTTCTGTTTACAATGTATTGAGCAGGCATGTCCCTGCCAAACAACATGGGCTTTAATTACTTGCTTATAACTTATACTTACAGTTTTCTTGTTCCACAGACAGATTTTTTGCATTTAATGCATACAGTTTTCCTGTTCCGCAGGCAGGGCTTTTGTGTTTAATACATACAGTACCGTTTTATTACGTACAATCACGGTGGCATTTGTGACATCAGGCAGGAAAGACAGTTGCTGTTTTTTATTCTTCTATGTTTTTGTTGTACAACTGTTGTACAGTTTAAATGTATAACGGTTACAATTTTAATTACATTTAGCAAAAATATACATTCGCAAAATGGTACTACTTATTACATTGTACGGCCCACAGAGTCATGTTGTGTACAAATAATAAACTCCCGTTCTTTGGCAGTTAAGCTTTCTTGTATTGTTTATATTTAAGGTGCTTATGTTCGCAATTACAGAAAGGATTTCGAATTGCGTTTACAACATATTTCTATTGTCCATTGTAGTCCGTTATAAGTGGAGTGCACCTGTAGGTATATCATTATTGAGTTTTAAACATTTAAAATCAGCCTCATTCAGTTTCATTATCAGCAGGCCAAGATCAAACCAGTTTAGAATGCGTCACTGGCTTGGTCTCCTTCCATCACAGCCAGAGTGATTGTTGATACCTGCTTCTACACAGTACAGTACATGACAAGCTTATATATCAAAAACTTCAAATGACTTTAAAATAATTTTCTTTTTTATATATGGTAGATGAGAGATATTCACGGTCTAATGCTTTTTTGCTTGTTGCTACATGCAGTGTAAGAGAAATGGAAATACACATGTAACAGGTAGTGTTGCATGATGCACAGTTGTTATGGATTCTGACCCCTGTGGGTGAGATGAGGTTCAAAGCTCTATAACCACTCCAGCACACCAGTTTGTCTCTTATGCATGATGGTTAATATGATCGCTTGAGATGTACATGCGCGTACAAAAAAAAAACAGAAAGTCTTGTATCATCTTTCATATACACACGGAAATATCCTAATATTACTTTTTACATTTATTTATGGGTATCTGATACTATTTCCAGATCAGGGATAGATGTTTCTGATGTAAACACAAGTTTGTTTAGAAGAAGGTAGCAACAATCACTAAGATGTATGTATGGATGACATCACGATTGCGACACTTCATCGGTCCCAGTTCAGACTGCGGCCCTCGAGAAGAAAATGTGCTTTCCAAGTGACCTAATGAGCATCCAATGAGGCAAGTTGCAGAAATAAACACAATGGCAGAACAGAAGTCTGTGAAGTATGAAATATACTACATATCAGGGAAAAGTGTACATAGGTGAATTCATAAATTGGAAAAAAACTGAATGCATTATGTTATAGCCATTTTTATGGTTTACCTACATTGCAGATTGGATTGTAGGCTTTAACCCTCGTTGTCCTGTACAATGACAATGGTCACGTGACAACTCTATAAACCATGGTGTATATACAGCAGGCAAATGTATGGAGTTCGTCTTGTGAGGCTCTACAAACACACAAAGGTTAAATCCGAAAGAAAGTGCAGCTCAGCTTCGAGGCGTGTTTTATTGTTGTTGTTGCTAAGTGCGCCGGACTAATTATTCCTCCATGATTTGCGAATGAAGCGACTCCTGATTTACATTTCAATATGGAGGGGGGGGGGGGGGGGGGGGGGGGGGACGTGTGGCAGAGCCTGCTGGAACAGAACCACCCCTCACCCCGACAACAAACAGATCCCCAGGACCCCCAGCCGTGCTCTGCTAATAAAACCCTAAAACAGGGGGCCTGGGCAAAGGGGGAGAGAAAGGGGCTTGCTGTGGAAACAGTAGGATCCCCAGGATTAGTTTAGTTGTAGTGCAGCCCCTGCGCTCCATGGAGATCATTTAGGCAATTACCAAGAACAAAGGCAGCAGCAGTGTTCAACAGCTCACTTCAAAGGTGTAAACCAGGCGGACAGTTAGAGCACACTGGTCAATTTTCATACCCCAGCCTCCGGGCATGCTTGCATGCTCGCTCGCTCGCTCTGCAAATGAACTGCAGCCCCCGTCCCTCTCATCACAGGGAGGAGTTCAGATATTGTATGCACGTTTGTTGCTTTTTTTTTAACACAAAGGAAGATCAAAACGCAAACCATACAACAAGTTGACTTCATGTCTCTCTCTTCTTCGTTGTTGTTAATATTGGACTATTTCTTACAGCCAGATTGAATCATTTTACTTGTACTTATTAGTATACTAAAATTGCAGTCATTTACAATTCATCCTGTAAGCAATACACATTTTTGTAATGACAACTGTACCTTTAAACTGATTTGATTCACATGTAAGATCCCAGTTTCACAAAACCACATTGACATATAAATAAATGAGCCTAGAATCAGGAATCAAAGTATTGCATTGCTTTGCTGAACCACCTCTGCCCCCTGTCAGACAGAGAAAAGGGTTTTTTTTTTGCAGAACAAAGACAAACACACAAGCAACAAGATCCTTGAACAGGGATTGTATTTCGACAAAATATAGCTGCTAATCATGCACTATAAATTATTCAGCTCCAGAAAAAAAATCTTATTTTCCGAAATTTTTATTGATGTAGGTTTGACAATGTCATGTCAGTGGCATGGGTATTGATGCTGCAATCAGAGTTAGGGGTTGGTGTTGCAGGGGGCTTTAAGAAGGTGTGTGGGGTGGGGGGGTGGGGGGGGGGGGGGGTCCGAAAGTCATCCGACTAGGGAAAAAGATGCTAGCAGTGACCTGGTGCAAACAGGAACCAACGCTTGAGACCAATCAATCAAAAGCAGAGCAGAAGAAGAAAGAGAGAGAAAGAGAAAGCTTTCAACTAATCATAGTAGTTGTAGTATAGTTTATTTTCTTTGCTCTCATGGTTTATCAGTAAAACCCCTTGATGTAATTACAGTTTTATATAATAATAATAATAATAATAATAATAATAATAATAATAATAATAATAATTTAGGCACAACAGATGTGAGGTTTTCATCAAAGCAGAATGTTTAGCTGACAAGAATCATATCCAGATAAATCTAACACAAGACCCCTAGCACTCCTAATATAATAAAAAAAAAACAAATGCATCCTTTATGTTTATTAAATTCACATCCGAGAATATGGTAAAATATAATAATCCCCACCCCCACCTCTCCCCTTTGCTGCACTCGGTTCTTACGAAACTCCAATGCTAGATCTAAATACATGTCAAGGAAATTGCTCAATATGTATTGGTTGCAGATGCAAAACTGTTTAAATCTTTAATAAAATGACAAGGATGAAATATCAAACATCATACCCTCCGAGCAGGGCTGCTGTGTTTCTGTTGTGTGATCTGGAGGGCCTGCAATCACTGCCTGCAAGCGGACCTTTAAGGCTGCAAATTGTTTCATGATGATATTATTCTTATTTGAAATATTTCCCTGCTGCAGCACTGAGCCGATTTCAATTCTCAACACCCAGCACAAATCCCTCAAACGTTTCAGACACAAATTGTATTTCTCTTAACGTGTTATTAATGTGATTTTGTTTGATATAAATCACATTAATATATTTGGGGGTAGGGTCCAGGGTTAACTGCCTTATATAAGAAAACTTTGCAATATATGCTGCACTGTACTTTAAAAACTGAGCATGTTCTGCGGGAGATATAAGTACTAACTGAATGTTAGGGTACATAGCCATGTGTGCAATACGAGTCTATGATAAACTATGCTCAGATTAAACAATGCTCTAGTTGGTCTCCACTTTGAAAACGGTTTCTAGTTCTGGTCGCTGACCTGTACCTACAAATTGTATGTATGTATTTATGCATGTATTAATGTTCTGTATGTATGGACACCGTTTAAAGAAATCTATAAAATGCAGTAGCTTTCGGTAAACTTTCAAATTTGCACACTTATCAAAAGAAATGACAGCATTTCTTAACAGTGTATATCCTGAATCTGAAGTGTCGGAACTCTTGTTGTAAATATCACACTACTCAGTCATCTCTCCAGAACACAATTAGTATTTGATTAGAACAGATTCTCTATCAAATTAGACCCCTCAGCCCCTGACACATCAATTTGATCTAGAAAAATGAATGTTGAACAAACACAGATGTGTTGTTCATTTACATACACAGAATCCTGCTTTCTTATGTTAACTGCCATGTACTTATAGCGTAGTGTTCCTAATTTGTAATGTTTATATTCAATACATATTTCAGTATGCAGGCCCACCTCACCTGCATATCAAAAAAGATGCTGTAACATTGCTTTCATTTTCAAAAAGAAAAAAAGGTTTCTGTTAATGGACGCAAAATATTGGTTTTATACTCAGAGAGCAGTGAGGGTGGAAACATTTTAAAAATCCTGCCTTAACATTCCTGATTTTTGAGCAGTCTTGCATTCTAATCTTCATAAGTTTGCCAAAAAATAAACCTGGGTACTTTGGTCTCTTGATTTGGGTTCAATCCCAGGTGGGCGACACTGCACCCTTGAGCAAGGTACTTTACCTAGATTGCTCCAGTAAAAACCCAACTGTATAAATGGATAATTGTATGTAAAAATAATGTGATATCTTCTAACAAATGTAAGTCGCCCTGGATAAGGGCGTCTGCTAAGAACTAAATAATAATAATCCCACCCCCCCAAACATTTTTAGTATTCCGTACCCCAGGTTGTTCTCTGGATGTCATATGTACGTCAATGTTTTGGTTCTGTAGGTTTGCTGACAGAGGACTTAGGGTATACTGTATGTTTTTAACATGTGTTGTTTTGTGTGAAGAAGATGAGAAGGAGGCAGTCTCAACTTCCCTGGTGGGTGGAGGAATTATTGAGAGCAGTTTGCTCTTTCTGTGTTTTTTGCATTTCCTTAATACATGAAGCAGGTCTCTTCAACTGCACCCCCCCCCCACACACACACACTCCACTGCAACACTCCCCCCACACCCCCTCACCCCCTCCCTAGGTCCTACTCAGTCCCTAAGGACAACCTGAGCCACACAATGTCAAAAAGCTTCACTTTATACAATAAATAAATGAAGCAGAGAGGGAATAAGAAGGCTGAGGCCCAGGCAAGTGTAGCAGAGGTAATTCCAGGAGCACTGCCTGGCCAGCCTGCTGTAAATACAGGTATAAAATGCATACATGTCATCTCCTTGAAATATTGGCAAGATGGCTCTTTGATTTTATATATATATCATCTTCTTCCTTTTTCAATCCACTGCTGGATGAAGGCCTCCCCAAGATTCTTCCGCAAAAGCCTGTCTGCTGCGTCTCTCATCCACATTGCTCCAGCGTGTTTCCTAATTTCACCTTGCCATCTTGTGGGACCGTGCCTCGTGCTACCCCTGCCTTGAGGACAGAAACGAACTTAACAAAATCTGAAATATTAGATATTAAAATAAATTCATTAATAAATACATACAATAATGTACTGTAGTCCCCAAGTCACAGTACAAGATTGTGAAACCCACCTCCCCACCCACATACACATACACCCCAACCCCTACAGAATAAAGGATAAATAAAGCACACTTCTTATTTCTGAGTAATACTGCTGTGTTTCTTTATTATTTCATTAAGTGTAAATCCTGCCGATTGGCTGCCCCCCCAGACAAGCCTAGCCCTCTCACTGTTGAACCAGGAGGTTGAATTGCAATTTAATTACAAGGCCTTAGCTGCATAAGCTGCCTGGGAGCACTCACCACCTAGAATCATTTTAAAAGATGGCGTCTCCCCTCCTCTCCCTCTCCCTGTTCAACAAGCCCGCGGCCCCCGGAGTCCTTCCGTAATGTCCCAATTTATTATCTCGCTCATATCAGATAATAATAGCAGTAATTAAGTTTGAATAAAAGAAAAATAAAAAGTCTGCCTATATCCTCATTTAAGTGAGGCTCAAGTTATCCACTGCAATATTGCAAGGCTGCTACGTTCTGTAAAATTATTATTAGTAGTAGTAGTAGTAGTAGTAGTAGTAGTAGTAGTAGTAGTAGTATTAGCATTAATATTAGTATAAACTGACCCTTGTTCCCCATGTTGACTACCCCATGGTTTTAACGTTTACACTATAGTTGTCCAAATGTATAGTGTTAAAATTCAAAATGGATAATTGTCCTGTTCTTCAGGCCAGTCTTCCTTGTTACAGCTTTACTATTCGAGAATGCTCTTGTCATCTTGCTTTCTCTCTCCCTTTGTGTAGTAAGAAAATAGTTTTAAAAAGCTTGAAGTTTGCAGGCGAGTGTAACTGTTCTACAGATAATGGGCTCACAATCATATATTTACCAATTTGATATACATGGTTCTGATTCTACATCAATTTCTGCAACAACAACAAAAAAAGATACCTGTACATGCATACAGTATTGAAATGCATTACAGTGCCAGTGTATAATACACTCCAGGCTGTTATACTTTTTTTCCCCTATTTTGAGACAAAGCTTAGTAAATAGGCTATGGATAATGAAAGGCAAGTGAAATGAGCATGATGCTGTTCAATCCTGACACAATTGCAGTATTTTGGGTTAAATTGCAGGCCCCCCCCCCCCGTTCTAATCCCTACACACAGATAGGGCCCTTTCTGTCCACACAGACCCCCCACCCCGGGAGATCCAAGAGGGGCAAATTAGACCCAAGGGGGGTCTTTTGTTTTGCAAGCCCTGGGAGATAAAAAGATCCAGATTATTTCAGCAGCCTGAGCAATTTCCCATGCTGTGATAACTGCGTTGCAAGAAACTTCTTTACTTGTATTGAAAGAGAAGAAGATTTTCTATTTTTTTTATTCTCCCTTTTAAAATCCTCTCCTCTACAAAAGCTGCAAACTCATTAAGCTGTTTAATTACGACTCTTTTTTTCTGACTGTCGTAACAGAGTGATGAAAGGAGCCGCCCCTTCCCTCCTAACCTTCCCTCCCAACCTTCTATCCCTCTCCTTCTCACCCTTTCTTCCTGCCTCCTTCCATCTCTCCCAGCTTCCTTCATCTCACTCAATTACTTGCCCTGTCTTTATAACTCAACCACTGTAAAGTAAATATTGTCAAACAGAAATGAACATACTATAATTATCTACATAAATATGTATTATTATTATTATTATTATTATTATTATTATTATTATTATTATTATTATTATTATTATTATTATTTAAAGTCCTATGCCACCTGTTACTGCTAGCACACAATATTTGTTTCTCATTTATTGTTTTGTAAAATGTTTTTTTAATTTCCAATAAAGTAACTAATACTGTAAATATCCTAAAAATCTGAATATAATAATAGTAATAATAATTACAAATATTGAAGAAGATCAATGAAACAATTAAATCCAATTTTACACATGGCTTGGAAAAGTTATTTGAACTAGAAATTGAAAAGAGGGTGATTTGTTTAACACAATTAAACTGTAGTGTATAATACATGCATACTGAAACATGGAGTAAGTCTTAATATTCCTTGGTAGCACTGTATGTGTATACCAGTAATAGCAATATATTATAGCTATTGCAGTACATACATGACCCCTCCCCCCTCCTCCTTTCTCTCTCTCGCTCTCTCGTCAGCTGCAATGGAGTCTGGGCTCAACGAGCCGTGTACAGGATATTAGGTCTTCTCCCGGTAAATGTCCTTTTTACATCTATTTCTTTCTTTTTTTTCATTCAAGAAAGGCTTGTTATTGAGCTTAGTGTCCACAAATGCCATTGATCTGGCCGGCGACTCAATCCATACCCCCGCGCCTTGACACCCTCTCAGTGTGTAAGCAATACTAATCCCTCTCAGCCTACAGCCCCATTGATTTTATAGATTTCCCCCAAAGTTGCGATAATGATATATCATTGTTAAATTTGGTAGAACAAACTGCTTTGCCGATCTGTCAATGCGAGCATGGAAACCAATTCACAGACGGCTTGGGCGGTTGCTGACAATGAGGTTTTTTTCTCTCTGACTCTATCTCTTTCTCCCTTCCTCTCTCAGAAGGATAGAGAGAGAATGAAGGAGAGGAAACAGGTTTTCAATGAGGGATCGCTGCCTGACAGCAGACACACTCAAGCCCTTCGCTGCACACGTGTGTAAATTGCAGACACAAGCTACTGGCGCATTCAAAACAATAAGAAAAACACTAACACAGAGCTGAGGGACTGGGAGGGAGGCAGTGAGCCTGGATATTATAGGTGATGGACTGGGAGGGAGGCAGTGTGGTTAGAGTTGAAAGACTGGTAGAGAAGTGTGTAGTAGTGGTTATAACTGAGAGAGGCATAGTGGTTAGTGCTGAGGGACTGGGAAGGAGTCGGTATGGCTTAGCAGTTAGAGCTGATGGACTGAAGACAGCCCACACAACCTATTTTGATTTAGTAAATCCAGTAAACCAAAAATGGAAAGAAAGACAGAAATGTTCACCTTGGTGGCGAGTGAAAAAATTAGAAAAATATGAAAAACAGGTGGAAGAATGATGGCTGTGATAGCTAATTTACTTTTAATTCACCTTCAATTCCCCCTGTGAGTCTTCAAACAGCCACACAGTTGCTTGGTTCAAATGGCCTAGATTTACAGAATTGGAGGGGGGGGGGGGGGCTGAGCAAAGGGACTGGGAAAGAGGCTGTGTGGCCTAGTGGTTAGAGCTGAGGACCTAGTAGGGAGGCAGTATAGTCTAGTGGTTAGAGCAGAGGGAGGGAGGGCGTGCTTAAAGCTGAAAGACTGCGATATGGGCTATTGCTGCATGTGAATAACAAAGTCAAACCTCTTATTGAAGCAAAGGAACTCACAACCATTCAAAACAATGCTAACATCAAAACAAAATAAAAACACAAACACACATTAAAATGGTATTTGAAGCTGTTTACTCTGTAAACAAGAATTATTATAATGGAAACCAACATATGGGAGACTCAGAGCACCAAGACAAATCAAAGCACAGTAAAAGGCACTTCTTCCCAGCAATAGCTGGATCCCCCAGGATACATGGCAGGCATGTAAAGCACACCCGGCAAACAGAACAAACCCTGTATGAGTGCCCTACATTGGACCATGTGGTGAGGAGAGTACAGCCTTTATAAAAAATGACTGCAGTAAATATAACATTTCCCATACTTTTCCAATGCATTTACAATACCATGTTGTGTCTTACTTTTTTCTATATATAAGAATGCTGTGTAAAAAAAAGACAACTACACTGATGGAGGCACTTTGTTTGCTTGACGGATTTTCGATTGAGTGCTCTAAATGAAGAAATAAAAGAAGTTAGTGGGTTAATTAACTAGGCCTTCACGCTATGCACCTCTGGAGGACTGGGCTTGAATATAACTCACGTAACAGGGAGGCGGCTGGGCACGGATAGCCCCCACAAATACCAAAAGCATGCTTTTTAACCACTATGCAAAAGAGCCAATTGCATTTGTGGTTATCAAGCTTTTAACTTTATATCGCCCGAAGACAGGGAAGACAATCCGTAACAGTGCATCACACTGAAATAAAGCCATTTATTTGACCGTAGCCAGCGCTCTCACCTTTCTTCAGCTCTAAAATTCCCGAACACAAACACTAATGAATAAATAAACAAACAAACATACAAATGTCATTTGTTATGCTCCTTACCGACACACACAAGGAATCTGTGCACCAGAGAGTGAATTTCGAGGGGAAATACGTGTCGGACTTGTGGAGTACTTCAGGGAAAAGGCTTTGCACATTGGGGAACGTGTGCAATTTTCATGTCAACTGTTATCTCCTAATGTATTGTTTTCTGTTTATTACTAAACTGCACACCCACTCTCAGTCTTCATAATTGTCTAGTACCAGCCCTTCGTGTGCAATGTTCTTTATTAAAAGGCACAGATTTCCAAACCAGAAGTGAGTTCTTTAAGGATTTGACTTGCAAAAAGCAACTCATTTATTGTTTATGAAAACGATGTCAAGCAGACCCCTCCCTCCCTCCCTCCCTCCCTCACCCTCAATGTTAGTTTATGTATTTTATTTGCTTATTTTTAGACATACTGGTTATACAGACTTGCACTTGTCTGTGTACATCTCCTGAGATTGCCAGACAGACATTGCCCTTATTTGTCAAATGTCATAATCAAAGTCAACATACTTCTTTTCAGGTTAAATATTCCTCTATGGCATTTCCAATTGAGTCAACACATTTTAAAAAAAGTGTTTAAAAAAAACATTGTATGCATAATAATAATGCTAAAACAAAAACAAAGACAGTAAAAAAAGAAACTGTCACCATATTCCAAGTGTGTGATCTTTAAAAAGAATACAAAATTACCACTCGTAATTGGCACCTAGGTCAAAGACAGCGTTGGCAGGACAACAATAAAATCTTTAATTTAACAGAATTCATTATGACCTGCCATTGTTATGCCTGCACACATTAAATGGAACAGAAAGGGAAGACAATCAAATGTTTTTTTTTTTTCTTGTGGTTTTGTTTTCGTTTGTTGTATTCCTCAAAACATTGTGCTGCCTTGGTGGGTAGCAATCATATATCTGATTATAGTTTGTCTTAATAATCGTCTTGACAGGTAAACATGACATTTAGTAAGAGCAATGCATGGTTGGAAAAGCATGCACTGATATTACTTCTCTTACTGTTGGAAATATACACTATTCTTCAACAAAAAGTCTCTGTGCTTTACCATGGTTTAACTATGCTTATTACACTTTACCACGTTATACTGTACTACAGCAAACTAACCCCCCCCCCCCCCCCCATGTCTTCCACCATCTCAGGATTATTACATGAGAGGTTTTCGGCTATATTTCCTGTTGTTCAGTCGTCACTAATAATCTCAGGCAAGCCCTGGAGTGCAGACTCATGTGAAATCAAGAATATAGACATGTAGATAAACACAAATTGGCTAAACAAACCCCCTTCCCCACAGACAGACAGCAGATAAAGAGAGGGTCAGGCTCGACAGTAATCACCTCCATGCACCTCAGAGCTCATGTTTGAACAGACAGATTGCTGTGTATCAATTAGATTGATTTCCCCATTGCAACCCAGACTGCTGACATTAATGTATGCGTCAGGGAGAGGGAGGAGGGAGATCCTTAAAAGAATTATGCTGACCGCAGAGAAGATGCGATAGAATAAAACCTGCGGCTGCACTTCAAGTCCAAGTCCAGATGATTTAAGTTCAAGTCCAAACCCAGATGATTCATGTTAAAGTCATCCGGTCCTAATCATTCAAGTCCAAGTACACATAATTTGAGTTCAAGCCCAGATGATAAAAAAAGTCCAAGTCTTGATGATTCACACCTATCTGCTGAAGATTTGAATCCATGTTTAAATAAGTCTTGACAATTCTAATCCACTTCCTTATGATTCAGGTCAAAGTTAAAATCCTGAATATTCATGTAAAATTTCTAATGATTCAAGTTCCAGTTCAATCATGAAAAATACCAGACTGGAATGCATTTCTGTTGTATATGCAATCTTAAAATGAGTTCAAATTTTTGTGAATTTAAGTTCCTTAAGAACATAAGAACATAAGAAAGTTTACAAACGAGAGGAAGCCATTCAGCCCATCTTGCTCGTTTGGTTGTTGGTAGCTTATTGATCCCAGAATCTCATCAAGCAGCTTCTTGAAGGATCCCAGGGTGTCAGCTTCAACAACATTACTGGGGAGTTGGTTCCAGACCCTCACAATTCTCTGTGTAAAAAAGTGCCTCCTATTTTCTGTTCTGAATGCCCCTTTATCTAATCTCCATTTGTGACCCCTGGTCCTTATTTCTTTTTTCAGGTCAAAGAAGTCCCCTGGGTTAACATTGTCTATATCTTTTTAGGATTTTGAATGTTTGAATCAGATCGCCGCGTAGTCTTCTTTGTTCAAGACTGAATAGATTCAATTCTTTTAGCCTGTCTGCATATGACATGCCTTTTAAACCCAGGATAATTCTGGTTGCTCTTCTTTGCACTCTTTCTAGAGCAGCAATATCCTTTTTGTAACGAGATGACCAGAACTGAATACAATATTCTAGGTGAGGTCTTACTAATGCATTGTAAAGTTTTAACATTACTTCCCTTGATTTAAGTTCAACACTTCTCACAATATATCCGAGCATCTTGTTGGCCTTTTTTATAGCTTCCCCACATTATCTAGATGAAGACATTTCTGAGTCAACATAAACTCCTAGGTCTTTTTCATAGTTCCCTTCTTCAATTTCAGTATCTGCCATATGATATTTATAATGCACATTTTTATTGCCTGCATGCAATACTTTACACTTTTCTCTATTAAATTTCATTTGCCATGTGTCTGCCCAGTTCTGAATGCTGTCTAGATCATTTTGAATGACCTTTGCTGCTGCAGCAGTGTTGGCCACTCCTCCTATTTTTGAGTCGTCTGCAAATTTAACGAGTTTGCTTACTATACCAGAATTTGAATCATTAATGTAGATTAGGAATAGCAGAGGACCTAATACTGATCCCTGTGGTACACCACTGGTTACCTCGCTCCATTTTGAGGTTTCTCCTCTAATCAGTACTTTCTGTTTTCTACATGTTAACCACTCCCTAATCCATGTGCATGCATTTCCTTGAATCCCTACTGCGTTCAGTTTGAGAATTAATCTTTTATGCAGGACTTTGTCAAAAGCTTTCTGGAAATCTAAATAAACCATGTTGTATGTTTTGCAATTATCCATTTTCAATGTTACATCCTCAAAAAAGTCAAGCAGGTTAGTTAGACACGATCTCCCTTTCCTAAAACCATGCTGACTGTCTCCCAGGATATTGTTACCATATAGGTAATTTTCCATTTGGAAAACATCAAATGAAAACTCACTTACAGTACCATGCCGTACGTGCGTACGTCAAGTTTCCCATTCTATTCTGTGAGCAGTTTCTCAGTCTAGCGTTTCAGGTTTCATTCCCTAAGGCCATGCTAGTACTGTGGAATGTGCAATGAAAGTCGGGGGAGGGTCAGGTGACATCTGTATCCAATTGCATGTCGTGTAGAGATTCCAATCTACCTGTGGGCGTTTAGAAGACTGAGAAATATTGCAGGAAGCCATTCAACTTTTACAAGTATATATATATATATATATATATATATATATATATATAGTGTTTTATATTATTATGTTTTGTTTTATTATTAGTTTTACTTGTTTAGTTGTAATTTATATAGTTTCTAGCGAATGCTAAACATGACAACGTACGTAGAGAGCAACAACGGGAGTAATGATTTCAAAGTTGGTTCAGAGGATTTCGATACAAGCAACAGTGATGCTGACTTATCACTCTGCAATGATGATGAAGAGGATGTGGAGC
The DNA here is from genome assembly GCF_902713425.1 of Acipenser ruthenus. NCBI lineage: Eukaryota > Metazoa > Chordata > Actinopteri > Acipenseriformes > Acipenseridae > Acipenser > Acipenser ruthenus. The sequence continues at coordinate 25,044,991 of NC_081207.1, forward strand.
CAATAACAGCAGTGGACTGGGTGTTTATTAAAGAAGCAAACGTCTGCGGCAGCCAGATCCATCACTATGCCTGTGCAAAGTAGCCCTGTACATGCATTTGTGACTATCCCTCCAACACAAGGGAAGAAGAGACCGCAAAAAAAGTGCAGGGTCTGCTACGAAAATGAAAACAAAAGAAAGTACACAAGAAAAATATGCAGTAGTTGCAAAGGCAACCCCGGGTTCTGTTGTATTGGACATTTCAATAAATGGCACAGAGGAAGTCAATAATTATTATTATTTATTTCTTAGACGCCCTTATCCAGGACGACTTACGATTGTTACAAGATATCACATTATTTTTACATAAAATTACCCATTCATACAGTTGGGTTTTGGCTGGAGCAATCTAGGTAAAGTACCTTGCTCAAGGGTACAGCAGCAGTGTCCCCCACCTGGGATTGAACACACATCCCCCTGGTCAAGAGTCCAGAGCCCTAACCAATACTCCACACTGCTGCTGATAATGACACATGTTTTGATGTTGTTAGATTTTTATTTGATAATTAGTGTTAATAGTGTTATTAGCAGCATTTTTGTTTTCATTGTTCAAACAACAATTTAAAAAAAACTAAAAAAAAAACTTGTTTTTATCTCTATATTGAACATGGGTAAGTAGTACACAGGAGCATAAAGGGTTAATGAAAAACACAGTTTAGGTCATTTATTTGTGTTTTATTCATCATATGTTAACATTTTATAGCAATTACAGGTTTGAAAACATTATTATTATTATTTTAAAAATCTGGTACCTGGGAAGGGGTTTAATTTTTACATCTGTATATATATATATATATATATATATATATATATATATATATATATATATATATATATATATATATTGCATTTACTGTATTTGTCGGCAGTGTCATTGATTGGTTCTTAGTGTCTCTGGAATGTGAGCAATCTAGCTTTATAGCCAAGCTAATTTATAAAGTGGCTGCTGCAGTCGAGCAAGGCAAATACACAACTCACTGTCAAAGACAGGGTCATTGGGTCAGGGTCAGAGAGATACATACAGGATAAACTGCATAATACATGTGGGTATCACTTTGGTTAAAGCCTAGTGGGTTATTTTCCTTTTTTTCTTGAAAACATTATCCCTGTAGGTCTTCATAAAGGCCACAAACCGGTAGATCGTCTGTTAATTCTGTCGAGCAGTATCCAGAAAGGCCCCCGGAGTAGTGGTTATGAAAGTCTGACACATAGTGATTACAGCAGAAACTGCAACAAGGATACAAGACACACAGAGCTGGGTATACAAAAATTAAGAAATACAATTATATTCAAATTACATGGTTTAATTCCAAGTCCAAGCCACAACTGCTCGGATTGAACTTGATTCACCAGGGCTTAATCTTCATGACTTGGAATCATTAGGAATTGGACTTGAAACATTGTGGTTTGGAGTTGGATTATTAAAACTTGAGCTTAAATAATGAGAACTTGATGTTGAATTATTAGATCTTGATGTTGAATTATTAGGATTTGGTGTTGAATTACTTGGACTTGAAGCTGCAGAACATTGACTTAAACCACGAGGTCTGAATCATCAGGACTTGACAGGAATTTTCAGAATTTGGACTTGAAGCATCAAGATACAGAGTGAAATTAATGAGAATTAAAATTCTTGTATTTCTCTGGCCCCTGTGACCCCTTAGATTTGCTCTATACTTGGGTGGCCTCCAGGTCAATGAAGGCCCCTGTGAGCTGAGGACTACCCTGCCCTGTCTGGCACAGTGATTTTCACCTCGTTGTGCACGGCCCGGCTATACTGCGGTCCTGTCTCTCAGCAAAGAAAACAATCTCACAGCTGGAAACATCTTTTTCAAGAGGTACAGTCAGGCTGAGAGCCAATTAACACTTTGTACAAACCGCACCTGACACCCACTCCAAGGTTTTCAACCTCAAGCAGTCACAAAAAACATTTATTTTATTTTCTTTGTCTGCGTAGTTAACCGAACACTGGGACAAATTCAGTAAAGCAAAAAAGACCTGAGCATTGTATCACCATTGTACCCAAAGCTTGTTTAAGAGGGAGATCCAAAGGATTCAAGTCCACGCACCAAGTCAATGCTTAAGTCCAAATGACTGAATCCATGCACTAATCATTCAAATCCAAGTTCTTTTGATACGTGGCCTGAAGATACAGGTCTAGGTCCTCAAATCCAGGTCTAGGCTGGTCCATATTTTGTAAATGGGCCTGGGTTTAAATCATCAGGACTTATTTGATATTCCTTTGCTACAAAGAGGCCTCTCCACAGCCCTCAGGCTGGATGAGAGTGGTGAGTTTAGGAGATGAGAGGAACAGGACAGATAAATCACTTGGCATCTCACCTTGGGTCGCGAATCAAACAGGAGGCCACCGGCAATCTCCCTTTGAAGCACTGCCACGGCGCCCCCAAGGCTGTGATCTGTGGCCCGGCTATAAATCAGATTATTTCTCTTCCCTTCTCTCTGCTGTTGGGGTGACACTTTTCCTCCAAACAGTTAAAACAAAACAGCTTATGTATGTATGTGTTTATAACTGCTAATGGCAAAAGAGAAGGCTTGCTAATCTCAAAGAAGGGCCAAACCATGCCCCCTCTTCAGCCTCTTATGGATGATAAGTCTCTGGAACTCACATGAAAAAAGATCCTGCTGGTCACAGTTCGAGCTTTATTATTTATTTTTAGAAAGAAAGTGCTGGGCTGCAGTGTGGAAGGTGGTGGATTTGAGCAGCTTGAGTGTACTCTAAAGAATCAAGCAATCAATCAATATTTATTTTATATAGCGCCTTTCACAGTGGCCCACCATCACAAAGCGCTTTACAAGATAGTGAGAAACAATGCATAATACATTAAATACAGTGAAATACAGGAAATAGTACATTAAATACAACATTAAAAACAATACAAACACCTCTCCAACCGCACTTACCAGGTAACCTGGCGTGGAGCAACGTCCACACCTCACCCTCCCTTAACTGGAGTCCCCCAAGGGTCAGTCTTGGGTCCTCTCCTGTTCTCTCTCTACACCCGCTCCCTGGGCCCCCTCATCGCATCCTATGGTTTCTCATACCATTTCTATGCTGATGATGCTCAGATTTTCCTCTCCTTCCCCACCTCTGACTCCACCATCTCCTCCCGTATCTCTACCTGTCTGTCTGCTATTTCCTCCTGGATGCACTCGCATCACCTCAAACTCAACCTCTCTAAATCTGACCTCCTTTTCTTTCCCTCCTCCTCCCCCTCCTCTGATCTCTCTATCTCTGTTCCTCTGGTATCTACCACACTCTCTCCCTCTTCCTCCGCTAAGAACCTTGGAGTCACCCTGGACCCCTGCCTCTCTTATTCCCAGCACATCTCCACTCTGGCACGCACTTGCCGATTCTTCCTGAGCAACATCTGAAGAATCCGACCCTTCCTCACCAACTATGCTACCCAGCTCCTGGTCCAGGCCCTGGTACTCTCCCGCCTAGACTACTGCAACTCCCTCCTGGCTGGCCTCCCTGCGTCCGCCACCCGTCCGCTCCAGCTCATCCAGAACTCTGCTGCCCGCCTGGTGTTCTCTCTGCCTCACTTCGCCCACGCTACTCCACTACTCCGCTCGCTCCACTGGCTCCCGATCACCGCTCGCATCCAGTTCAAGACTCTTGTACTAGCCTACAGATGCCTTGACCAGACTGCACCCAGCTACCTCCAGACCCTCATCTCTCCCTACACCCAAACTCGACCTCTCCTCTCCGCCTGCACTAGAAGACTAGCTCCACCTCCGCTATGCTCCCCTGCTTCCAGAGCCCGCTCCTTCTCCACCCTTGCTCCGCAGTGGTGGAATGACCTTCCTACAGATGTCAGGACTGCCCAGTCCCTGACCACATTCTGGCGCCTCCTTAAGACTCACCTCTTCAAACAGCACCTGTAGAACTCCTCTGTTTGTATCCTGGGACACTAACACCCTTCATGTAAATGTGCTTTATTTTGCTCTTATCTGCCCCCTATTTTACTGCATTTAATCCTGTACTTCAGAATACTGTAATCTGCCAAGTGTTTAACCTGTAGTACTTTGTATTTAATCATATCCTGATGTAACTATCACTATTTAATCATATCCTGATGTAACTATCACTATTATCTGCTGTATTATTGAATTGTGGTTTGTCACACTTGTACTTTGCTTGAACAAAAGTTATTGTATTTCTTGCTCTTATTGTATTACTTGTATTGTAACACTTGAAATGTATTTGCTTACGATTGTAAGTCGCCCTGGATAAGGGCGTCTGCTAAGAAATAAATAATAATAAATAATAATTATTAAATATAGGCATAATACATTGAATACAAGGCTAGGATGTGAATTCTAAACATTGTGAATGTGTGTGTCAAGCAGAATCATACAGATAAGATGCAGTAAAAAACTTGAAATAGCAATTTAGACAACAGCTGATAACCAGGCTTAGAGATCATTAAAAGCAAGAGAGAACAAGTGGGTCTTGAGAGTTGATTTGAAGCGAGCGATTGTGGGAGCTGCATGTCGGGGCCATGAAGCTAACAGAGCTCTCTCCAAGTGTGGCACGCTTTTGCTTGGGTATAACCAGCAGGCCTGAGTCAGAGGACCTCAGCTTGCGTGCAGGGACATAGCGGGCCAGCAGTTTGGAGAGATACTCTGGACCTGTGTGATGGAAGACCTTGTAGGCAAGCAGGAGAATTTTAAACGTAATCCTGAACTTAACAGGTAGCCAGTGCAGTTGAGCAAGACAGGAGGGTAATGTGATCATGTTTTTTTACATCTGGTAAGAATCCTAGCAGCGGCATTTTGAACCAGCTGCAATCGGTTTATGGCGCGTGACGGAAGATCACTGTAGAGTTGCAGTAGTCGATTAAAGAGGAGATGAATGCATGACAGAGTATGTCTGCATCTGGGAGGGAAAGGTAGGGATGGACCATTGAGATGTTTCGGAGGTGGTAGAAGGAGGAAACCAGTTCAACTTTAACTTGATGCTGACAGACAGGCCACAAAGTGGATCTTGGATCATTTGTTAGGACATGCAAAGAAACTTAATTTCTTTGTGACATGTAACTGATGGAAATATTACCAAACACACATAACAACCATTTTAAAAATGATGGAATATAGAGCTAATTACAGAATTTGTTTAAATTGTCCTAAAATTACATGTCACACGTAATTGTTTCAAAATTAGTCTTCTACGGCACTGGAGTCACGTTTCCCTCCTGGCAAAACATTCTTTCTAAACCAGCGAGAGTTTTTTTTTTCCTTTGCCTCTTGCGTTTTTAATCCTTGCCTTGTCAAACTGCACATCTGTGAAGAATCAAATTTGTCTGAACCACTTAATTAATCTTCACTGTATCTTCATTGTTGTTTTTAGAAGGAATTACCATCCAAGGACTCGACAGTAATGTAAAACTAAATTAAACAGTCTTATACTAGGATCATTTCAAGTTGTAGTGATACTTTTCAATCTCAGACCAGAAATTGCTAAACAAACATTGCCAAAATCATAAATCATAAATTGAGGTGAAATGTGAGCTTAATTTAAGGTAATTTACTGCTTGGCATTTTTCTTCAAACAATCATGGAATAGTATCACAATAAACATGTTTAAGAGGCCAATAAACAACTCTGCTATTTTCCAGGTTATACATACCACCGCTGCCACCAACTATAGAATGCCCAAACCAAATCTTCCACAGGGGCATAGTTCCATTTTCCATATATAGTTCTTATTCCAGGAGCCCATCACAGCTATGCAGCTAATTATCTTACTATTCTTGAAGTAGGCTTTATAGCTAGCAGTGCTTACTCTTACTGTACTTCTAGGCTATTCTTGAAGAAAACGAATGAGACAATTAGTTAGTCATGCTTCTAGGCTGGAATGTAGTCTTGAAGCCAAACATGTCAACTGCTGCTGATCTATTTTCCTTTTGAGGTTTTTATCAAGTTGGAACCAACCTTACCTTGTTTCTTATTATACAGCACTACCTAGTCCTGTCTCAGATGTGCAGTGAAGTGGAATGCAATGTATATTGTATGCATATATAATACAGACTATAGGACTTCAACAAATCTGCGATAGGCCCACGCTCTCCCACAAGGCTGGTGGGATGAAAATTCTAATTGCTGACTTATTGACACCATTCTGGAGAGGACCACTTAACGAGAGGGCTGCTTTAGGTGAAAAGCGACACTTCGGAATGTCAGCTTCCCCACCAGCCTGTCACCCTGAGTGTGTGTGCATGTGTGCGTGCGTGCGTGTGTGGGGACGGAGGGAGGGAGGGAGAGAGCGCTGAAACCTTCTCAGCTCCGAAATGAACAGCCTATTAAGATTTGAAAAGCTGTCATCCCCGTCTGAAAAGGACTTACGTCAGCTACTCAGACTATATTTTAGCAGTCTGCCCGCAAAGAAAAGAAAAAGAAAGAATGAGAAAAAAGAAAGAGAAAAGAAAAAATAATATAAAAAAGCTATAATAATACTGTCAAGCTTGAATGTCTTGGCGGGAGAGAGGGAGAGAGAGAGAGTAGACAATTTTACTTCTTCTATTAACCTGACGCGATTACAATGGCTTGATGGGCTGCCTTATTTCATGGAATATTAAGTTCAAATTCTGCTTACTGGAAGGGACAATAAAACTGCATTGTATTGCTATTGCTCTTCTAACTTTGTTGCAATTGTGATTACTGCTACCCCCCGTCCTCCTACAAAATAAAAACGAATGGTAGGGGGTGTCATTTTATTTTAAAATTTCATCTCCTGTCCCAAACAATCAGACCGCTGTTGCTAAGCAAACTGAGTCACATGTGTTATACTAAAAAGCATTTGTGCTTGTTTTAAGAAGTTGTTTACCTCCAGGAATGACACACAGTAACAGAACTTGGTTATTATCACAGCATATAGCTTTGAACTAAAGAGATACATTTTATAGATTTATATGTATTCAGATTAAGCATGAAAAAGCTCATACTCTATACTATAAAATAGGGTTCGAATTCAGTATGATCTTAAGGTAAATTAGTCTGATCAATTTGAAAGGTGCTATATTATGCACAGTGACCCCCTTCTTTCTTTAATCAGATTATATATTATATATGATTCATATAATACTTAAATGGGTGATTACCAAGGCATTAAAATCCATTTTCTTTCACCTCATGAGCACCAGGGACATTATTACTGGCCCCTTCATCATAGCTCTGAATGTCTTTTTGTTCTTTTTCTGATTTTTTTTTTTTTTGAAACTTAATGGATTTGCATATTTTTAAATATACCAAAGTGTGTGCAGATTGCATGGTTTGATGGCAGCTAGATCACTCGAGGTAAGACAGCCCAGGAAGTGAGTAGGTACCAGGAAAAGGCAGTGTAGTCCTTCCTACACTGATGCAAAAAACAATCCTAATGCAGAATGCATAGATTTCCAGCATAAGAACCAGTACTAAAACAGCTAGTGCTAACACATGGTTGAATTATAAAGCCTGTGTTACCACTTCTTTAAATGCACACACATGTATTTTTTAAGAACATTAACAGTCAGATTGTATGCACTTTTCCAATTGAATTCCTATTCTTTTAAGTGTTGCATTAATCCAATGTTTACTCCTTAGGTTTATCAGTAATACTGTAGCTGTATTTTGAAAAATACAGTGGCAGGCCTTTATGTAGTGAATAGCTTTTCAGTGCCTGCATGTCTGAGTGTGTTCTCAGGCTGGTCTGTGGGAATGTTGCCTCCTGTTGGTCAAAGCTGTAATGCACTTACATATCACTCAGAAAAAAAAAAAAAAATGTAATCAGCTTAACAATTTTTCAATGTCAGATTATAAAGGCAAAACAAAATTATGTTATATTGAATTCTTTATTTTACATGTACATTTATTTTATTAAAGCTATATTTTATACCTATTATAGCGATTCGCAGCTTGAAAAGAGAAAATCTAACAACAAAAAAATTACACAACAGTCACCGGACTGCACTATAAATGTTTAAACATACATCTCACGCAACAGATTGATCGTTTATATACTTTACATGTGGAATGATTGTGTCAGCTACACCTGTGTTTTTGGTGAGTCTAAAGGGTAGAGTCTAAACAATTAAAATGAACAGCAAAATGTGTTTCCGAGGTGTTCCATGAGATTTCTGCCGAAAAACCTTTGGTTTAGTGTGTTTTGGAGTAAGGGCATAGTTTATAGAAATTATAGGATATTATATTGAATATCAACCTTTATCTGTGTGAAAGTAAATCATACTGCTTTATTTTAGTCAAAATATACACTGTAAAAATGCTTTTAGCTTCAAACAGAAAAAAATGGCTAGTTTCATAGAGCCTGATTGGCCCTTATCTTGGATTAGCATTAGGTAGTCCAAGATTAGTGTTTATCAGAGTCTGTGAAACCAGTCACTTGTTTAGATAAGTGCTGGTAAGCTAAACATGTACAGTCTTCCACACTTCCACATTGATTACATGTTCAGCTATAATCTAAACAGTAGTTTTGCAATGCATTTTTAATACATTTACATAACTAATTTGTATATTATTATAAGATTGAATCTTTCACCCTCATGATAACTCTTTAAATAAATATTTATAGGTTGTGTAATTATTTATAGTTTACAAATGGAAGACTGTCTTTTTTTCTACTCCATCTTTAAAAAGATTAACCAGTGGTAGTGCAAATTGCAAACACAACACCAAACTGAACAGTTATTATATTTGTGGAGTGAAGGTGCAGGTTGACCAGATCAGGTAGGTTTTCTGAGGTTATCCACATTTTACTCCAACTGCTCATATTAATAAGAATACTTCAAACGTGCCAGCAGTCAACAGGGTAGAACATACATATACAATAACATGATTTTGTTGAGCAAAACTAAAACAATATTTAAAACCACTCTTACCCTTTATGTTGGCTTATGCAAAACTGTAAACATTCAATTACAATTCCTGATGAAAAAGACATAGTTTGTACTAATGCTATCATCAGTGTGTAAATGTACACACAACTTAAATACAGGAATGGTTATTAATATTGGATAACCTTATAGGTTTAAGTATCTAGATGCTCAAGAGGATCAACAGCAAAGTAAAAAAACAATTACAAAAAATGTAGTTAGTTATTTTGTATTTAGGAGCACAGTCCTTTTGCAAACGGCACTTGTATTTACATGTATATGCATGTGTCTTTGTCCAGAATTGAGAAAACCCTGCATATGCCTTCAGCATCATGTTTTTCTTTTTTTCAGAGGGACAAGTCCACTGCATTACAGAAAAATTTGTTTTAAAAATGTGCACCCTTTTTTTGAAGGATGGCATCTGATATTTGTGATGAATGTTGATTACAACATTTGCATTTCCAGTTAAAAGAAGGGAATTATCTTGTTTTGTTAAACTGAACATGATTGTGGGGCACTGGTGCTTTTAGTTTGGAATATTCAAGTTGCAAATGTGTTTAATATATTTTTTAGAAAGTAAGAAAGAAGCAAATAAAGTGGTGGACTGTTCTTTTAACGTTTAATGGCGTGATTGCTTTCCTCATCTTAGCTTTCATATTTAATTTTACATTTCAAAATAAAGATGGGATAAATATCAAGCAGGACTGTCGTGTATCTTCCCCATCTTTCTAATGATCTTCCTGTCTCTGCATGTGAAAGGCAACCACTTTAGCTGAATTAAAACTCTAATGTAACCCATCTTTGTGAATATTTTATTGTGTTTTATGAATCTGGTGTTCCTAATGATTCCAGGCTGATTTCGAGCACTTCTAAATGCATTGGAAGGTACTGACAAAGGAAATATCCATACAGATTTCAAAGAAAGAAAGAAAGAAAGAAAGAAAGAAAGAAAGAAAGAAAGAAAGAACTGGCACACAGGAGTAGATGCGCTAGTTTTACAAAACATGAAAAATTATAAATAATTGAGTTGAAGTTTAGGCTTGCTGCAGCTCTATGTTTGAGCAGTGGTGTTTGTGAGCTGCTTGATGCCTGGGTAGTAAAGATGGTCCAGTCCTTTTAAACTAACGTCCTGCTGTGTTGCACTGCAGATGTTCCTGTGATTTGAGGGGCTCTCTGTTTCTTTTTCTCTTTTTTCTTCTTCTTTTTTTTATCCTGTCAAGCCTTGATCTTTCAGACTCTCCCTTGCTCTCATCTTTAGCCCTGACAAAATAATAATTTTAAAAATAAAATAATTTAAAAAAAAAATATTGCAGTCACCTACACTCACAACCTCACAGTTGCAAGTTTTATTAATACTGGAATTGCATTTCCTCTTTTCATAGTTTATATTTTATTTATTTTGGGGTACAAAATGGGTTTAAACTATTTTTAAACATACAGATAATAATAATAAGACACAAGACCTGCAGACTGCCCCACTTTTGTTGTTTGTGTCACTAACCATTTCGCTCCGACACTGTGTGCAAAGCTGGTACATACTTACCCCAAAAGACTTAAAGCTGTTATTGCAGCAAAAGGTGGCTCTACCAAATATTAATGTGTGGGGGTTGAAAACTTATGCAAGGCACTGTATATATATATATATATATATATATATATATATATATATATATATATATATATATATATATATAATTAATTGTTACACAAAGTAAAATATACAAATAGTTTCCCTCTTTATATATAAATACACTAACTGACTGATCTCCGCTCATCTACTCCTGTGTGCCTGCTTTATTAAAATACATATTAAATATAACTTTGAAACAACCAAGATTTCTGATGTTGATAACGCTGATTCATCTATCTATCTCTAAAAAGCTGTATATGTATGTAATATACAGTCCGGCTGGCAGACTAGGAGGGAGAGAAGGGGGGCAGTGAAGGGATTCTTTCAAGTCTGGATTCCAATTAAACCCCTGACTGAGTTCTAAGCACACAAGAGAAATGACTGAGGTACACGATATAGCTGGATCCCCCGTCAGAATGGGCCATCCATTTTAGCCTGTGTGTCTCCCTCCAGTTTCCAATATTGATGATGCCTCCCCCGTCATTTCCTCTCACCCTCTCAGAAATAATGCAGGAAAGTGCTGAGTACTGTACAACACAGCCAGGCTAAGCTAGACCAAGCCAGGCTTCAGCACAGAACACAATGATCAAACAGATAAGCAGCAATGGCACTTGGTTACAGTCAAGCACAGTACTGGCATGAGTTTGCCTTCACAGCTCTGCAAGCAAGCACATCTCAATCCTAACCTAAACACCCCCTGCCATTCTGTCCTAGGCCCCTCTCAAGCAGAGGCCACCAGTGTTGAATTGTGTGAGGGGTTTGTAATGTGGAAAAGCAGCCACTAGGGGCTAGTTTGAGTCACACATACTCGTTTTACTTGTGACCAGAGCTGCATTTGAACCCTCCAAAGGCCAAGGAGGTCAAAGGCATGATAAGTTTGATTATTACTATTATTATTAGTAGTAATAGTAGTAGTATTACTAATACTACTACTAATAATTTATTGCATATGCTGAATAACAACTAATTGTATGCAGTGTATAAAGGGATTAGTCAACCAATTAGAAGCACTTTCATGTGTAGCGCATACCTTTATATCCAGTATATCTAGTATATGTATAGAGTACAGGTAGTGGACAAAAAAATGGAAACACCTGGGTAAATGAGGAACACCAAGTATATTGAAAGCAAGGGCTTCCACACAGGTGTGGCTCATGCGTTAATTAAGCAAATAACATCCCAGCATGCTTAGGGTCATGTATAAGTAGGGTGGTTAGAGCTCTGGACTCGTGACTGGAGGGTTGTGGGTTCACTCCCTGCTGCTGTACCCCTGGACAGGCCTGGTTGCCTAGAATTATGGCTAGCTTTGAAAGAGGGGTGATTGTTGGGGCGCGTTTGGAAGGAGCTTCAGTGACTAAGACAGCTCAACTTGCTGATGTTTCACGAGCAACGGTGTCTAAGGTGATGTCGGCATGGAACTCCGAGGGAAAGACATCATCAGCAAAGGGCAACAGTAGGCGGAAGCGCATACTCCAGGATCGTGATATCCCTGCATTAATTTGAAGTGCAAGGCAAAACAGGCAAGCAACTGCAGATCAATTGACTGCAAATTTCAACCTGGGGCGCGAGCAGCCAGTTTCATCAAAAACGGTCTGCTGAGAACTTCACAGAGCGGGATACCATATTGGCCCAACGCCCTGTTAAGTGACTTTACATTGGTGTTTCCATTTTTTTGTCCACTACCTGTATTTATCCAACACATGTTGGATGCAGGAATATGATTGATATTTATTAATTTGTAATACACAGTTTCACTTTGTATTTCAGCTGCAGAGGAGGTGTTTCTCTGTATTCAGCGGCCCCGTTCCTTCAGCGGTATCCCCCCTCTTATTTGTGGCTGCTGTCAGGAACCCTGTGGGATCCAGATTACCCTTTGATAGAGAGCGCTGGAGTTATTGTTGTCTGTTCCCAACACCTTCCCTAAAGCAGATATGAAGATGTATATAAAGGAGAGAGGTTTAGAGCTAGCAGCAGAGAGGCAGCATTAACATGGCCACCTGAACTAGCAGTTAAACCGATGCCCAAGCTATTGTTAGAGAAACACTGAACTTAATTATTTTTATGAAACATCTTTATAAACTACCAACCAAAACCCAAATGAGCAATGTTATCTGTTCAATTTATATTTGTAACACAGATACACATTTTTTGTATTGTATATACCAGTATTTTAAATGTGTCTATTCCACATAGGTATATTTCCCCATTTACTACATATTCTTTGCTTCCAGCTTTCAGTTTTCTGCTAGCCATCAAAACACACTGCAACAAAAAAAAGTTGAACAATGTATATTGATTTTAATCATGTCATGCATGCTGTGTACTGTATATGTATCTATCCCATATGAAAAGGCAGTATTTTATTTAATGTAGCACCTAGTATACAAATACACATACTATATCGTTTTTGTCAATACCGTGGAATCCACTGTATTACTGTATGGCAAAATGTGGCAAGGTGCCCACCCCTTTTTATTATTTATGTATTATTATTATTTGTGTTGGATTAGTATTTGCATCATTATTATGTATTGTATCTGTGTGCGGACGGACGAAAGCTGGTCTCGTAAAGTGTAACTGGTGGGGATGGGGTTAAATCCCCATCTCAGAAAAGCCAGTGGAAATGTGGCTGGAGTCTTAATAAGGTAACTGTCTAATGTAATTAAGGCTCCAGCCACAGTATAAAAGACCCACTCGGGGCTCAGACAAACAGAGAGTATTAGAGAGAAAATGCTACCTCGACCAAATAAGCAAACAAAGTTACTCGTTGTTAGAAAATATTATTATTGTTTTGTGTTATTTTGCTTTGGCCAGTGAGCCCTTTTTGTTTATTATGTGTTTTGTTTAAATCTTTGTTTTATTATTTAATAAACGCACTGTGTGCAGCCATAACGCCTCAGTTTCACCCCGTATCATCTGTGTTTACTGCTGCTTCCTGAACCTGGCGTCATTACCTATACCCACCACTCAAGCCATCCATAACACAAAACTAATATACTACAATACATCTTTTCTATGGGAATGTTCATAATGATAGCAACAGCTCATATTAAGCTTCAATATATTATATGTGTCTGTCAGAGTAGTTTTTCCACAAATAAAAAAAAAAACTGCAACAATGCTTAAACAATGAACTCAATTTTAGTTAATTATCACTTTGATTGAAAATAAAACATTCAGGAAGAATAGTAATAGAAATATTTTCCTGAGTGAGGTATAGCTGTACAGTATTTGCCCATGAAAAAAAAAAAAAGAATTGCACTGATCAACAGTAATACTGAGAGTTGAAGGTTCTTCTTACTGTATATTTATGGAAAATAATGTATGCCAGCCTCACATAACAAGAGCATGCTTGTGTGTTTTCTGGTGCACAGATAGTGTACATGCAAGAATGTATAAAAATGGTTTGCACCTCTGTATGAAGTCTAGACTGCCCTGCGGTGACTGTGAATAAGGTACCGAATCACTGCTGAAGCACAGAATGTCAGGAGGCTTTATTACAATAGCAAAACAATATTTATACACAAGCGCTACACCTACCAGGCTTTGCAGTCCTGCACCCCTCCTCTCTCTCTTTAAATATCAAGACTGCTTCTTAAATATTTACTTTGCAATAATGCCCTCTTAAAAACTAAAGACCTTCACCATCGGAATGAAACCAAATTAAAAATAAATATTGTTTAAGGTGTCGTTTTAATATCTGTGTGAAATTGCCACTTAAAAAATCATTATATAAATAAATAAACAAATAACCTTTAAACGTAATGTATTACAATGTCCCTGTGTTATTTAATTATTCAGGAATTCACAAATACCTGTACAACTAATTCCCCATTAAGCCAAGTTTACAGTAAATTGTCCATATACCATGTACTATACTTTCCTGTGTAAGGGCCCTTCACTAAGTCAGTGCCCTCAATGGTTCATTATTTGTTTCTGTGTTAGTCATAGCAAAAACAATGAAGCACTGTATAATTTAGTACTGTAGACTGTCTTTACTGTCACCTAAACTAAGCAACACCTCTTACCAACCAGTAAAACTCTATACAAGTGAAAAAGAGAACCCCTTTGAATAAGCAGCCTTCTGTCCTTTGCAGCCACGAATGTTCAGACCCTGTTGTGAGCAGTTCATTCAGGTTTTAATAACATATAATAAAATATAATATAACATAATATTCATACATTTAAATGTCCTTTTTGAGAATTTTGGAATCACAGAATGTTTCACTGTAAGTTGCTTTAATCGAATTCTTTGATTTTATGTATTTAAGAAATGTAGCCTTCTTTCAAGACAGCAGGCAACAGTGCATGAAAACAATACATGGAGCGAAATCCTATGTAAACAAGTTCAAAACAACTTCTTGGCCTAGTTCCCCATTGTAAATAAAATATTACTGCCATTGGTATATACCAGGATAGATAAAGAAAATAACCATAGAAAAAAGCTTGAAACTTAATGAACTGAGATAATGAAGTTGATTGTAATCAGTATTAGATTAAAAAAAAAAAAAAAATCACTGTTATGTATGGAATAAAATTGCTTAGTTGTTTTAATTTTACCTTGATTCCTCTTTCCTACGTTCACCTGAAGAAGACACCTTTGAGGTCTTGAAAGCTTGTGATTAATTATTGTTTAGTTAGTCCACTAAAAGGTATCACATCTCCTTCTCTTTGTCTACCTTGATTCAGGAAATTTAAGAATACTGTAGATTATATAACATACTGTAAGTATCTTGCTTTACATAATATAAGTAACATTTTTTAAATAATTGTAATAAAATTAAAGTTGCATAGTCAAGTTAATATTTTATCTAGTGCTGCATAAGTTAAAAAAAACAAAACACTTGGAGAATGGCAGATTAGGGAAGACAGGACAGATTGATAGTGCATTATTGTCTTACATTTGATGTTATCATGAATTCTTCAATATAATGGTCCCAAACAGCTGGATTCTTATCCGGGGAAAAGAGAGGAAGGATTGTTCTGTTTATTCTTTTTTCAACAAAGCTCTGAGAATTAGGGTACCAAACATCAAATTAATAGATACAGTAGACAGATAATATATATATATATATATATATATATATATATATATATATATATATATATATATATATATATATATATATAGATAGATAGATAGATGGTATGGACAATGCATAAGCCAGAGTTTGTGATCTGGTATCACACACATTAGCATACATTAGCTCTACATACAGTACAAACAGCACACTTTGCATCTGCAACATCATGCGCTGAAAAACAGAACATTGCTGAACAGAACATTACAGCAACATAGTGAGATCCAGCATGGCGCACTACACTGGACAACACAAGCTGTCTTCACCCACTGTTATTCTAGCGGGTTGATACTGAGTGTATAATTCTGTATCTCAAAATCTGAGAAATACTGTGTGACCTAGACAACTGCTATACAGTTATCCCTCACACACACACACTCGCGCAATGCAGGATCAGACCTGTGTTGTAGATCACAGTGCATGGCTGCTCACAATCCCTGGCTTTTTTTTTTTTTTTTGTAACAGCATGTTCATTTTTTTCTTAACAGCCAACATGCAGATTTCAAATCTTACCTTTGCACATTTATTTATGTATAAATATATTTTGTGTATTTTTTAAAATCTTGATTGTCTAGCAATTTTCTAGTTATTGATTTGTATCATTTGGGGATCCAGAAGCATATACAGTATATTAATCATTTGCATGTAATTAATATCAATATATTAAAAATTGTCAATCTCTAAACTCATATCAACATACAATCTAAATACAACACATAAACATCTCTCTCTCTCTCTCTCTCTCTCCCTCTCTCTCTCTCTCTCTCTCTCTCTATATATATATATATATATATATATATATATATATATAGTATATACATATATAAATTCATATTTCTCATATTTAAACTGCCTGTATGTCGTGTATATTTAAATATATTTATTAGGTATTTATTTCTGTGTCTTTGTAAATAATATATGTAATATGCATGCTTTACTGTAATATGTAGTATTATATATATATATATATATATATATATATATATATATATGTGTGTGTGTGTGTGTGTGTGTGTGTGTGTGTGTGTTTGTGTGTGTATGACTGTGTAGTGTGGTTTACATTACTTGCACACAAAACACGCTTGCAGCTAGAAAGATCAGTGAGGATGTGAAATGATGACCTATTTTTTAAACCCATATTTGATTACCTGGTTTTATTAAAATTGGATCCGAAGAGGCCAGTTTCCCATTTTATTTTAATGAAGGCTGTGGAGCTGACAGGAGGCTTTTGATTTATTCACTGTTATTAAGCCCTGCGAGCGAGCGGGGAGCGAGAGAAGGAGAGACAAGGCTCTCCCAGCACCCCTTTACCTTGCTCCTTCCAACTTTATTTTCATGACGATGCTATCTTCCCAATAAACAACCAGTTCTGTATCTCCCCCCCTCTCCATGCACTGAATATTAAAGATATTACAAAATATTAAAGAGGCTACAGAACGAAATGTAGAAGGTATTGCTTTCCCTTACTGCCTTGGAATATGAAATTGTTAAAAAAATATATATATTAAAAAAACTGGAAAAAAATACGTATACGTTTTAATTCATGTTTTGTTATTCATCAAAATATATTATTAAAAACCGTTACTTTATATTAAAATAGAATACTTCTACTTTAAAATGAATATAATACAGCTACTTTAAAATGAATATTAAAAAATACATATTTTAAACATTTTAATCTGATGTACAGTACGTTTTGTTTTGTTTTTAATATTCAGCAAAGAGAACGCAGTGTTAAAAAATTATATTCATTTGAAAGAGAGAAAATGTTTATGTTTTTTATTTGTATTTTCTAATATATAATTAGAAAAAAAGACAATTGTTGTCAGTACAAATGTGGCATGCATGTCAGACAAGAAGAAAGGAAGAGGAGAAATGAAATTGTTGGAGTATGGATAGAGAGAGAGAACGAGAGGGAGAGAGATAGAGGGAACGAGGGGGGCTCTTTGACATGCACTTGTCTTCAATCTCTCTGAATACATTTCACAATTCATCTGCTTTGTCTCTACTGCCATGGCTGAGGACAATCAGACCAGACGTGCATTAGATTCCTCATAGATTTTATTTTATTTTTTATTTTTCATATGACACGCTGGTTGGCAGGGAGGCGAGGCAATTCCAAAACCACACCAAATGGGGAAATGTCAAAAAAGGAACTGACATACACACAGGGTTGTCATGGAAATACAGGACGGAAGATATATAAAAGTAATTGTACAGATCCAGTGAACAGAAATAAAAACAGCACTATATATTACAGGTTTAGCAGGATCCCAAAAGGATGCAAATCAATCACTAAAATTAATCACTGCAGACCAAAAATAAATGATAAACAACAAGAAAAATACCATATTAAAAATCCACTCAAGTGTCTGTGCCAGTATTTGTGTGGGGGTATTGGTGTGTGTCTGTGTGTGTAAATTGTGTAAATTGACAACCTGTTATTATGCGACTCCCCATTTGGATGTCATTTGTTCTTACTGTACAAAGATATTGTATGTAAATCTTTTTAAATGGTATTAAACTGTATTTAGACATATAGATATACTGATCAATCAGCATCTACTGAAAAAACAGCCTTAATGACTATGGTATGTGCATTTTTTGTAGGGTAGGTGGAGAGCAGATAAATACTTACACATTGTCTATCGCTATTTATCTATTCATCAATCTATTTTGCTTAAAAATAAAAAAGAATAGTTGTGAGTAAATGACTTAGTATTCTTAACAAGGGAATAATACATTGAAACGTGAATCAACGGAACACCTGAGGGACTGGATGTATGTATGGGGGGCTGCTCAAAACAGGTGTTAATTCAAGATTTCTCCAATTAAACTGAAAAAAAGAAAAATGTATGTGTGTGGCCCATTTTAAGCACTTATTTTTAGAGGAGGTTTTTTTATGTATTTTTTTATATTAAAATATATTATCATAACAACGGTGCCATTTAAGTCATTTAAGAGAGGCCCTGTCTAGTATTTATCATATACTGAAACACCCTAAAGGGACTTGCATGTAGATGTTGCTTTACCCAACCTCAGTCCAGTAGTGCCTCATTTAAATGATCTAAACCTTATCTGTATTTTGGTCTGCCACTGTTAAGCTCTACCCTATAAGACACTGCAGTGATGAGAGCTGTGGTACAAAATATGCAGAGGCACTACGAGGCTGTGAGGGGCTTTCCGATATTTATACCTAAAGCAATGACAGTAGCGCTTTCTCTCCTCTCCTGCATGCAGCGGCAAAACCCAGAAGCCACTTCTATAGCTTTTGTTTTAATTCAGTCTGAGAAATGTTATGGTCCTGGTGGGACCTCTCATTCAAGCTGAACTTAATAAAAAACCTTTGCAACGTCGCGCTGACTGCAGACATCAAGCATATTTCACATTGGGGTCAATTTAGACTAGTTATTCGGCTCCCTTGTATAAAAAAAGAGATTGAAAGATATTAATCATAAGCGGTATAGATACGGTGCAAACTAGCCTGTTTGTTTGGCTTTGGGGGTTGGGGGCTAGGGTGGGGGTGGGGGTGGGTGTTGGGGGCTAGGGTGAGGGTGGGGGGGGGGGGGGGGGGGGGTAGAGAGGTGCTGCTTTAATTATGCAACAGACACCAACCCAGAGAAGGATTGTGTTTACCTACCAACCAACCATGATGAATAGCAGCACAGACCCTACCTCCAGGCCTGATCCCCATTCCTCTATTCCTTCCCTTTATTGCATTACTATCCCTTCCCTTGCATTACTATATAGATGGAGATTCTACATAACTGCCTCCACAGAGCTGTAAATAAGAGATCCCAGATACTGCCCAATTTAAAAAAAAAAAAGATATATGTTTGAAGATATCAGTTGTCACCAATTATACATCGATTGTAATACCATAACTGCTATTTAAATTTCCCTGCCAGGAGCCGTGGTACAATACATGTAGAGCCAGGATTGATACCACGGTTAATTTCACACCAGTCTTGGCATTTAGCATTCATTCGGAGCAAAATGAAGACCAAATGATCATCCCCATTTGTGTTGCATTGGAATTGGATTGCAATTGGACTGCACTTATGGCATGGTTTGCTCATTCCAATCTTGTGCGTGTGTTTGAAGAGGAGATGGTTATCTATAAAAGGATATCAAGATGGGAGCAAGAGGTCTGAGTGGGGTCAAATGGACAATAAATGACCAACCCCTGTCACTTCACATGTATTTATTTGGCCCAATACTTGTTTAAATACGGTATATGTGTGTAAAATATCTACAATTGCTTAGCATTACACTGCTTTTCTTGCGTATTAATTTAGTTTTTTATTCAGCATTTGTAGCATATACATTTACTGCATAATATATGTACTACAACTGACAACGCTCTACAATATTTGAAAAACAGTTGCTAGGAAATACATACACACCATACACACACCCACACACATATATTACATTTGCATATCCGAGTAGCCACTTTAACTTGAAAGTTACTTGTGTATATATATATATATATATATATATATATATATATATATATATATATATATATAACCAAACCATTGTTTTTTGTGTTTAAAAAAATCGACTCACACACTTTTAAAATGAAGGAATTCTATTCTTTCTTCACATATAAATAACGGCCTCTCCCATCACAGTCCAGTACAGTAAAATGAGAATTATAATTTTAAATGAACTAATATAGTCTGCTACTGCAATCAGTTACTTTTTCTTGTAACCATGGAGAATTGGTCTGAATATAAAGGGGAAAAAATCTGTGTGAGTGTGTGTGTGTGTGTGTGTGTGTGTGTGTGTGTGTGTGTGTGTGTGTCTGTGTGTGTGTGTGTGTGTGTGTGTGTGTGTGTGTCTGAAACAACAAAGAGTAATATGTAAAGATGTACAGTAATCAAACAATACCTCGCTCTGCGCCAATGATAACCACTGTGCTGCTACTGAGCAGCCAGGCTCACTGCAGACCACAGCACACTCTACTGCAGACTGGTATACTGCAAGCAGGAGGACCCAAGAGCTCACATGCAAATCCAGCAACCCAGCAATTTGCAACAAGCAACAAAGGAACTAGTCGACCGTTATTTGGAGTTTGATTGCAATTTTGGGGGATCAATAGAACAATTTTAGAGATATAACTACTTTAATAATTACGTTATTTTTTGTTTTTGTGGATTATTCTGTTTTGTGTTTCCTATATGGCACCAAAACGTTAACAATGAATGACCAAAGCCTGAGACTATTATAAGGAGCTGTATCTTTAATGGATGATAAGAACGTTCTTTCTTTAGCCTCAGATTACACCTCTCATTTAACAAACCTTTGTGGTCTTGAAAGCCAGCCTAGAGCCAGAAAAGCAAGGGCCCGAAGCAATAAGAAACCTCTATTACCTTTTTATGTTAGAAGGGAAAGGTTTTTGCAGGAGAGAAAATCTGTAATTTGATGGAGCCTTCCAATACAAACTAGAACCATGTATTCTGGTATCTGCAACCAGCAGACAATATCATCATGAAAGCATCTACGCTGTGCCTTTGCGAAAGATGGTGGGTGTGACCTATTTCTGATTAACAGATCTCCATGAAAATCAATAGGCACCAAGTGGGCACCTAATTGTGTAATTGTAATAAGATCTTCTACAACGCAATCATCGGTTCTACTCCTATTTTTAGACAGGCTATAACAGAGAAAAGGACATTTTTTTTTCACTTGTCATGAGCCACTTACGCTTCACAGATTTATATCAAAAAGCAATAGGAGGGGGCTCCCAAGTGGTGCATCCAGTAAAGGCGCTCCACGTGGAGTGCAGGATGCGCCCTATAGCCTGGAGATCACAGGCTCGAGTCCAGGCTATGTCATTGACCATGACTTCCTGGGGGGCGGCGCACAATTGGCCAAGCGCCGTCCGGGTAGCGAGGGTTTAGGTCGGCAGGGCAATCCACGGTTCACCGCGCACCAGCGACCCCTGTGGCTGATAGGGCGTCTGCAGGTCTGCAGTTGAGCCACTCAGATCTGTGTTGTAAAAGAAACATGCGTCTGTATACACATAAAAAACACGTACCTCATACTTGTTTTTCTTTTTTTTTTTTGTAGTGATTCAACACAGAATGCCCTTTAACGTATTGCAGTTTAATTAAGATATTCTGTTGATTAATAATAAAAAGTTCTGCATAATAAGGTACACAAAAAAACCAATTGCTTTTATTGCGTTGGTTAGCCCTCATCTACTCGTTTCATTAATCTTTATAAAAGGAAGGCAATGAATTGAACTACTGCAGATGTACTAAGGAGTATTAATAATCTGCTTGGGCTGTGTTTAAATCAGAGTGGTGACAACAGCCTACGACATGATGTCAAAACACAACATTTAGAGTGGCACACAGGATCTGCTTGTTGCCCAATAAGTGCCCGTCTCTCCGAGCTCACTTTCTCTCACTCCACCTGGCAGAGGCGATGGGAGGCTGTCTCTCTCTCAACTAAATCGGGTTTATGCCTGAGAACACCAAGCTTTGGAAGATAAGCAGAAAATAAGGGATTTTAGAAGCCGCTGTATTCAATTAGAGGTGGAATTACAGCCTGGTAAATAATACATGCAGTACCTGCTATATGTGCGTCAGGTAAAAGGGTCAGATTTCAGCCATTAAACACTGTGTCATTGCTTTTAACTTACAAGATGGCAATGGCTCCAGCACAGCATTGAACAATCTTTTAGAGAAAGGGGCTGCACTTTGCGTGACTGATATCCTTACTTATTCAAACGGCTTCACTGCCAAGTATTCTGTAATATATTAAATGTCAGTCACTATGGGCAAGATCTCAGATTTGACAGGCAGGGATGACAGTAGGCCCTAGGTTGGCAGGTGTGCCCATATCGAAGAGTGGTGACCCTATGCCTAAGGGATTCGATGCAGATTTTCGCTTCTAAATCCCCTAAAGGAATTAAGACAGCAATCCTTAATAAATGGCCAGAACAATGTCCACACATTGAAGACTCATCACGTTGAAGCAGTGCTGTCCTGGCTGCCCTTGGTGGACCCACACCCTATTGCCAGTGTTTTTAATTTGTGTCCAACCCTTGTATATACAGTATCTCTATGCCAGTCAGACTCTGGGGATGCAATGTATGGGGGTGTGATGGAAGTGGAAGTTTTAGTATATGTTGATAACATGATGACACATCTTGAAGATCTTTTTTCCTGTTTCAGCATTTTAAAATAACAAACAAACCACATAGGAAAGGGAAAGCAAAACATAAGGTCATGTCTGAAGCACATAAAATAGCTGCCATTAATGATCAAGGAAGGCACTTTCTGTTTCCCATCCATCACAGCCTGAATGAGGCCTTTGACAGCACCAGGAATTAGACCTGATGTTGTCTGTAATTTGTAGGACGCACACACACACACACACACACACACACACACACACACACGCAAGCACACACACACCCACAAACACACACACACACACACACACACTCACACACAGACACGCAGAGTGCCATCTGAATTGTATAAACCTGTGATTCCAGTTCCAGTTCTCAAGCACCAGTAACAAACAGTTCTGGTCTTAATATTGAATCAAAATCATGAATTGGTATCTTCACTGGTTTCTAGTTCATAAGCATCTGAGACTTTACAATTGCAAGGTGTATGTTGCGATCTAAATGTCAGTGAAACTTAAGAAGACTGCCCTACAACTTATAAACCAGCTTTATCACAGACCTCTTTCCTCAGCATTTTTATTGTATTAGGTAATGTTAATAAGGGAATAACCCCAAGGGGAAAACACCGGCGGGATTAATATAGATTTAAAGAGCGGAGGAATTTTGTTATAAAGTCACTGAGGAAAAAGTACATTCTCCCTTGGAGAAATGTTGCATGCCTCTGTGAAAATGCTGCGATTTATAACACAGCAATGATGGAAAAAAAGGTGGCCATACTAAGCTGCTATTGAGATATAACTTATATGCTTCTGATATTCTCATGTAGCCTCTGTGACCCATGCAGGTTGTTTGGGGCTGCCACCTGGTGAGTTTTATTGTTCTGCGGTGAAATGGTAGAGACTTTCGTTGGTGTCCATGTGCTGGGAATGTGTGTGTTTGTGTGTGTATGAGGGAGTGTGCATGCATGTGTGCTGAGACCCACACAGGTTGTAAAGTCAGGATCTGTCTGAGCAGACACCTGGAGGCAGGGCTCTCTAATAGGGACAAATTGTCAATGTCTGTGCGGGCTGGTGCTGTGTGCTCAGAGCAGGGGATTGATAGTGATGCCTAATGATACCCCTGGGTGGATCAATACCAATAATCCTCTTTCCTGCCTATCCTCGTTATTGGCAATAGAGACCAGAGACTGTCAGGGTTCTGTAGAGAGTTCTGTGAATTCACATGCTGCTCTGTTACTCATGCACGTGCAAAACACAGAGCAGTGTTACACAAACATGTGTGCAAATCACCTAGACATTTTACACAAGCCTGCAAACTGTGAAGCCATCTACATTAAAGCAAAACATTATTCTGACAGGCATACCGGTGCCTTAAACGGTGTTAGATACACATATTGCTAATTAAGCTAATGAGTTTCAATCTGTCAAACTGTTTTTACAGCAGGTTTCAGTACTTTATTAGTAATGGCCTATAAAAAAAAAACAACATTACACACAATGGCAAGGCAAGCTGAGCACTAAAAGCTACAAGCTTGAAAGTTTTTTTTCAGTGTTGGACAAATGTTTTTTTTAAAGAATGATATTAAGGTAGTTTTTCATTTTTACCATAATTGATTTTAACTGTGGATATTAAAATGTAACTGTGTGAATCATTTTTGGTGCACTTGTAGATACAGAGTGTATTTATATCACTGTGCTATATAAATATCCTTTCCAGTATGAGTAGTTATTAGATGTCTAAAAAGCTGTTGTGCAATAAAGGGTTAATGCTCCGGCAATGTCCAGCAGTGATACTGTGTCCATCCGAGCGAGCCTAAGGGGGGGGGGGGGGGGGGGTCACACAGACAGTGATTGGATCCCTGGACGTGGAAGGCTCTGGGTTAAAAATGTCACAAACCATCACATCACCTTACCAAAGAACACCGGCATCACACATCCCTCCGACAATCAAAACACAGCACATTACTCCCATAAAACACATCAATACACTCTCGTCAGCTTTCAGAGAAATATGCATTATTCTCAAAACGACTAGTAAATGTATCCAGGTGACCATACGCAACCTTCTGCCATTGTGCATCCCCATTTAAATCACCATCTTTTAATCACAGGATTTTCAGTTTTCTTTTATTAAGAATAAAGATAAATTATATGTCACTGATCTGAAAACTCAAAAGCAGAACATCCTTGAAATCTACAATACACATTTATCCCATTATGAAAAATACATACTAGGATTGCTGAGGCAAATCTTATATACACATGCATTTTTAGGATCTGAAAAATAATCTTTTTTGAAATAAGTCTGTTTTTATAAATAAAATATGGTTTGAGTCCATGGCTACAATTCCAGTACATCCAAAATGCTTACACTACCCTTGCTTGACACCCATCCTTTGGGTCTGTCTCCAGTTAAAATATTAAATTGGAGAAAAATGTGAGTGTGGATCTAATTAATTCCTCAGTTTATAGGATATCAATCTCTGATATTAGATTAAGTTCATATATTTATTTAAAACTGTAGTTATCCATTACTCCTTGAGGCGCGGTTTTGTACTGTTCCATTTCATACACTTTTAATGCATTGCTTAAATCTCTGAATGAAACATTTGTTTCAGTATTGTACACCTTCATATAATATAACTTGAAATATATTCATAGCTTTTTATTTTTAAAAAATACTTTCTTTCTGTATAGTTGTTTTAGCACATAAGGGTTTTATGTATTGAAAATGATCTGTGTCAGAATAAATAATGAAGAATCCACCTAATTCCGCATCACATGTGATGTTGGTGGTGCCCCCTATGGTCACAAGCCACCATTGTATGGGATTTCACTTTCCATGTTTTCCTTACTGGATCCTGCACATTGTACATTAATATGATCAATACATTTGCTTGCTCTTCCATGCTTACTTTGTATTCACCCAGTACATACAAGATCGCCTTCCAGGATGAGTAATCTGTAATCTTTAAAATATCAATACCATGCACGTAAATGATAGATTGAAGGTTTGTTGTTGTGACAATTACAGTACACGCAAGAGCTTTGAAATTTGTCTGGTTCGTGGATCTTGTCAAGTGCTGCCAAAATACTTTGTTGTTGCTTTGCCCAGGTTAATCCATTTTTATAAGACAAATACAAACCTACACTCAATAATGACATGCCCCTTCCACTTATAAAAAAGAGATGTCACTTTATTTTAAGGACTCTACACCAATAGAAACACTTTTCTGCCATTAATAAATACTGTATTGTGCCGTATGGGCATAATTTGTACCTCTTAACCACTAATTGGGGATCTTTGAACTAATTTCAGTGAAACGATTTAAAATAAATGCATGACAAAATAAAAGACAGGTTTGATAATCGGATTCACTGGGGCCATATTTTCCGAGCTTCTGATCAAGTAAAAATGTTGACCCATATATTTTTATGAAAGAAAAACAATATTGTTACTGTAATTAGACCCTAAAAAGATACAAAATTGTTTCATGTATTTTTGCTTTTAGAACATAGTGCAAATGTAGCAGTGGCGCAAAAGCTTGTGGAAATCGAATGGGTAACAATTGAGCAATGGGACATTTCTGCCATGGTGTGCTTGTAATTTTTAGCATTTTGTGGCCCCATAGTTGCAGAGCATTGATTCCAGCAATGAAAACAAAATGTGATGGATATCCTAGACGTGTTATTTCTTTCCAAATCTTGGGCACTGAATGTTGTAAATAATGCAGTTCTGTATTTCTAGCTTTTTTGTAATCTTCAGTCTAAAATAAATCTGTCTTGCTCATACTTTGTTGTTGATATAAGGTTTTGCATATGTTTGGCAAAAGATCACATCTAATTTCTCATGAGACAGCCTAGGTGGACATTGTGTTACTTATGCACTAATGGAACGGCACATCAGAACGGAAGGCAACGCACATTTTCTTGAATCATTGTAGCATGAATAAACATTACAAAAATAAAAATGAAACAAAAGATCATTGCTGAAGTATTTTATTTTTGTATTCCAGGAGATGGGGGGGGGGGGGGGGGGGGTCACAAAAATAAATGTGTCTTTATTGAAATATATTTATGTATTTCATTAAGAAAAAAATAATATTTATAATACTCTTCCTCTCCACACCAATGGACTTGATACAAGGTATTAACAATTCAGATCATTATATTAAACAAAATTATTTGATGGAGTGGTTTTTAGTTTAGGGTTATGGTTATTAGAATTCTTTAAAGGCATATTAAGAGACATAGTAATAGTTTATTTTAACCAGCATTTAATAATGTGATAACGAGTGTTATAAATAATATTGCATGGTTATCAATAATACTAAATGGCCTTACAGTATTAAAAACAAGTAATTAAGCTGTTATAAGAAACCTACTTAAATAATTAACGTTATTAACATCACATAAAGCTTTTTATTATTAATGTGTATTAAGCATCAACACCTTTAAAAATATAGTTAACTTTATATTAATTAACCATTAACACAAATTAAGAACTGAAAATAATTTGGTAATAGTCATTGTTAACAGTTAATAAACAAGAAACCAGGGACGAATCCTGTTTTATTTTGAAAGTGACCTCTTGAACTTCATTTTATAGGTTTTTACACAGGTGCTGTGAGTGTTCATCTAGCTTTAATGTCAATTGCTCACTTGTTTGATCTAGAAATACGTAACAGAGGCCAGTCGAAGGGTAAAGGTTTAAAAGCCATTAAAACACAGCTACAAGGCCCAGTACTGTGAGAGTAGTGATTTATAACCTGCACAACCAGACGCTCCACCTGCAGTAGCCTTTATAAATGTGCATTAACACGCACACACATGGTAACCTGCAAAGTAAAAATGTAAAATGACTTTTAAAACTATAAATATTATACATTGGAATGAAATTCAATACCAACTGCTAGGGTTGCTTTTCGTTGTATAGTAGATAACATTAAAAGAAAGAAAGCCAACTTTTCAAAACTCCTAAAAATCTGCACAACTAATGTACCACGTCCTGTATATTCAGATTGCTATCAATGTTTTCAAAATTCTGATTAATTTGTGAATCATTTGAGATTTGCACTGCGAGAACCTGCTGGCTTCAAGGATATAATAAACCAACCCTAGCTCCTTGATTACACTAGTATTTGGTTTTCATACCCTATACTGCACAAAAAATATGTTGCCCATATATTTCAAATGCAACATTGACCCCTTCATTATTTCATGTATAGCTGCAAATGTGTTACATTATAACATATGTGTTTCTTTATATTTATTTGAAATACATATTTTTTTAGTACAGGCCATGACAGAGCCCTCTCCATCGCTCTCCCTCTTGTTCTTGCTCACTCCCTCCATTTCTCACTTTTTCTCCCCCCTCCCTTTCTCTTTATCAATCTCTCTGTCACTTTCTTTTCCTACTCGCTTTCCTCATGTCCTCTCTTTTTCCTCTTTCCGCGCTCCTTCGTTCTTTTTCTGTCTCTTTCCCTCATCCTCCCCTCTCGGTCTCTCTGCCGCTCACAGCTTTGCATAAGCGAATGTGTTTAGTTCATTACATCATTATGTCATCTCCATACTAATCTGCACGGAGCCCCCGTTGCTTTGACATGCAAATGAGCTAGAAACAAGCTGTGGCGCGTTTAAAAAATAATAATAAAGCAGCAATCATCATGTCATGTCTGTACTGCTGCTGAAAAAAAAGCCCTGGAGCCCCCTGTTCCCCATTCTCTCTCCTCTCTACTGTGTGCCTACCTCCCCTCCTTCCCTCCTTCTCAATCTCTGCCTGTGCCACCACCAGTGCCGTCGATCACTCCAAACAACAGCAATCTAATGAGGCTCAAACACCCTATAGAGAACGCAAGCCCATATAAACAGCGGCACGTGTGGTGTGGCCGCTCACACAAACATAGGGTCTTTTCTATGCTGCACGCTTCCTCATCTGCATATTCACAACCGCCACGTGCAGACAAGCACATGCTCTTCATCCGCCCTCATAGGCTCTCATCAGCAAAGCAAAGCAGTTAAGAGCAGAGCAGGTCACAACAACAGCTGGAGTTTTGTATTACAGACCAGTTTTATTTTTGTTTCTTTTATATTGAAACAATTCAAAAAATAATCCTCAACAGCTAATATCCAACAGCCTTCAAAATCAGCCTTAAAAAAAAGTAACCTTACTCCTGTACTCACCGTTTAGAAGCCTTCTCTATTTTTTTCTTCTGTGCCAGTGGTGAAGTAAAATTCACTTTCTTTCTTTTCTTTGTAATATTTTTTTTATAATCATCCACAATTTCCTAAGGCTTCTCTCCTTCCCTCTCTCTTCCTCTCTCTCTCTCTCCTCTCTCTCTCCCTTTCCTTCACTCTCTCTGCCCCTCTTTTCCCCTGTCTGTTGTGACCGTCTGGGTGCATTTACAGTGTAGACATAAAAAACATAATAATACAAAAAACACACAAGTACTGTACTAGATGTAAAAAGCTAGCGGGTATGATATCCTGTAGATATGTCAGACTGGGGTGGTGGGCTGGGGGGGTTGTGGGGGGGGGAGTTAAAAAGCAAGGGAGGGAGGGTCAAAGCTAAACGCTCTACAAAGGGGAACCTAAAGACCTTTTTTATTCCTTTCTTTCATTTGTTCTGTCTTTTTCTTTCTCTTCTTCTCCTTCTGTCTCTCTCACGAGCATCGTTGCCACAGATTTTACCAAGTCCAGCTGCTTATGAAAAGGTTAGCTGCCTAATATAAGGAAGAAGGGCAGAGATGCTGCCGAGCAGACTAGTGTAATACGCCTTCGGGTTACAGAAATGAAAAACAGTATCATACATGATGAGGAGACAGGAAATGTGTGCAGAAACACACACACACACACAAACAGTCACACAAACAGGAACAAACAGAGTTCACTCAACCCCTGCATATGATCTATGTGAGCCGTATTATTCAATACTAAATGATCTATTTATTTTAGTATATAGAAGTATGTCATTTTTTAATTTAACTTCATAAATTGCTTAATTATATTCTTAAATATACTGTAAAATATATGATATGTGCAGATGTACTGTACATACACCATATTCTCCATGTCACGCAAATAGTCCAATTGTGTAATATTTTAAAATACATATTTTGCATATGTATAATATATTTAGTGAAATATGTTCCTTGGGGCAAAAGCTGAAGAGCAGGCTTATATTTATGTCTAAAGCGGTCTCACTCGTTAGCTCTTCTTGAAATACCGCTAGCCATGCTCACTCTTACTTCAAGACTACTGATTAAATACAACCCAAAGTTTCACTGCTAGCACATTTTCATCCTTTTATGGACTACGGTCTTAATTTTCATTATGTGCTCTCTCTCTCTCTCTCTCTCTCTCTCTCTCTCTCTCTCTCTCTCTCTCTCTCTCTCTCTCTCTCTTTCTCTCTCTCTCTCTCTCTTTTTTTACAAGTGGCATCCATCTTGAATATGCTGCCACCTATCTTAAACAGACAAAAATATGCAGTGCACTTTGTTCATTGGACCTTCCTGATTTTTGTATACTTACTGTTACCTGTACATTGCTTGTGACAACGCAAACTTGTCATGCCGTAAAAAGAGCAGGAAATGAGAGTGAGAGGGAGAAAAATAGAAAAAGGAGAGAGGGAGAAAGAGAGAGACAGCGGGTGTCAGCTTGTTGTCTGATGTTGCGGCTTTCCCTATTTTTATTAAGGGAGGGGGGGGGGGGGGGGGGGGGCAGCATGCTTCCCCAGTTGACATTAATAAAAAAAAAGATCCATCTTCCAGGGATATAATTTAACAAGGACAGATGGGTGCAAAGAAGTGCGCCGAAAAGCAAGCATTAAACAAACAAATAGCACCAGAGAGAGAGAGAGTGAGAGAGAGAGGAATGAACAGCAAACGTTTAAATAAATCTTGCAATTGGAAATTATTATTATTATTGTTATTATTTATATTATTATTCATTTTATTTTTAATAAATCTTGCCATTTGAAATTATTATTATTACATACACATTTTTCTCAATTTAATTTCATCCCAGTACTGTCTGGACTATGTATTTACATGGCCATGTTAATGGAATTCAGCTTAGGGTTACCTAGCAGAGACTACAGGCCCTGTTTCCACCATTCTGTAATGATAAGGCATGACTTAATTAATTTATTAAGGTCAAAAAAGTATGACAGGTCTTAAAGTATCTCACTTCTGCACACAAGCTTGTTCTTGCTGGGATTTCAAGCATCTGAACAATTAAGAAACAAAATCCTCGCAGCAACTAACCCACTAAGCAGTCTATCTGTCTGCTGTGCAACCCAATTACAACATTGTTCCTTTCAGGTGAGACATTTCTATCCATGATCCTCCCTGGGGTGTTAATTAAGAATTCTATTGAGTATTAGACCTCAAGGGGAGGGAAAGGGAATCTTTTACGAGATTGAACTTTTTTCTTTTTTTTTAATGAAATTAAAAACATAATTAGTAAATTATGATACGTTAATGATATAGCTGCTGGAGTGTTAAAATTACTAGAAATCTATTAAGGTGTCTCAATAACAGTCATTTGGAACAGACATTTACTGTAGGGACGATATGGATGTTAAACAGTGCCCTTGGTAATCTGTGATTTGTGTTTGCAATCACTGTGTTGTTTTCAAGCTCATCTTATTGTGCCAAAGAACAAATATACAGTATTAAAAAAAAAAAAAAACTAATAGGTGGAGATTATATTTTAATTAGGCTGGCACTATACTGGTACTTATAGCGACAACAGCTGTGATGAAAATAATTCCTATTATGCTTAAAAAAAAAAAAAAAAAAAAAGTCTGTTTTCTTTATCACAGTTTTTGGTGTTTTAGAGATCATTTTAAAGTGCATGTGATTCAATATAGAAGTACATACAGTAACAGAATCTTTTCTTTTATCAATGTCTCCATCTTTTTATTAGTTCTATATGTCTTGCGATTAGAGGATTTAAAGTTAGAGATGTATATAATTCAAGCTGTCCTATTCTATAAACATTTATTCTGATGTGGTCTGCAGCAAGACATTTTTTATATTGCTGGGGGAAGGGGGGAAGGGGGGGGGGGGGGCTTGCTGCATCAATACAACTTTGACAATTTTTCTTGCTAGCACCCCACCCCTCTTGTTTTAAAATCTCCTGTCACAACCATACTTTAAAAAGTCCATTAACAAAACGGGCTCGGTTTGATTGCTGCCTTGCGAGCTGGACTCTGTGCAGTACAGGGTTAACCTGATCCTATCAGCTGCTCCGTTACCACGCTGTGCACACGGCCAGGCTTGATGAAAAGCGTGAGTGACAAGATTCATGGCTGCCAGAGCAGCAGATGAAATGGAAGGGCAAGAGGACAGAAACACAGCAGAGTTGGCTTTTTAGCATTTCACTTGTTTTATATAGAGAAGTCGACGAAGAAACATGCGTCTGTATACACACAAAAAACACATACCTCATACTTGTTTGTTTTTTTTTGTAGTGATTCAACACAGAATGCTCTTAACGTATTGCAGTTTAATTAAGATATTCTGCATGCTTATAATTATGATTTTTTTAATGATATTGAAGTATTACAGTAATTCATTCTAATAATAAAACACTTTAAACCATTCTAAAACTAAATGTAAGATTTTATCGAAGCAAATTGAAAGACCTTGTTTTGTCCCACTTTTTAATATTATTTGCTAGATTTCTTTGATGGATAGATGGTCTGAAACGCAATATTTCATTTTCAGGGATGTCACAGCCTGGTTTCCTGATTGGGTAGGGTGGGAGGGGTTCAGTGCAGTCAGACCATATTATATGACCTGCACCAAAATGAAGTGTTATTTTTTTTTTCTTTTGTTTTCTCTTTTATTTTTTTGGTTCATGAATTTAAACAAACACAGCACATAATCACGAGCAGCTTCCCCAGCTCTGAAATACACAGTGATGAACAGGAGACATTTTTACTGAACTGCTTTCTCTCTGTGTTCTGCCTTGCTTTGTATTTTTGTAAATAGATTTGAAAGAGCAAAATGGGAGAGGTATTCAAATGATCAAATCCTCAAATAAACAATTAACTAGCAACCGTAACCCCTTGCCATTAGATTTTTTTCATGTTATAAGATGATAATCCAAGTCTAAAAAACACTACAATAAAATATGATCTTTCCAAGGGAATTACCTATCCCCGATGGCAGATATTTGACCTTGATTTGTTGCAAATATTCTTCAGTGAAATAATACGAAAATGATGCATCCTTTGTCAAAAAAAACTTTTTATTATTGCATTGTATTGTATCTTTTTTTTTTATCAATCAGTTATAATCAACACTACATATTGTACTGGCCATACATTTTTAATCACACGCATTACCACAATGCACGTGCTTTTCATTTTTACAGTGTAATATTTGTGTATTTTGTTACACCTGTCACCAGGTGGCTTTTGTTAATTTTAATACAGACATCAGCATTCTCAATTGATTTTTATACTTAATGAACACAATTACAGATACAAATAAAACAGAATAAAAGGGATATTTTTCATTTTATTTTGTTGTACCTGAAACAGACTGTAATCAAAGCACATGGAATGCAAAAGAATGTTCAGACAGATATTCCAAGTTTACCGTTTGGAGTTCAAATTATTATGCATTTAAAAAAAAATCAATTACAGGATTTGTGTTGTTGGTTTTAAAAACATTTTCTTAAATAAGTACAGGACCTTGGAAGGAAAACATATTTAAATAGATTTATAATAATAATAATAATAATAATAATAATAATAATAATAATAATAATAATAATCTCCAAAAGCAAAGCAAAAAAAAAAACTACTGAGTAATTCATTTGTATCCTAAACCAAACAAAATAATAAACTACTAATAATGACTATACATGTGTACATGTAAATGAGGCCTGTGGTCTTGTGGTCTTGAAAGCAAGTGTCTGTATGTGCTGTATACAGTTACTGACAAACACTATCGGCCTCTCAACTCGGCTGTATTAATACTTGAATTTATTAAATACTAATTAAACATTAACAATGACTTAAAATGATCTACAAACTGGTTAAATCTTCTGAATTGATGTTTAAAAGAAACATTGAAGTGTAATTTGACACATAATTTGACTCAGAATACAGAATTCAATTACAGGTAACTTTTTTTTTATCTTGGATACAGATGCAGGTGTAGTTGAACTTCTTTGTTTTTTTTTTTGGCAGCCCACAAGATATTTTTCTCACAGTTTGAATCTCTTGAACAGCCCCAGTCAGCCCTAACTGGAAATCAAAGAACTGAGACAGCCTTTAAAAAATATGTTCTTACATCTTCAGGCAGCTGGTCCCCCGATTATTGTGATCAAAACCAATGCATTCATGACAAGAAATGGGTAACACAATGTATAAATCTGTTTGTACCATATAACCCTAACGCTAACCATAACCCTTTTCTGATACAATTGTGTATATCGTGCAAAAAGATTTACACATTAAGCACATTGTGAGTGTGCATAATAACATTGTAATTATGTGTAAGTAGACATGTATTTACTAAGTAGCTACTATGTAAATACACAGTAATTAGAGACACTTAATGTAAAGTGTTACCAAGAAATGTAACTTCTGTTTCCTGATACCTAAATATATGTAGTTTATAAAACTGAGTAAAACTGACCTACACCAGATGAAGTGATAAGGTATTGCATATCCTGAAACCAAGTTTAAACACATGAAAAGTGAGTCCAGTGATTCTGTTGCGATTGTTAATAAGAAAAGGGATTTTGAAACCTTGATTTTCATCCCCCTTTAAAATACAAATTGCAGTGGAAGAAACGAATCGAGGAAGCAATTGATGAACTGCCATCTCTAGTCAACTGACTCAATAATACACAACATAAAAATGAGTATCTTCTAAAATCATAACGTGCCTGACTCTATAATGAATATGTTCTTTTCAGACTTTCATGTTTTCACCAAAAATCACTACTTCTTGTTTTATATACATAAATCACAGAAA
This sequence comes from Acipenser ruthenus, assembly GCF_902713425.1. Taxonomy (NCBI): domain Eukaryota; kingdom Metazoa; phylum Chordata; class Actinopteri; order Acipenseriformes; family Acipenseridae; genus Acipenser; species Acipenser ruthenus. Next base: position 25,079,777 of record NC_081207.1, read on the forward strand.
GATAAAGGATAAAAGCCAGCAGGCCCCCTGTTTGAGTGAGTGTGTGTTCAAAGTGGTAGGCTGTGATGCCCTTGTATTTGCACGCAGAATTACAGAACATTATGGAACGTGCAGCAATGTAACCATGAAAGACTGATAACTTTCTGGTAGCCTGTATTTGACAGTTTTATATATATATATATATATATATATATATATATATATATATATATATATATATATATATATTTTTTTTTTTTTTTCTGTAAGTTTATAGACAGCTAAAAGTCCCAGTTACACTTCTGTCTTTTCTGCAATGTTAGCTCTGCAGTACCCCAACACTTGCCAGCCTTACAGAATCAGAATCGAATGAAGGGGTGGAGGAATTGAGAGCAGAACAGAAGGAGACAAGAAGAGAGATCGAGGGAAAGAGAGGGAAGATACAAAGATAGCAGAGAGAAGACAGAGATAAGGGAGGGATGAGAGTGTTTGATCTATCTATATGTCATTTATTTTATTTATAATTTCCATTCTTTATAGTACTCGAGCTTGTTTAAACTGCCACCCCGTGATTGTTTTTTTCCTGGATCAGAATCTAAACAAACGCCACCCTCTAGTGTTACAGCAGTAGAAATGCCATTGTATTTGTCCAAGAATTGAATATTCTGCATTTTGTGGCCCCATAGTTTCATAGTATTCAAATAAGTCGGTTAAGCAATAGATTGTTGAATATTCTTCCAGGGTCATTTTGTGTTTTCCACTATGAAGGAATTTCTGTTTGTATTGAAGTCAGTATAGTGAAGTGTTCAGTTTTGCTCATGTTTTTTTACTTAGGATTTTTACTTTGCTATCAATTACTTTTATACTACCTAGGTACAATATATAGGTATATTCTGGAATATATAACATATTTAGGATATATGTAAGACATAGTTTGTATATAGAATATATTTAAAATAAGTAAAAAATGATGCAAACATTTTTTATTGCATACACAATATAGAATTTGTGATTCCTATATATCCTAATTCGTAGCTCAGTGGTTGGAATGCTGGGCTACAGTGTGGAAGGGTGTGGGTTCGAGTCCTATTTCGTTGATATATTTTTGATATAGACAGAGTAGACAGAGCATAAGGGGAAGAGATAATATAAGTGTTACAGTTGGTTGAAGAAGTTTATGAAACCAAATTAAACCAAAAAGAAAACAGAAAGAACAAACACAACTATGAAATTCTAGAAGCAGGAGCTGGACCTTATTCTTGACAAGGTGCAAAACTGATGCGTTCAAGGTCAGAGGGATAAGTGACATAACTACTTCAATTATACATACATAATCACTTGCACATGGATGCACGCTCTCAGTTTTGAAAAAATTAATTTTACATTTCTTTGTGGGGGATGGGGGAGTTACAAGAAAAGGGATGACTGGGACAAGAGGATGTATACAATAATATTGTATCAGATTCTATATGATAAAAGCTGATATCCACCCTACGAGAAGTGAGAGCAGCTATATTAATTAAAAATATAGTTAAATTACAATAATTAAACAGTATAGCTAATCATATGTGATGTAATTTTGGTATACACATTTCAGATCACATCAATGTCAGGGTCTACGTACTATATAATACCTATACAAATATACTATACATATATAAATAAATATACATATGCTGTGTATTCCATTTATACTTCATTTTGCATAGGGGACTGTACAATGCAGAAACAGCACAGTTTCCAAAGTTTTGCTAATGCGAACTACCTATTTGATTGTCCAGTGTAGTTGACGCTCTCTATTTGTATATTTTTCTGTGATTTGAGGAATGGGGGAGCTGGGGGGGTTGGGGGGGAGCTGGGGGGGGGGGGGGGAGGAAAGCAGATACAATCAGAAATGGCAACGCTGACCTATTCACAAATCATTTTCATTTTTTTTCTCTCCGAAAAAATCGCACCAAGACACCCCCCACCCCCCACCCCCATCAAAAAATAAATCTAATTTCCCCGTCCCCAGCACAGAGCGATTGAAACTGTTTACACTCTGCACGCTGGCTGCGCCCCCCCACCCCCCCAGCTCACTCTCTCCTAGCAAGCTAGACTCCATTTTGTAATAAGTTCCGATCACTGTTGCTTCCAATTTACATGCAACTACTAGAAAATGGAGGCGCTGCCTTGGTGACGAGAAAGTGTAGAGAGATAGAAAAGAAAAAAGGAAAACAATCAAATGTTGCATTGGACTGGATGTGTGTGTGTGTGTGTGTGTGTGTGTGTGTGTGTGTGTGTGTGTGTGTGTATGATATATATATATATATATATAGAGAGAGAGAGAGAGAGAGAGAGAGAGAGAGAGAGACAGAGAGAGAGACGGAGGAAGAAGCCTCATCTTGCCATTTGCTTATTTAAATTCAATCACACAACCTTGCTGAGCGGGGAAATAGATAGGCTGCAATATGAATTTCTGATCAGCCGGCTGGTAGGTTATGAGCTAGTACAGTAATCCTGTCCTGGTTACTGCCTGCCTGCCTGCCTGCCTGCCTGCCTGCCTGCCTGCCTGCCTGCCTGCTCGTAAGAAGGGTGTTAGTAGGGCTGGATGGAAAATACTCTTTTAGCCCCTCACCCTTCCAAACCAGCTTCTGTTCTAGTACACCTCTCACTTAGACAGTAACGATTCACTCTCACTTTTAGGCTGTATGCAGCTGATTAGCCATGGATTTGAGTAGCTCAGTGGTTAGAGAGCAAGGCTACAGTGTGAAAGATTGTGGGTTTGAGTAACTTGGTGTTTTTTCTTTCTTTTTTGGGATTCTAATCATTTGTTAAGAAAAGGTTCCGGACTTGAAGATAGTGAAGTTAATTGCAGCTTTGGTAAAAAAAAAAAAAAAAAAGGCTTTTCTATTTCTATATAAAATAAGTTTTTCATTAATAAAGCTCAGATCAGCGGTTATCAGCACCTCCAAGGGCACGATGTGGAAAACAATCGCAGATTCTTTCAGGACATTTCGCAATCTAATTTCCAACCATGCATTTTGGAATGAATTTAATTTCCTTGGCTATGTAATATATCAGAAACAAGTGATTACTGTTGCTACCAATCAGTCAGACACAATGAGTTCCTTTTATACACAAGAAATTGTGTCTCGCAGCTAAACCTGCAATATTTCACACTAAACTGGCACCAACCCACACAAAATCCCACACCAAGTTCGCAAATGCCCTTTTTCTTTGAAGAAATAGCTTCTTGCTAGCTAAAAACTGAATATTTTGTTAACCTGGACTTTCACAGAATGACGACTGCTGACTGAATATGTTCAGGGAGCTGGAAGTTACTACAGCCAGGTTTAGTCGTGTACATCCGGACACAGTGAATAACTCATGCCACTGCGAAGAAGAATTTTCTCATTTTGACCACTTTAAGGAGTACATGAAATACATAAAAACAAAGGAAAAGTAGAACTGAGCTAGCAATATAACTCCTTACATTACCTAGCAAAGGCAACACAATAGACTTTGGATAGATTTTGCACAGCCATCCTGATACTGTAGCACACCAGAACTGATCAGGTACCACAGCACTGCAATGGATTACCAGTGGGCATCTGTTCAACACTAATCTGAAAATGATACCACTGTGCTACCATGCCCCAGAAACAAAGCATTGGGTAGTGTAGTACCACTGAAGATTATCAATGCCATGGTATAGTGTTTATTATGGACACACAGCCCTGACAAATACTGTTGTAAGATTGAGCCTGAAGGCTAGTACACTAACCCATTAACAGCTCCACCTAGCCTTCCTGTTACATGCACTGGATTAAAACCTCAAGGAACAGTCACACTACAGAGTCACAGCATCAAGAGCAGTACTGCGAGGGTTAAGCCACGCTGTTGTAAAACATTGATCTGTGACAGATAGAAGGGTAGATAGCCCAGACCTTGTCCCCTGCCATTACAGAATTACCCCAACTGCAGCGTCTCTGGTTGAGCAAAGACACTCCACTGAGTTCTTTTAAATAATTTCATTGATTTAAACGCTCAAAGACAGTTTGTACCGAAGGGCTATAAATTGTAGGTAATTTTACGCTGAATTATACCCACATTGAAAAGTTTATGGGAAGTTCAGTGGCGAAAGGGAGAGATGAGGTTCAAAGAGCCGGGCTCTAATTGAACACATTGGCAGCAGGAATCCTTCTCATGTTGGGAAAGGTAGGAGCCTCAGCGAAAGTGCTGTGAATTGATTCAAACAGCAGAGTGAAGTAAATTCTTCAAGACTTGGATCTTCAGGGCATGAACTTGGACTTGAATCATTGAGACTTGAGGTTGGAGTTGAACAATCAGGATTTCTTTGTCAATCATCTGGATTTCAATTATCGGGATGCAGACTTAAACTTAAATGAGCAGGCTTTGGGCTATATCATTATTATTATTGCTCAAATGGTCTTGCAATTATATTCCCTTATATGGTGAATACAATAAATTATTGTTTCGGGAAAAGAACATTTTTCAAATCATTAAGAACAGTTAAATAAATATCAGCAATAGTATAGATTTTATTTACATTATTGCACAGTTTTTAGTTATCTTCATAAAATATAGTATAGTATAAAAGAAATCTTTCTTTCTTTCTTTCTTTCTTTCTTTCTTTCTTTCTTTCTTTCTTTCCCTGTCTAAGATCTTAGGTTGAGAAATTCTTCTCCCTGACCAGTTGTTTATGAATGTTTTCTAAAACCTGTAAAAAAAGCACTGAGTTCTTAAAATTCAGAGTTTTTGTTTATGAGTCCCATTAATACCCGCCAGGCCGCACACAGTTGAGTGACCGATGTGGCTGGCGAGATCCACTCTCCCTCCGCTTTCAATGGTACTGAACAAGACTTTCAAAACATCAGTGAAATAAATGGAATGGGATGCTGTATATTTTATTCTTAGAAAATAATGGTGGCACCATAAACTCTTGATTTAGTTCAGGCCTGTAACAAGAGAAAATTGTGGCTGAAGTTTATAGCAACAGCTAACCATTACCGTAAAATCTAGCAGAATACAAATTTCAGGTGGCTTTTCTACAGGAGTAGAATCGTTCATGTACCGGTTTAGGGCAGTCCTACAATAAAAACCAGGGTTCCTTCCATCTGAAACTCCCTCTACTACCTATCTGCACAATTTAGTAAGTGGAAAAACAAAGAAAACACTAAAGCAGTGCTGTATTTTGATAAATATTTTAATTCGCACTTTAGAGTGAATGTAGTGTGGGGTTCAACATTACTCAGAAGGGTCTTCAACCCCACACCTTAAAACAGCCCTGAACAGCAGACAGGAAACTGTTTAGTAAATGAGGGAAGCTGTAGACAATACCAGAGTGGGCTCAATCAGAGTGCCTGTCTGCAACTTACATAACCGTTAAGTAACTAAATAAAAATGAGTCTGCTTTCTTTTTCACTCCGCTAGACTCCTATCTCCTCTCCTCAGTTTTATAGCAAATTAAAAGAAAAAAATTGCACCCCCCCCTCGCCCCCCCTCGCCCTTGTCTCCTTTCTCTATAATCAGTGTCACAGGCAGCAGAAAGCAGCGCTTTGCGAGCAACACTTATCTGAAGCAGCGGCAGACCCCTGTTCCCGCTGCCTTTATCTCTCCGGGAGATGGAATTCAATATACAAAAACCCCATCATGCAGCAATATCATGCCTGCATCTGGGATAAGGGCTGGGTTTCAAGGTAATTGGCTGGCAGTAGACAAACAAGCATTCAAGCTACGGGGGGTAGGGGGGGGGGGGGGGCTGAGTCGACAATCATTTTCATGTTTCTTCTCTTTTTTTCTTCCAAGGAAGAACACCCCATCTCACCCCACCCCCCAACACACAGACACACGTAGGTGCATATACATAATCTACCCATGCTGTAAATATACATAAGGTGCAATCAGAAATGGGAAAAATGCAAAATGTGCAGTTTTCTGTCAGCTAACATTTGTAACATGGATTAGTACAATATTATCCTACGGCAGCCACACACATATACTGATAATGTATTTACGACTAGTGTATAATGTACATATACTCCCTTTTGTCTTACAGAACAGAACAAACAGAACAAATGCTTACAGAACAAATGCTATGACTACATTGTATGTATAGCATCACTATCATAATAACTACAAAATACAATAACAACTATGCTAAGAATAAGGGTTTTTTGGGGGTTTTTTATGCCATTTGCTACTTTTTTAAAAGTCGCAGTAAGGATAGCAGTGTCATCATTCAATTTAACCCATGGGTAAATACAATGCAAGTCTCTGATTTTTGCAAGAATTTGTCACTCATGTATGTTTCCCACTTACATGAAAGTAATATGTCATCGATAACTTCAAAAACTCAGTCATAGATGTTGAACAAAATATAGCACTGATTAGTTATAGTTTTACACCTATGAATTCAATATGAATTTAACAGGAATCCATGCACAATTACATTTGAACTAATTCAAATACTAACTGATTTTCATCCCCTTAACCCTTACAGAGTGTGTTGCCCATTTATCTTTTAACTATATTGAAAATATTATCCAATATTACTGTACAACACTGCTGCACAGTTTGACAATACATAAAAATCTGGTGAATTCACAGTTAGGTTCAAGTGTTATATGCTTCACTGTGTAAGGATATTTCCATAATTAACCACTTGTTTACTGTTTATGCAAGTCTCAAAATAAGAAGGCAGCACTTTATATTTTAAAAAAATAGCAATTCCGCTGTGTAAATGCTGTGGAATTACAAAAGATGCTAGTAACTGGAAACAGTTTTAATTTTGCAATTAAACACGTTGTTACATGGTGTGTGTAATTACTACAATTAAGCTACTACAAGGTACAGTAACACATCTTACATTTTTCAAAGATTACAAATTAAAGAAAAAATATTAGCATTCCAACTTACACAAGGTACACACACAAAAATAAAAAATAACCTATGATAGCAACGCTCCTACACCTAAAACCACTGAGTCACCCCGCCCCCCCCCCGGTAAGCGCCATCCATTTCCTATTTTTCTATTGCTTATTCCGCCCTGGAAAGGGAAAAAAATAGTCTTCAATTTCTCTGATTTATTTATGATGCCATGAAGGTATGCTGAATGCATCAGAAAAGGCAGCAGTGGTCAGGCTGTCAGACAAGATGAAGTGTCTTCATAGAGGAGTGAGCGAACGAGTAGGCAAGCCACAGCGGCTCCTCTTCACACAGCTCACAACCACCACAAAATGCACAGCGAGACAGCCAGCAAGCAAGAAACCACACTTCTTTTTAAAAAATCTGTAAATCAGAAATCAGATTTTTTTTTTTTACCTTTTTATTTGTTTCACAAACAGCAAATAAAATTGAAAAAAATAATGTTACATATTTCTAGTAAGATTGTTTTGCTATTATGTTTGTCAACAAGAGTCTAGTTCATATTTACCACAATGTATTACAACCACAACTAGTACCACAGCGACTACTATGATGACGAGTACTATTACTACTAAAGATAATAATTATAATAATAATTATATTAGAATAGTCACTGTACATGCAGGATATACAGTTGGCAAAATACCCTTTCCCATCACAGACTCCATCCTAAGTTAAACTCAAGAAATGTTTGTCGTTGAATTTAGTTGCTTTTAGTTTGGCAACAAATTGTGAGTTGTTTACAGATTGTAATTGCAGTATTAGTATTTGATTTCTGACCTTTATGGTAAAAAAAATTAGAATACTTGAATAAAAAGAAAAAAAGGATAAACAATGTTGTCATATTTTGTTTTCTTACTCTTTTTATAATGTAACTGGTAAACAATAATTGATAATTTCCGCCATAATTCATTGTAATTATCCTGGAAATAGAGTCCTTGAGTGAAAGCTTTAATTTAAACAATAATAAAAAAAAAACTCTGAAGTGTAATATTTTAAGAAGACTTGCACACACTATCTTTTCAATATGTTAAGTTGTTTATGATGCTTTAAAACTTTTCTCTATAATGAACAAAAACAGTTGTAAACCTCTTATTGTTGTATTATTATTATTATTATTATTATTATTATTATTATTATTATTATTATTATTATTATAAACAAAGATTTAGTTTAAATGAGTTAAAATAAAATATGGTGGTGTTTAACTTTTCACTGCTCATTTGTAACTTTTATACTGGAAGTTTGTTAATGAAAAATATATTGTTCACTACCCCTTTGCACCCAGGGTGTGTTGCAATAAAGATTTATTACAAACATGTGGGTGTTGGTGTGGGTGCTGGTGTGTGTGTGTGTGTACGTGTGCGTGTGCGTGTGCGTGCGCGTGTGTGTGCGTGTGCGTGGTATATTTTTAAATGTGACCAGTTTAGTACTAATTTCAACAATTCAAATGGATAAAATAATAAATATATTATAATGAAGTCATGTTGAAGGTTATTAGTTGCAGGAAACCACAGTCTGGGATCGGAATAAACTGACCTTGAACTGAAATTAACTGTCCGGATTGTTTTAAAGACAAGATTGCCCTCTGCAGGAAGAACAGGAAAAATCAAGCTCGAAAGGGGCCCAGAGTCTCCCCAAGTTTTTGCAATGTTATAAAGCAAATTTTGCACCTAGGAAAACACTTTGATAGGGCGAGCTCCATATTGCCTATAGGAGGCTGTGTGGTCCAGTGGTTAAAGAAAAGGGCTTGTAACCAGGAGGTCCCAGTTCAACTTCCACCTCAGCCACTGACTCATTGTGTGACCCTGAGCAAGTCACTTAACCTCCGTCTTTCGGGTGAGACGTAGTTGTAAGTGACTCTGCAGCTGATGCATAGTTCACATACCCTAGTCTTTGTAAGTCACCTTGGATAAAGGTGTCTGCTAAATAAACTAATAATAATAATTGCCTTGTAAGCTGCAGTCATAATAAGAGAAAAGGTTATGCAGGCAAGATTCCAGGACTAGCACTGCCGGTCATGGGGGCGCTGCATTTTGCATATTGCATATATATAGAGAGTTCATTCCTCATCATAAATCTGGATCTGTTTTCCCTTCCAGAATCCCAGCCTGGAAAAGGTTTCTTTGGGGTTAAACACAAACCGTGGCAAGCAGTTGAGGTTCAAAGAGATCCTACTTTTGGAAATGGTTTAACTGGAAATATGGGTACTACTTAAACTAAGCTCCAAATGGGCCAAAAATACAAGAACATTGAGAAGGATATTGAGGCGTTTAATTACATTGTATTCCATCCAGCAACTAGGGAAGCAGATTTCAAAAAATGGTGTTTAAGTTGCTGAATGTAACAGTCACCAGTACAAATATAGTATTAGCACAGTAGGTAAGTTGGTGATATATATTATTATTTTTATTATTTATTTATTAGCAGAAGCCCTTATCCAGGGCGACTTACAATTGTTACAAGATATCACATTATACATTATTTCACATTATACAGATATCGCATTATTTTTACATACAATTACCCATTTATACAGTTGGGTTTTTACTGGAGCAATCTAGGTAAAGTACCTTGCTCAAGGGTACAGCAGCAGTGTCCCCCACCTGGGATTGAACCCACAACCCTCCGGTCAAGAGTCCAGAGCCCTAACCACTACTCCACACTGCTGCCACACTGCTCTATATATATATATTGAAGCTATATATATATAGCTTCAAAATCCATTTTAATCTCTATCTTCTTGGCAGTATGGTATAGTATAGTATTGTATAGTATGAAGCATTTTAAAGGTTACAACATCACATGACATTTGGGAAAGGTAAAATTAAACACTGGTCAGCACCTAGCAGTCAAAATAGCTGAAAGCTAGTGAGAGACCGTTCTAGGGAAACATTGATGATATTGGAGTAGCAGTACTGTGTAATATGTGCATTTTGCAAGCTGCTAAAATGCACGCTAGGGGGTGGATTCAATCAAAACATACATTGCCAATGTATGTCAGACCTGTGTAATTTTCTTTCCTACAGTGCTAGTCAATCGAACCTCCAGACAAAAGAAGGACACATCCCAAACATGTCGCTGCTCAAAGAAAAATGTTAATTTGTGTCGAGAATAGAACAGTGAAATAACGCATCCGCTATATTTGTTTTATAAAAACTACATCTGCTAAGTTTTGTTTAAAAAGTATTATTTTTAGCACCAAGGGCCTGTTGTTCCACTATGGTAAATTGCCCACTTCATACATTTACTTTGGAGTAGGTTACTTTGCCTGCAGATTGACAATAGTCGAAAATACATGCCCATAACTCCTTAAAAGCAAGGACATGTGTTGCTGTGTCGGAGTTTCAGTCTCTCCTACCTAAGTGAGCTCTTGGAGGATCTCAGTATTAGTGGTAGACAGTCCACACACACACACACGCATACACGTGCACACGCACATGCGCGCACACACACACACACACTCTCTCTACTTCAATCAGAAGCGGACTGGGTTGTCTGTGAATTAGCAAAGCCAGGGCAGTGGAAAATGTCAGAGCTGACTGGAATCTAAATAAAGATGAAAAAGGAGCAAATACCTAACTGTGCAGAGAGTGGATGAAATGAGGGCCTTCTCACATGCTACCTTCAAGGTAAAATGAATAATGGATGGGCCAGGCACGGACACAGAATGGGGGCCATCAATATTGTAATACTGTGCTGGCTAATTTCAGTCTCCCGATCACAGGACATTGAGAGACAGGCCAGGAGATACTGCCCACCCCCACTCACCTGAGTGTGTTAAGATATCTTTTCAAAACACGCAGAAAAAATCGAGACTGTGCTGTTAACAACCCTTCTAGATCCAGGAATGTTTTACCGTTTTACCCTATAGTGATTTCTTAGAGACACGTTGACCTTGCCATTACTACTGTTATTATGTTTTTAACCTGCTATTGAATCGACTCTTCTTATAAAGAACGTGTAATAACAAAACATACCTTCTGCGTTGGAGTGTGGTATACAGCACATGTTTACTGTCAAGTTAAAGGAGGACAGGAACCTAACATACTGATGCACTTAATTCCAATTAATTTCTAAAGGAAACGTTTCCAGTGCTCTTACATTAAAATCACATAACCGTTGCCTCTCCTCTGACAGAACCCACTCCCCCACCCTGTCTCTTTCTCATTTCCCTCACTCTTCTCTAACCCTAAATTTCTCTCTTTCAAGCCATATCCTTGTAAGGTCTGCCTGCTGGTGTGCTGTATACACTGAACTCTTTTAACTCTTTCAACGCTGCAGGCCCATTTGGAGTTCCAGAACCTCAATCCCTGTGTTAACTGAAGAAAGCACAAATTAAAAAAAAAGTGTGAAGACGTGAATTGCACTGCAGCAAACCAAACACTGAATTTGATGCATATGGCACTTAATAATAGGTGATCCAAAACATCTGGAAGTTTCTGTATCCTTTTATAAGTTAGCGATGCTGCGTGTGTTTACTCATTATTCACAAGATGTAGATGCATGCAAGCTGGTGATCTACTTATCAGAGAGTCGCAGATTGTTGATTGGTCCAGTGAAACAGAAGTATCTGTAGATAAATTATTATTTATTGCTTAGCAGACGCCCTTATCTAGGCCAACTTACAATCGTTACAAGATACTACATTATTTTTACATCAAGGGTACAGCAGCAGTGTCCCCCACCTGGGATTGACCCCACGACCCTCTAGTCAAGAGTCCCGAGCCCTAACCACTACTCCACACTGCCGCCCTTATTATTTATGAAATATAAATGTGTGCTGGTAGCACACAATTATAGTATGTGAGAATCGAACTCCATATGTCAAACAAATTTTAAAGTATTTTGAAGCGTCTACTTAGAAGAGCACACCTCCACGAGTAGACTAGGGCTCCCAATTAGACCGCAGCATGTTGGGGGAGATCTGGTGTGCTGCAGGACCTCGTTAGCCATCCTTGGGGGAGAATGTCACAGTTTATGTTCATACTCCCTGTGATAACGTACACGGACAGACGCATTCAGGGTAAACAAATCATGTCAGTTCAGTATCACAAGCAGAACAATCAGCAAAGAAAGAAAGAAAGAAAGAAAGAAAGAAATAAAGAAAGAAAGAAAGAAAGAAAGAAAGAAAGAAAGAAAGATGTGATTGAAAGTCGATATTTGTATATTAGATTAATTTACTGATGTTTTGAATGGAGTTTTCCCCTCTACATGTTTATAGTGACAGAGCAGTGTGCTGTGTTATATTTAAGACGTGTATTAAGTTTAAGTCTGGGTTATTACACCTTTACATGTAGAACATGGGATAAAACAATGCCTGGTGTGTGCTAAATAAATCTGACCATGTTTTACTGATCAGACAACAGTTTTTTCAATCTTGGTATGGTACTGTATATAATGTTATGATTTTCATTATAGTGTTTTAAAAGATTTAAAATAAATTGGTTCATCACAGTTAGCTTTAATGTAATAAGTGTTTATAACATGATCAATAAAATGTTGAATTAAACAGTATAAACCAAATACAAAAAGTTTTAATGTTCATTAAGTTTATGAATTAGCTGCCTTTGTCCCGGTATTATGGGGCTTCATTTTATTTGTATACTATAACTACAATTCCATGTACTATGTGATTTATAGGATATGTAATTATTAGTTTAATCTATCATTCACATGACTTGATTATCATTTTAATGGTCTAAATGTAATGCAGTATTTAGACCCGTAGCTGTCATCATCATCATCAATAAAGTTGTCATTGTCTGTTCTGTTTGGGTATATAATTTTTGTTATCTCCTTTTGTGGTTGGTCATCATGTGTTAACTGTTGAAAAATGATGTATTTTCTAGCAGAACCATTAGCAGATCACGACATTACCAGCAATGGCAACACAGTGGATTTTGAAGAAATGTGGCATGGTTATCCTGATACGCTAGCACACTGCCTGGTTCCGCTATGGATTACCACTGTGTATCAGTTCATTTGTCCGTGTTTCTTTATCCTGTATTTACTTTCTGTCTTTTCTTCCAGTTTGTTTTGAAGTCATTATTTAGTGATGCCAGGTAGCTTAGGCTTGCTGTATGTGAAATTGACAAGCGTCTGATCTCTCCATCATCCATTTCGGGCGCCAGCTGTATACGAGACGCTGCTCGCAGTCACAAGGTGTTGATGAAGTCTAAAGCGAGAGAAGTTTAACCTTATGTCTTCCCCTCATAGCATGTGGTAGAATTGTGTCAAAATCAGAATGGTTTTCAACCCATTTATTTATTATTTATGTATTATGTATTTATTAGATACCCAATGAAACTGCTGGATTTTGAACAACCAAAGACATTACACCTTACATCATAGACCAGTGGTTACTACAACACTACACTGCAGACAACACAAAAACTCCAAGTTTTCCATTTATATCTCATGCTAGAAATCAATCACTACTAAAATGTAATCACACACAGCAATTACAATTACTTTTTGTAAGTTGTGAGTAACATTACCTACCAGTGTTTTTTTTAATTACTATTATTTTATTTTAAATAAATGTTCAGCCATTATTTATGGTTTTGTAATATATATTAAATCTTAAATGGAAGGGACTGCACTCCAGTCTCCGGGTCTCTGTGACCGATGTACAAAAGAGCATTAAACCCGTGTTTATGGCCACAATCGTACACATGTACTGAACACTAGCAACTTATCTTAACGTGAGTTCTGTGTAAATGAGTGGCAATACTGCTGTGTGTAAAAGGTGAATTTAAAAAACGAAATGCGGCATCAGTGCAGGCACTGATCCTGCATTTTTTGTGGGAATACGGCTTAGGAAGCGGAATGAAAGGGAACGGGAGGCTGTCGTGCGGCAGCGGTCTGTGCAATGGCGGTTTGTTTAAAAGGATTTTGTGTGTGGTCTGCGAGTAGCAGCAGTAACATTGAAGTGTGAGACATGAGTAAGCCAATTTGATTATGATCTTCAAGTCAGCTGCAACCTTCGTTGGTTGTTGTGAAATCCTTAAATGGATGAAAATTATTGTTTCAAAGCAGAAAGTTTGTTTACATTATGTGGCCGGCTACTCGTGGACCGCATACAGTTTGTCTTTTAAGCTTCCGTTCTTAGATATCCCCCTGGTTGTTTTATTCTGTTTGTGTGCTCCTTTTGATTTATATCCCATCTCCACACCCTATAAAAGAACCTACTTAAGAGACTTGTTTTAACTGCTGTTTGTTATTCCAGTTCTGAGGGCGAAATTTCCTCAGTGGCATTCTGTGGCACTTGCCCCACTCTGTCTCTGCGGGTAGGTGCTATATATATATATATATATATATATATATATATATATATATATATATATATATAATTTTAAATGTCTGAATCCTAACATTCTAGGTGATGCAAAACATTTGGCCATAGCTGCAGTTTCTGCTATGTTTATGTGTTGAAATTATGTTAATCCTCTTTAATTTGCCGATGGCTGGTATATTTTTTCCTTCTTGAAGTTTTCTAAAGTGCACTGTTGTGATAAAGGTTACAAGCGTTGCAATACTCTGACTTGCAGTTGGTGTGGCGCCCTGCTGAGATGTTCTGTGGAATGGCTTGTCATTTTAATGGAGTTAGACTTGGCTAGTGTCTTAATTTGTGCATGTTAATACACTGCCTCTGTTATGTTCTTCTGCCTAATGGATACACAGTAAGAAACATTACCTTTTATTGAGTTACAGAACCCTACCAGTACAAATAATACAAATTGAATTGATCCCGTCGATAAAAATCCAGGAACGCTGTGAACAAAGTGATTTTGTTTATTTATTTATTTAGTTGGTTATTTGGCTCACTTGGTCGTCTCAAGCAAGCAGGTCCCTCTACCCCCCAATGTGTGAGGTTTAGGGAAATTAGTTTAATCTGACAATGAAGAGAAAAAAAAGCAATTCAAAAGCATTCAAATTAGATCAGTGGCAGAACAATCAATCAAAGCTGTGAGCGTCAGGTTTTCATTGTGGTTAGAAATTAACCTTGAAAACAGCAGGCCAGCACCTAAAGGTTCCAAATGGATCAGGACACAGTGTGGGGGGAGGGAGAGCGAGAGAGAGAGAGAGAGAGAGAGAGAGAGAGAGAGAGAGAGAGAGAGAGAGAGAGAGAGAGTAGGAGAAACCCAGTGATAGACTTTAAGCACTGCAGCAGTGGAGAATTTTAAACTGATCATATTCATCCCAAGCTGGCAGAATCATATTTTTGGATGAAAATGGTGGAGTAAATAAAAATGTTTTGAGGTAATAGTAAAAGAAGTTGCAAATTGCATCCTGCCATTTGGAATGCGGAGTAGACCAATTAAGTGACCTCTAAGTGCATCCACTCTGTTCCCATTGTTATGATGAGTTAATTATATTTTGTACTAACTCTGGCACAGCTTGTCATTCTAAGAAGTAGCTTACTAATTAAAATTTGAATTGAAGATGTAGGGGACATTTTCATTCTGTTTCTCTTTATTTATTTATAACTGTATTTTATTTATATGATCTCTTTTAATGATTTGGTCCAGCTTTATTTCTCTTGCTTTCTTTCTTTCTTTCTTTCTTTCTTTCTTTCTTTCTTTCCTTCTTTCTTCACTGTGAAGATTGACACAGGTACATCATGTCGACGGTCACACTGAACGAGACAAACACTGATAATTATGAAGCTTTTAGAGAAGTGTACAGTGAAATGTATTTCATGGTTCGTTTGATCATAATGGCAGCCACACAGCTGTCTAAGTGGTAATCCAGTACTCTAATGAAAGGGAATCACACTCTGAAGGAGATTCAGACAGTATCGGTATACATTACAAACTATTTACAACATCAGTGTTTCAAAATGCAAACATACTCTAAGGTGACCTCAAAATTTGCATCAACCATTGCTGTGGTGATTAGTAAACAGACAAACAATGATAATCCAGGTGCAATGATGTTTTATTTTTATATTCCAAAGTCTGATGACAAAACACAGTAAATAATAATGAGAACAGGCAATACAGCGGCTTGTATTGCTCAGTTTTAATCCACGGGTTGGTCCCGTAATAATAGTCCCGATCGTAAACACCCACATGTAACACAAAACACAAGTCCACAGTGAGTGGTATAGTGCTTGTGGTGTAAATACAGTTAATCGTGAACAGTGGTGCCGTGATGTCCGGGTAAGTGCTGGCCTTTGGCGACAGCTCTGGATCGTGTTAGTTGTCTAATAACAACAAACAAGCAATTTTTAGACAAAAACAAACAAAACACTCACGATAACAATACAGGTTTTCCTTCTGGTTCAGCATTAACCATTCAAAGGAACAGATCACTTTGCTACGTCCACTTTTTTACTGTCAATCATGACTCCTTGGTTAACGAGTGCAACCGCTCCTCCAATCCACGGCTGCCACATTGTTTCCCTTCCGGGTCGATGATTTAGTGTACCGTAGCTCCGCCCCTCTTCTAGATGGCCGACTTCCGTCTAACCCTGAGAATGAATTGTCTGGCCATCCAGTCCAGGGCACTCTGTTCCCTTTACACAGCGCCCTCACAGGTCGGGAGGGAGATTTATCACCAAGAATCATTCTGTCTCTGTCACAAAGGGATATAAAGTGGATTTGTAAACCAAATTAATTTACTATTAGTGCAGAATGAATGGGTGAGACATTTGTTCCTCATTTTCCCCCAAAAAATATATTTGCGCGATTCTGTCAAGATTGGTGGCACACAGTGACTGTGTTTAAATTAGCGAACGACAATAATAGCCGACAATGCATAGCTCCTAAGACATTGTTAGAGTGGAAACAGGTGTGCCGTGTCCAGTGTTAAAGGTGAATGTGATTTTAGCCACTGTAGCACGTCTGTTGACACTCCTGTGGTTTGATCTGTCATAACCCACTTGCATCCAGAGTTGATCTTTCCGGTTGTGGTTAAATCACTTGTATATAAAACCCAAATTTCACTACAAACTATTGTTTGTATTGTATTTATTTATTTTCTCTAATAATGCACAGAATTTGAGTCTGCGTGCTTCTTCCCGAAGAATGAAGTGGTAACCAGGCAGAAAAGCACTTCAGCTGGGCCTAAGGGGCTTTCCCTTCTCGCGGTGTTGTGAAGCGGCTAAATTAAAACCCTGTCCATTAAATCCTGTGTCAGCCCAGAAAAATCCTTCCCCTGACCTTTTAGATAAATTTCCATCAATCTCATTTTATGCACGATTACAGTTTTAATGAGAGACGTGCAGTATTATTGCCAGGGCTAATCTTAATTTTTTTTTTTTTTTTTTTTCTGGTAGGCAGAATAAAGGATGCTGATAATGCAGGAGCCTAGAGAAAATGGCTTTTGAAAGCAATTTACTTCTTTATTTTTCTTTAGTGCAATGTATTTTCATGAACTTCTGTGGGAAAATATAATAAGTGATAACTCCATATGAACTAAAATAGAAAGGGATGGGATAAAAAAGAAAGAAACACCTGCCAAAGCATTGTATACCTTGTATACTCGTCACTTTAAATCAGTTCCTGCCCATAGTGGACCTACACCGTACTGGCAGAGTTATGGTTTGTATTTCCACAAGCTTGCTTTAGAAAACAAGTCACCTGTTATGGGTCCGGCCCGGGATGGTTTAAAAATGTTAATAATTTATTTCCACTCCAGTAAGGTGCATCAGTGTCAGAATTGTATGCAAGCGTGTCCAATCCCAGTAAGATATTTACAGTATAAATGAATATTAGCAGTGTTCAATCCTTTTAGAAAAAAAAGTGGTGCAATCTGTGACTTAGTAAAGTATGTTTGGTCTTGTTTGTGCATATTGTTATAATATCTATGAACAGTTGATCACAAAAGCAAGAGGTACACAGTTGCTCCTGAAAAGAAGATAGGAGATTCTGCTTTCAGCAAAGCAACAGTCTTTGAGTGGATAAATCTGATGAATCGGGCAGGGGGGTTAGCAGACCACAATTAAAGATCACCTGAAGTAACAGTATCATGGACAAAGCCTTCCATCGCTCTAATTAAATTGTGTGGCAGACACCTGCCCCCTCACCCCTCCGCTCCTAGCTCCCACCTGCTCACGTGTCATTGCTGCTGTGCTGCGCTCAGCTGAGAAATGTTATTACGCCATTGCCACTGCTATATTAAAAAAATAATAATTTCATCAGCTCCATTCTGGGTTAGCCTGGAAGGGAATTCAGGGATGCGCAAGGTGACAATCTCTGAGCCTTCCCCCAATCCCCCTCTCTATTTCTCACACCACTAACTGTTCTGTCTTGTTCCTGGTACAGTAAATACCTTGAGTTTTTATTATTTTGATGTACTTTAATAGTCAGTCTACAGTGGCTCATTAAGGACAGTGGGGAAAAAAAATATTTAAAAAAATGTGTAATGTTGAGATCACAAGATAAATGATCTCAGGAACTCGGCATTTCAAACCGTTATGTCGAGATCACAAGAAATATTTATAAATGATATGCATGTTCATATGTAATTATATTTGAATAAAATATTGTTTTAAATGATGCGTTGTCTAAAAAAACAAAACATTCTGAATTGTTTTTACCTGCAAAGACTCAAACTCCAGAAGAACCCACCTGTGTCAGATGCACTCCTTCAACACAAATTGCATAGAATGTACTGCAAGATACGGTCGCCTGTTTTATTGTTTGCAAATATACTATGAAAAAATGCCTTAAAAAATCAAATGCACATTTGACATAATGTGTGCATCTTCCATATAGGAACATGTGAGATCTGCAAAGTGATGGTAATACGTAACGTATAAGGTTAGGTTTACTGGAATATTCTGTGTGTAATTTAAATGCAAATGAACAAAACAATAATGCTAACACTAACATTAATGCATCAATATTTGTAATACCACTAATATGAACATTGAATGTATCCTGCCATATAGAAATATGATATGAATGCAATAAGAAATAGGTAACTTCTATTACCATAACATGTAACAAGATTTTGACCAGCTTTCTGCCTGCCACATTAAAATGCAGTTTTTCATATGAAGTTAGTGTCTAGTGTCTATTTGGGTTTTGTCACAGTAGTTTTTCTTCTACCCTTTACTAACCGTTATATTTTAGCTAGTCTGGCCACAGCTTTAGACTAAAAGCAACATTCCGTACAATGTCAGCCCAGGAACAAACTGAAGAGTTACAATCAAAAGCACAGCTAATGTCAGATGGACCTTTTGGATTTAACAAGAAAATGTCACTTTACCTAAACTATGCTTCTAAAGGCTATAATTGCGTGTTTGAAGTTACAGGTGGTACTTTTCAAATTATTTAGATTCCAGTTATGAACACAGGCAGTCCATTTCCAAGCCATTTGCTATTACAGAAAGTGCATCTCTCCCCTTGTAGTACAATCTTCAGAAATGTAGGTGCCGCAAAAGTTGAAGCTTTTGAAAGTGGGCCTATTGCACATTTCCTCTCTATTTAACACCCCATCCAACTTCAAAGTCATTAATGACAGTTACCCTTAGATCAAACACTGTAAGCTCTTTCCTTCTCATATATATATATATATATATATATATATATCAATTACCTGACTGGCATACAGTTTGCTGCTATCACTGTGTTTGAAGGATCTGTCCAAATGTTTCTGGACATTATGTCCTTTTTTTGTGCCAGCCATGCAAGGGAGTGCACCATAATCCTAACCAGGACACCTTCGGCAGTGCAGCCCTGGGCCCCTCTCAAGCACAGACGGACAATTGTGCTGAATTGTGTTGTGATTTTGTTTGGTTATTTGACAAATATGGACTAGTGTTGTGGCCACCAGTTTTTTTTGTGAACTGAGCCTCTAGGTGGCATACAAGTCTATTGAATAAGCTCACTGTGGCCGCAAACAGTGCGCTGTATATTTATCTTACATCAATTTTACCAAATGAAATCAAGCTTACTCTTACTTGTAGTATTTCTCCCAAATATATATGGTGGATTTTGAACTACTTTTACACAGAATAATCAGCTCAGAATTCACCAGAAGCATTAGCAAGCTGTAATCGTTCTTACAAAGTTTAGTTTTTTATTTTTAATTGGCTGAAAGACCTTACTTTTTTAACTGCAGCTTAATGCCATAGAAGACAAAAATGAGCATGGTTTTTAACTTGGCTCTCAAACATTTTCCATTGCCTTTGTGAAAAAAAAAAAGCGTAGACAGTTAATTGACAGCATATGGAAATTAAAGAGCTGAGAGTGGTGAAATGAGTGGAATTCGACTACAAGAGAAGTAAAGGTTTACTATGAGTCCCTATCCACTAATAATCCCCAGCCCTCTCTCCTGGGCTGGACTTCCACTAACCTCTCTGCGTTAGCTCTTCTGTTTAATATGGTTCCAAGCCGACCTGGAACTAATGCACAGTTTATTGCTCCCTGAAGATAATGTCTGAAAAATACCGGCGCTCTCCAGACACGCAACCTGCTTTCAACTCTGGTGGCAGAGCCCCAACACAGGTGGGGTGAGAGAGTAAGAGAAGAGCACTGTCTGCACTTTCATACAAATCATTTCACATGCCCCCCTACAGCAACATACAGAGCCTATCGGCATTCGGTTTTGTATTATTTTATCATTTAAAAAAACGTGTGAGCTTCTCATATTATATTATAATATAATATGAGCTTCTCATATTATATTATATCGGTAAGCCGGACATGGTAGCCCAATGCAGGCAGATAAAACTTATGCAATCTTTGTTCGGACCATTTTCATTTACTAGCGAAAACAAGATTTTTAAATTAAAGCCATCACTGCAAGTACATATGTCATCGGGAGCTGTTTAAGCTGTAGGGGCCGAACTAAAGTTTCATGTGTCAATACGTCAGATACTAGTCTTACCAAGAACTTGTTTCATTCATGTTACTGTTCCACCATCACCCCAGACACATTTTTCCTATCTCAAAAAATAGAATGTATCAAGTCCTTTCAGTGATAGCTTAGTTGTTCTATGTGTCTCTTAGGGTTAATAAGCTTGGTTTCTGTATTTGAGCTGTGGGTTTTGAGTGTACTGATGGAAACTCAACTCAAGGTGCCCAACTTAAGCCAACTTCATTTTCTGTCTTTTTATCTGAGACCAATGTATTTGAATGGCTGCCCTTTGTACTGGTGCAATTTATCCATGATTGGAAATTGGTGGTGGTGATATTGAACATCCTGGGGGCAGGTGTTTATAAAGTACAGCTAAGGTTCTGATCGCCAAGGTAAAATTCTAGAGACATGTAAACATGTCAATTCACTCTCAAACTAGGCAAAGACATTGTGGGAACTTTGTTTGCTTATAGAACCATATTCATGATTCATTCAATTCGAAATAATAGTGCTCTCCATTCGTGGTATTTCCTTATGTTTCCCAGCTAAAAAGTTTATTTAACTGGACATGTACCATATTTTGGTCATCGTAAAGTGAAGGTCCAAAATATGTACCTAAATATGACATACATTTGCCTAGAATACCTATGTTATGATGTTTTTGTACATTGATTTATCAAAGGAAATGAATAGAGCACTACAAAGAACAAGCGTCACTTAAGTCTACTATCCTTTACATAGGATAGTAGACTTAAGATGCTGCAATGTCCTTGTGTCATATTCAAACAACCATGCAGATGCATGTCTATGTCATGGATATACACACCTTACATCCATTACAGTAGAATCTGTGCATATCTTGCTGCGTTTTTGACTGTACTAATTATTTACTCACCAAAGTCCAAATAAAATAACTTGTGTAGACCCTTGTGGTTCATTTTTCCCTATTTCAGATGCCTCTCACCTAAATAAAAAAAGGGGTTTTGTAGTCAGTCAATTAGCAGGTATTTGCCATTTCTGCATGCCCCTGTCTAACTAGGCCCTTGTCTATCTTCATCATGTTTGGAAGACCTTAATGAATGCACCATACACATATTAATTTTATGATAAATTGAAGGCTCAGGATATGTGAATAATACATCATTATTATACAGACAAATACATTAAGGGGTTGCATAGGGAAAGAACACCACAGGAGACAGCAGAGAGAAGTATTATGTTTGTAATAAACTAATAAACATTTCACTGTCGTCAAACATTATTCAACTTTGTTTTGAATAGAATAAAAGTGCATTTACTTAAAACTTCATTCCATTAATAATAACCTCCTTTTTTAGTACTCCTAAAGACTTCACTATTCTATCAGACAGTTAACATCAAACCAAAATTAGAATTCCATGCTTGACTGGGAACTGCTAAGTATACTAGTATAAAACTCTCACAGACAAGGTCTATGTCTCGCTCATGAAATGTGTTGGTTTAGGTGCAACATTGTAGTCTTCATCCATAACTAGAAAAACAATTAATAGTAGAATGTAGTGTAATTTAAAAAGAGACTTAATGAGATTATTTGATGTTTCAACTACAAGTCTCCATGTCTTTAATTCAATTTTAAA
Organism: Acipenser ruthenus; assembly: GCF_902713425.1. Taxonomy (NCBI): domain Eukaryota; kingdom Metazoa; phylum Chordata; class Actinopteri; order Acipenseriformes; family Acipenseridae; genus Acipenser; species Acipenser ruthenus. Next base: position 25,102,117 of record NC_081207.1, read on the forward strand.
TCCGGCATTATTTTTACATCTACAATGTTTACCCTTTTATGTTGTTTAGGGACGTCTGTGCTGTGAATAAAGTTTGTTTGGTCGAATAAAAATACTTCTCTGCAGGGTTTTGTTTCTGTAACGTACTCACGTGACCTTCTTGATGGGTGTCTCAAGAGCACAGAGACCATGCAGGTTTCTATAGCAACCACGCATTCCAGCAGGAAAATGGGCACGGCTAAATTACGTTAGGGAGTAAAACATTAAACAGATAATAAACTCCAGATCAGCAGGAGGTTACCCCTGAACACCACAAACTTTATGGAGCCCCCCAGAGCTGTAAGAATGAATTACAACCGGAATCTATATTCGACAATCAGGGAATTTATGTTTTGAATGAAAACATTTAAAAAATATATATATTTGCCAAAAACAGAGAAACAACAGCATGTCAGGATGCAATTGCGGCCTACTGTATAATTTGTGTGAGCCTTAAAGTGCAACGTTTGCATCATTTTGTTGCCGAAGTGTAAAGACCTTCCATTGTATCAACAACTACAAGTAATATAAGGTTAACTTAAGGGAACTTAAATTGTTTCTTAGAGTGAATAAAAGCAGTCCTTCACACCAAAGTTCTAAGCCGCATTATTGTGCTATTGCGGGGCATTCAACTTAACAACTCAGCAACTTAACAACTTAACCATCAAAGACTTGCAGGATTCAGCTTTCATCAGGGTTCCTAATAAGAGCGCTTCCTACTAAAGACTCTTGGACTTGTGAGAAGGAAGGAGAGACGTATTCTCAGCACACACAGCTGGTGGTGTTCAGCTCTCTCTCTAAGCAGAGTTGACAGGCCTTGTTAAACCAGAAGACCTCGCTGAGCTCTCCACTTTCTAGCTTTTCAGCTGCAGGGAGGCATGTCCACACTCGGGGTAGAATGAAGGGGGGAGGGTCTTTTTTATATTATGACAATCTTGCTGGATAATCTGTCCTCTTTTAAAAAGCAGCTTGGTGAAAAAGCTGAGTGAAAAGAAGCGGACGGTGGACGGCACAAATTTCGGAGGACGCGTGTGTCCATCTTCGTCCCTCCCAAGTCAGCGCAGGGGTAGCAGCAGAGAGCAGGGTTGAAATAAACAATAATTGTGCTTACAAAATTGGGGAGAAAATAAGAAAAATAATTGTCGATTGCAAATTAAAAAAAAAAAAAAAAAAAAAAGAAATTATTCTGAGAGCTCTATTAAGACTGAAACAGAGGATGATACAAAATTAATTTTACCTACAATTTTCTCATAAAGTGACCTCTCCTGGATGCCAGTTGTTGGGTTTTTCAAATGCATCACCAGGAAATAGGATTGAACCTGAACAGACTTGAAAGGATTTGGACTTGAATCATTAGTACTTGAACTTGAATCCTCAGGCCCTAGACTTAAATATGCAGGAATTGGGCTTCAATCACAAAAACGTAGACCAATTTTTTTGATAATTAGAATATAAATTTGTTTTTACAAAGTATAGTGCATTATCAGGAAACACAATTCCTAAAATAAGAGGACATACTGGAAGTATCAGAAGCAGGTGAGGGGTTACAGAGGAAAACTTTCGCTCAGTATACTAGAGTGGTGCCAAGCCTTAAAAAAAGTTCTCACTCCCCCGGACAAATCCAGGGTTTTATTAGTCAGCTTATCAGTTGCCTGCCTCCAGATCTGTGACAGGTTTGGTTCTTAATAATATTCTTATCATTATTATTCTTGTTATCGCTGTTAAAGACAGTGGGAGCTGCAGAGGGCCAGTAATGGTTGATTTCCAACTCAGTCACCCATCCAAACAATCGTGCTACAAGGGTAGTCATTAAACTGTGTTATCTCAGACAGACTGTCCTGCCAATATGCTAATGTTTGGGTTTTGAAAAGCCTTAGGGAGAACTATACTGTGTGTTTAAAATTCCAGCAGGCTATAGAGTCAGTCCTGTTCTATTCATTTTTCTTACCCAGCATTCCTGTAGGCCACCACCAGAGCATTTCTTGTGGATCCTGACTGGAGGGAAAAGAGGAATGAGTGACTTCATAAAGCTCTATCTCTATGCTAGAGTTCAGATCCTGGATCTGGGAAACTCATCCCATCTTTAATGCTGGGGTTCAGATCCCATCTCTTGGCTAAAGTTCAGTTGATGAGAAACTCAAAGTCCATGTTTCAAGTTCAAGTCCTGATAATTCAAGTCTCAGGGTCTTGATGATTCAAATATCATGGTCAGCAAAAAATGCTACAGATAAAATATAATTTGAATTTTTTTTTTTATTATTCAGCCTCATTTGCACATTCCCTTTGGTTTTCATAATCTTCTGGAATCCATTTTGAAACCAGTTTCAATACAAAAATGAAAGTAATCTAGAATTAATGTTTTGGTTTTTTTTAAACTGAAGTAGCTGAGATTCAGACCCCATAGTCACTGTTTAAACAGCACCCCAGGACAGTGGCCCTTCTACCCTCTCCTGTCTAAAGATTAACTCACCAAAACAGAGAGGTATGGAAATCATTATCACCATCTGCTGGTTTCATGCTTCTACGGTTTCCATCCTAGCTACGCATTCTTCCGAAATTCAGTAGCTTCCTTCTTATACATTTGTAAATGCTGTTGACTATGGAAAGGGTCCATGTTTACTTTAAATCCCCGGCCATCTGAAAGCCTGCCCTAATTACGCACAGCTGTTCACTTCTGTGCTGCTTTGCTTGGCGAGCAGCTTCAAACACAAACCTTGTTTTTTCAATGTAAATTATATATTTGTAACAGACTAAATAAAAAGTCAGATTGTTATTGGAAATAACATGGCCCACAGTAATAATGATATTCCGAGTTTATTTTACATGACAATTATAATTTTTCCTGGCACACATGCAGGGCTGGAAAGAGGCCAGTTTTTATTTTAAATATTTCTTTTTATCACTTTAAACTGAGGTCTGGACCCTTGTTTGTGCTTCTAACATTCAAATCCTTTTGTGCTGTTTGCTGGAGGCAATAAGTTTCGAGGTTCCACAAATATGCAGCGTTGACACTATGTCAAAACAAAATGTATTACTTTGGTTTTATACTGTTATTGCATATGAATGCCAAAGGCAATGCAGCATTGGTAAGCGGGTGTTATACAGTATTAGATGTCAATGGCTTGACAACTATGGTATTACCTGCAATATTAATTGGTTTGTCTTTCAGTTGGATACTGAGATGCTTAACTCTTGCCATGGTGCATAACTAGCAGGTAAAAACTGTAATTTCTGGAAATCCTAATACATATATTGTTTACCTGAGACATAGACAGGAGGGGATGGCATGCTATATAGGTAGTATTGCATGCTATATAGGTAGTATTCCCAGATTTAGTCGATCCAAAATACAGGAACTTAGCATATCAGAAAGGCAATTATATCAGCACTGAATTTCAAATTAAGTGGGAGGATGCAGTATACTGTATAGCTATTTCTGCTGCTACACCCCTCACAGTATTTCCTCATTGCTATACTTTCTCATGCCCTTACTCTTGTACTCGCCCTCCTTTTCCCCTTTCTCTTCTTTTCCCCCTCTCTCTTCTTTTCCCCTCTCCTTTCAAATCTGCCACCTTTCTTTTTCGTAATAATATTTATTTACACTGCCTGGTTACTTGATTGGCTCCTGTCTACCCGATTCGGCATCGTCCTGGTCTGCAGAAAAACAGAATGTAATTTTATAGGGCTATATTATTATGTCTTAATAAAGTGTCTAGCCAGTGTGAATCTCTATAGAATGACATTCACAGCCAGGATGTGAGATCATCTTAGAAAGAGAATTTGGAATCTTCTAGCAACATCACTTCATTGCAATTGGAAGTCACTCTTAAGACAAAAGGGTTTTTTTCTAGCTGTTTCCTTGTTTCCTTCTTTTTTTTACATTCACTTTTTCACTAATGCTCCAGTGTGAAGCACAGTGATGCGTGAAGAGTCTCAGAATATTACAAATAATGAAAATATTGACCAATGAAATGTGAGAGTAAGAATGCATGATTTAAACAGACATTCACATTCCATTAATTCATATCTTTTCAAGGTTGGTGAACTGTTATTCTTTGTAATAAATAAATAATAATATACACCACCCACTCAAAGGGTAATTGCTTCTCATCAACTTAAGTCTCCAATTAATTTCATGAATTTTCCTCCCCTATCTCAAATGCCCAAACCCGCTGCATTGAAAGAATCCATTCCCAACATAGGAGGCTTGTTGTTAGGGAGCTGACGTCACAGCTCTGTGACTTTTGCTAGTGCATTGCTTAAAAAAACAGCTTCAGCAAGTAGATATTTAATTTGCTTTGTGTTATTGTGCAATGCGTGTGTATAGGATAACAGTACAATATTAATGCTTTGTTTTTAAGCGTTTTGTATATTTTTGTTTGATATGCTATACGAAATAAAACAAACAGTAATTCTAAGTGAAACTGTCTATGTATATTGCAGCTAAGGCATGCGCAGTTAGACTGTAAAAATGGAGAGCCAACTCCAGGACCGCGATATATCCAAATCCACAGTATAGTGAGGGGCGATATAACGAGGGGTGGGTGTATATATATATGTATACATATCATGCTTGTTTTAGAAAGTTAACTTGAGGTAATAATGTATTACAATTGGCAGTCTAAATTATCAGGAGTTTCTTAAGACTCACCAGGAGATGGTTCTTACAATCGGGAGTCTCCCGACAAAACCAGGAGACTTGGCAGGACTGTAACTGTAGAACTCAAATTTCATGTGTCAAACTCACGATCACAAAACTTCACATGTCAAATATCTGTACACTACTTTGAATGAGTATTAAAATGCATTAAACCTGACCATTCAGCTATCTTAAAAGTTCCCATTTATAATTCAGCCAGCTATTCAGGGAACAATTTAAGGAATGTCTGACAGTAAAAAAAAAAGGATTTAAACCTAATTTAAGAGCAAGAGATCAATTTTAAAATCGGAACATGACTTTGTCTCCATTTAAGAGCAAACGATGCTGCTTCTGGGCCTAGAAGCCTAAAAAGCCTAAAAGCCAGCTTCTCGTGTCTCATTGCAATGCATTTAATCTGTGTTTTAATTGTGGTTATGCTCTGTGGCTTTTGGCAGGACAAAGAGATCTATGAAATGCACATACCACCCCCTATCCCAAAAACCAACAGAGTGATTAATTACTAGTCTGGAAGATATAAATATGCCTTTCAGAGAGCGAGAGATAGAATGAAAAGGCCTGGGAGTTGGGCCCTTTGCGTCACAGCGGGGTGCTTTCATTTCGCCGCCGTAAACTAATTGAAACAAGACCCTGTTGCAGCTAAAGCTGGCTCTCCCTCCACCCACCGCAGCCCCTCCAAAACCAAATTCCAGTCACTTTCCTCTTGCTTTATCTTTTCCATATGAAACATGCCAGCTATCACTCCAATAATCATTTCAAAGAAACCATTCTTTGTTATTTTTATTTCTTAACCTTGATAGCACCACTTGGAACTCCACGCTCCCTCTCTCCCTGGGGCTCTGCTCTACCGACTCTAGTTCCTCATCTTAGACCACAAACTGTAGAACCTACCTGTCCATGAGCCCCAAATTCCAGGCCACAATTGCCTCCCACTATCTCAGCTGTACTCACTCGGCAACACAGCCTCCCAGTGTCTCAGCTGAACCTGCTTGGCCACACTGCCTTTCAGTCCTGAAACCCTATTCACCAGATGACTCTGAACCAGCCTCTTATTTTCAGGACCAAGCATTTTTCAATGGGATGCTCCCCCAGGACCAGACATTTTTTGGCTGTATTTGACTCTCTTCCTATAAAAATTCACAAAAAATTTTTTTTTTTACAATAGCATACAAACGTTTCTTTTTTTTGTTCAACACAATATTTAATATATATATATATATATATATATATATATATATATATATATATATATATATATATATATATATATATATATATATATATATTTAATGTTAAGTATTTTTTATTATGTATTCTGCTTAGAGATACATGTTTAAAAATGTGTTATTCTATGACCCGAGGGACCTTACAATACTTCCTGAAAGTTTTGTTGAAAAATATTGATGTTTGGGCAAATTACAAAACATTGTTTCACCTGAGTGATTGAAATGACATAATACACGTTTATTCTCAGGGTCTTTATAAGTAGGCTTGCTACTTTTCGATATTAATCGGTAAAGTTTGTTAAATGTCAAACCATTCCACTCTGAATGACTAGGGGTCACTGTCAATCACCTCAGTGATCTGTTGGTATAGTTTCACTGTCACTGTCATTTCGCCCAGTTTTGATAGATCTCGTTGACTGAAGCAGTGCCAGAATGCTCTCATTCGTTTAAATGACTGTCAATCATCAAGACCTGTACCGACTGTGCACTCTCATTTGCCAGCTCAAGCGCCTGTCATTCAAAGCGCCTACTTTTGAAATTAGCTGGTTAAAGTGTAGGTAGGCTTTTGCTAGGTATACAGTGACAGTTACTAGTTTGATTTGAAAATGGGGCGCAAGAGGAAAACACTTATTTTTTAAAACATAAAGGTTGATTTAACCCATTCTCTGAATTGAAAAATAAAGATTGAAAAAAAAACGGTAAATTCTTTCTAAAATAAACGTCGATATTTATCGTCGATTTGGCAAAAAAAATAAAAATCGAATAGTAGCAAGCCTAGTTGTAAACAATAATGGACATTACTCACATTTATTTACTCAAAATAAATATTTATAAATAAAATAATAGTTATTCTTTCCATTATTATCAGTAATAAGGAAAAAACATGATCATTTTGTTTATAAAATAGTGAGACATAATAAGTGTTCTAATATAATTATGTCAAATACATCGGATTTACAGCCAGTGTCTTTCTTTTTTTTTTTTTTTTTTTTTTTTAATTTAGTCGTCGCCAATTATTTTTACCCCGGTTTTCACCCCAATTTAGCATGCCCAATTATTATCTGTATCCCCGGCTCACCGCTCGCAACCCCCCCCCCCCCCCCCCCCGCTGACTCGGGAAACGGAGGCTGGAACACGCGTCCTCCGAAACGTGCTCCTTCCAAGCCGTCATTTTTCGCACTGGAGATCCACAGCAATGCCACCAGACCTATAGTGCCGGAGGACAACACAGATCTGGCGGCTCCGCTGCAGAGCCACAGGCGCCCTATCGGCCACAGGGGTCGCTGATGCGCAGTGAGCCGTGGATTCCCCTGCCGACCTAAGCCCTCCCTACCCGGGCAGCGCTCAGCCAATTGTGCGCCGCCCCCTAGGAACTCTCGGTCACGGTCAGCTGTGACATAGCCTGGATTCGAACCTGCGATCTCCAGGCTATAGGGCACATCCTGCGAGGAGCGCCTTTACTGGATGCGCCACTCGGGAGCCCCACCAGTGTCTTTCTTACCTCTAAGTTTCTCTGAAGCAGGCTGTCTCTCTGCGCTTCCAAAACTGTCTCCGCCCTTTAGACACTAAATTCCCCTTTCAGTGATGTCACACAAAAGAAACTATCAGGATGTGAAATTCAATCCCTCCCCTATCCAATGATATGTGTTTCAAGCCTGTACTGCAAAGTACGGTGGCCCTGTAAGTCATCAAAACAAAGTGCCTTTTTCATAGTGTTTGTACGATCATGGTCCTAGAAGCCCACTTCAGTATGATCGTGTTAACACGTTCCCGGTCCTTAAAGGTTTAACATGAGACAGAAATCCTCTCTATTCATCCACACAGCAGAGCAAAAGCAGTGGAAGCAGTGCATGAAGCCTTCTCTATAGGGAGCACCACTTGGTTTTGGGTGGTGAGGGAGCAGTTATACTGTATCTTCATGTCCATCCACTCCATGGCCTCTCGTTTTGAGACAGCCAACTTGCAAATGTTCCCTGTGCCAGATTCTTTTTTTTGATGGGATTTACCATGCCCGCTTCTGTTGAAACAATGAAATTCATTTTGCTTGTGACCTAAGCTGAATTCCAAGACTCCAGTGTTAAAGGACTAACCATCTGCTCCATCTAGCCCCTCATTTTTTCTATTATTAACCACAAATGCCAAACTGATCCAAAGATGATCGTGTGAAACATTAAAGTGAAGTTAAATAAAACAGCTCTGCTGGTGAAATGTTTCATCACAGCTCGAGGGGGACTGGGAATTGAAGGGATCGCTGTGTGGGAGCCTTGCTGCAGACAAATCAGAAAAGCTATGCTAGTATGCAGCCTCCCTGAAAAAACAAACAGAAGACATTATCCACAGAAAAGCAGCGTCAATCTTATTTTCCTCGAGGAAGACAAATATAGGTAGAAAGATTTTCCCAACAATGGCAATATGTCATCCTCTAATTAACCACATTACACGCTCAATTAGACCCTTTGCACACACATCGGGTGCCAAATCTGTGCCTTTCCATGCTTTCATAAACAGCACGAAAAACTTGCAACAGTAACACGGGCAATGCCTGCAATACTCCAAGGGCAAATTTTCCGATTGATTACCCTCGCTAAGTGAGGAGCTTCATTATGCAATAATTTTGCTTTGCAGACCAAGCCTGGCTGCATAGTGTCCTGGTGTTGATGTTGGCTGTTCCGTTGAATTGAATATTGTTTTGGGAAACAGTCAGAACTAATTGCCTCTTGTGAAGAACTTTGCACACCTCTCCTCACAGTCATGTTCCAAAGAGGGCAGGGCCCACAATAACCCCTTTACCTCACAAATTGTCTAATTGCAATACTTCTAGCAACCCCCTTTGTATCATTTATGTGTTTCCAATAGCTTTGTTCCTCTGTATCAGGAATGATCTATTTCTGACTTTGCATTACACTATTGCCTTTAAAAAACCAACTAATGTATACTATTAATCTGTACAAAGCTTACAGGCTGAACCAGTCATTTTTAAAACAAATAAATTCTAAATGCCTTGCGCACTGTGTTATTCCAAGATTTGTAGTATTAACACTTATGTTGCAAAACTGTAAGTGTCTGTGTAGTAGGCCAATGAAGGAGGTTTTGTTCCCACAGCTTGTGAGGTCTTGGTATTGGTGCCTGTTGACTGACGGGCAAATGTGGTGTGAGCTGCTTAATCTCCGAACCTCTACCGTATTGTCTGTGCCATCTGAAAAAAATAAAAACGAATCAAGCAATGCAATACAAATACCTTCACAGTGGAAAGATGACATCTGGAATGAAACAGGGTGGCAGCAGTGATAACCAAAACTCTTTAGAATATTGAAATTGTTCCAACTGACTGTCTTGGATATACCAAACCAAAACTAAATTCTTCTGTATGAAATCTTTTCTTTTATGCCAACTTCACGATTATAAACATAGCTGAAATATTTTGAGGCCATGGCTCAGGTTCTCTCAAACACAATAATATTTAGTAGCTATTGTCACTTTGATCAAGATTAAATAGAAACTAGATGGCAAAATACTTTTTAAAAACTTGTTACAGGCCACAGAATCACATTGGGAAAGGAAACTGAATATTCCACAAACTGAGTCTTCACAACGAATGCCATATATGTGGAAATACTCATTTCCCCTCATTCTTTTTTTTCCTTTTTTGGAGATATTTTTGTATACAAACTGAACCTATAATTAAAGCAGCAGACGATATAAAAAAAAAAGATGAATATACAGTTAACAAAGGCATGATAGTGGATATGAAGTGGTGTTTACATTGTTTCTTATCATTAACAGGAATTGAAATAAACCAGCATCTGGTGTTTACAATCCCACCGGCTGACTCAGAGACCTAACCTCCTTTTGATAATGTCCAGTTCGGTGGGCGACCACCCACACGCTACACGGGAAAAAGCTGAGGATGGCCGTTTGGATCCACCTGACCAGGTGTGATTCATAAGTGAATGGAGAACTGAGTGGGGTCATTAAGCCACATTTTTATAGTAACAGTTTAAAATAATCGTGAAATCTACCGCCATATTCCACGACTGTATCTGATGTAATCTCTTGCAATGTTGCTCATGGTGTGTTAGAGCATACATTGCTTCTCTAATACTTTATGCCTTGCTTTCTCTGAGAAAACATGAAATCCAGACAGCACTTTTACTTATTTTGGTGCGGTCTTTGATGGCGCCCTTTGTGTACAGTCTTAAATGAACCAAAACAAGACAAAAATCCCAGACAGGCCCGGAGACTGGGTTTAATTTCCCCCACTGCTGTGTGATATTGCCAGGGAGCTAGGAGGTAAGAAAAAGGTTTCTTCTGCCACTGACTCTATTTAACGTCATCATTAATTTAAGACTGACATCAGGCCTGTTTATTGTACGATAAAATATCCCTCTAATTCCACTTTCTCCTTAATGAAAAAATGGACACCAGCTGAATACAGGGAACAGAGTCCCAATCAAACACATCAGGCTTGTCATCTCCCGCAGTGTGGCTGTGTTTGGCCCACATCAGTCAATGTACAGTGCTTGTCTCTCACTGTTCCAAGTTTCAAACATGTAAACTCCTCTAGTTAACTAATAAACTTTCATAAAATCCATAAACTATATGACATTCCAGTTCATTATTACACCATATAGCCTTGTTTCGCATAAAGATTTACATGTATTTTACTTTATATACAGTACTTGTCATGCCAGGACCAGCCTCCACAATGCACCTGAGTAGTTTCCATCAATATCTTCCCAAATTAATATTTTATTAACTTGAATGTGGAATTAAATGGAGACTTGCTTGTTTTTATGATGCAGTCATCACATTTTAAAGGAATTATTTATTTTTCCTCTCTATTTGGAACAGGTTACATGAAAAAAAGTAGTCAAAGTTTAATTTATTGTTTCAACTGAATATACCGTGAGAAGGCCCTACTCGTAATTTAAACATTGCTGTTTAGTTTATAGCATGTAGTCTATAGAAAAGTCTAAGCGTGGTAACCCTAGTTCAAATAAACATTTAAAAAAGTACAAAGAAAAAAAGAGCAGTGAAACCAGGAATTCTGCCATCAGGTATCCTTGTTTCTTTTCACCTTAAGCATGCGAAACAGTTTATTAATTTTTATTTAATTATCCCACTGCTCAATCCCTCACTCTTTTTCACTGTAGCAGTACTACCAGTAGTGCACTCCCAGGGTTTTAGCAGAGTAATTTAATAAAGTCAATTTAAAAGGGATTTGATTAAAAAATTATCATCCTTAACCCCCTCAGGATCAGATTCAATATCTCACATAATGAATGTGTCGAACAGAGATCATCACTGCTGGACACATTAACGGTTTTTACACAATCTAATAAAATGAGCTGTGTTACATGAACAACATTACAAGGACCTTCATTTCAAAGAACAGACAGTAAAACTAGTTTTACTTTAAAGCCTTATTCTCGCAGATTGATTAGCACTTAGCACAGAGAAGACCAAATCCACTGCCGCTCTGCCTGTCTCTCACTCTGCTGTAACTACAAGACTATACTGCCTCAAAATACCCCAGCTCCAACCACTGCCACACTTGAGATCTGATCATTATGCTACATTGTTACCTAGTCCCTCATCTCTAACCTCTAGGTCACTCACCAGCCCTCCTTCCCCACTAGTATCTCAACTCAAACCAGAAAACCACGAACAAGATGTTAAAATGTGTTTTATAGTCCCAGAAAAGAGGTGGTTTTGTGGGTTGGTGGATTGAGCAGTTGTGGTTACTTTAACATATTCTGAATTGCTACCATTAGGATACCATTGCTATGTTTTAGTATGAACCACACTGGTGCCATTCTACCAAAAGCTCACACTGCTGTGCCATCATTGCCTCTCTGTACAGAGGAATCGCATTGCGATTGATGACCATGAATACAGTACATACACACAAAAGCTCACTCATAATGGAGTATGATTTGAAAGCTGTCAATTCCCAGCCCAGGTAAGTTAAACCCTACAAACTGTACTCTGGACTGTACAGGTTAATGTATGAAGACTTTTTTTGGTATTACAGTTTTGCAGAAAACTCATAATCCATGCAATTAGCACCTGCAAATTACAGCCTGGGATCCAGGGGTCATTTTAAACCATAAGTAATAGATGTGGAAATGAATATGTCTTTTATTCTTCAAGGTTAAACATACATCACCCTCACTAAGGCACTGTCCTTGAGAACCAGGCATTAGGGCTGCAGTGAGCAGGAGAAGGTTTTTTTTTTTTTTTAATGAAGGTGAATTTAATGGGATTTAATGTAGCTTGGGGCAATGGAGCAGCAGAGATAGGATTTTAACAAAGAGCCAGTGCTTTGCAGAACAACCATATTTATTTATTTCAGATTTCACTCCCAGGGATGATGCTTCAATGAGGGTCCCAGGGGCTGGATGTCTACAATCACACAGTCCTACTTACATTAACGATTCCATATATTAGCGTCACAGTACTTGTTTGGAAAACCCAATCATTTCATACCATGTGAGACCTCCAGTTCATTAGGTAGCTCATTCCAGTCACATGGTTCTTCTTATGCACATGCACGCTCCTCCTTGTCACCTATTGTCTTGGTTAAAAGGGCTCTTTGTGCGAAGCTGAAGTCGCTGTTGTACAATGAAATGGTTTAGGTAATGCATACTTTTTGCATTACGCATACGGGTACCAGCAAAATGAGTCACCTAATCAGTAGAGTGATTCCCCCGGAGAACATCTGGGATACTTTTTATAATCCCAGTGTACAGTAATACCCAGAAAAAAACATTAGCAGACCAGCAATGGCAGCATAATGGATTTGGAGCAAACATACAAGTGAGCGTCAATTGTCATATATCAAAACGCAAACATGTACCGCTGTGGTATCATTATATCCAGGGTCAAATTGCACCCTGTCAAATTGCTCCCTGATTCTACCAATGGGAGCCTGTGGCAGCACAGCGGTGCACGGGTGTGTGCGTGTGGGTGAGGGAGTATTGGGTTCCGCCCTGCAAGGTGTATCAATAGGGTGATCATGAGTGTTAGTGCAGGTAGCGTTGGGATGGTGAAGGAATGGCGGTACGGTTTGTTGTTTTGTGTAAAATGTTATGGAAATAAATGTGCTTAAGCAAGCTGTTGAACTACAGCGTTTCTGGTCTCCTTGGCGACGCGCACCCCTTCACAGTGCCTCATACTGCTGTAATAGTGCGCTAACATTACTCCTTAGTACAGAGCCATTGCAATGACACTACAGCATTGCCAACACTGTTGTATCATTACTGTCCTCCCTCTGCGGCAAGTTTGTTCAGGCCTCAGCAAGCATTCTCTGGGGAGGGAGGGTGAAGGAATGCTTAGCACCTTTAGTGAACAGCAGAGTAGAGCACTATTAGTTAAAGGAAGTCCACCCCATTCTCCCTTTTGAACTAAAGTGGCCCACAGCCCAGACCTGAACCTCCCTACATTGAATATATTTTCATGGAAGTCCATTTTAATTGCAGAAGACATTAGGAACCCTTGTCATATCTGGTTAATTTTTCATAATTACTAAACGGCCCTGATCACAATAAAAAAACAGCATTGTTCTCACATCTGCTTTTTCAGTTTAATCCCTGACTTTCATTGAAAATGTCTGTAATCCCTCAAACATGACTAATGGGAAACATTAAGTAGAACTTTGGGGAACAAGTGGTTTTAATCAAAATTCGTTCTTAGAGGCCCTCACTTTTAACCTTTGTGAACCATTTTATTTGTTTTTGTTGTTTTTCGTCTTAGATTTGGTTGTCTAAGCATTCGTTAAGTTATTACAACCAATGCCTTAAAGAAGTGTGAAACTTGCCAAATTGTGCCGGAATAAATGGCTTCATCTGAATCAAAGGGAAAACAGAACGATGAACAGCACGGGCTGGTGAGAATGGGGTTTTGCTTGTGCTAGCCTTGGCTGTTACACGTCCCAGTGCTGCTCAAGGAAAGGAAACCTGTGGCCAGCATTAGTTCTTGGCTTCTCTTTGAACACCTCACTGACACTTAGCAGCCTTATTCAAATCCACTTATTATTGCAACACATCATGTAACTGAATCAATAATGTAGCTGAAATTTTGTTTTCAGGTTAGTCAAACAGTTTAAAATTGTTTTGTGTCCTAGAGGTCCAATGTCTTCCAGCTTCTCTAGATATTTTAAAATAATTAACCAATTAATACCTGGAGGGAGGTTAAATTAAGCAGTGTACAGGTGGAAAGACCAGTTTGTCTCTGGACCTCCAGGACAGACCTGCTCTAGCAGAACCTATTGCAGTGTATTTTGAACAAATATTACCACAGTAGTGCTGATACGGTCTAGTATTGATAAGGAACCAGACCATTTACCACTACGTATTGGTCCAAACCATTATGATTATAGGTGTTATATCTGAGATGATCTCCAACATGTATTCAACCAATGACTTATACCATTGTAGCCAGCCTTTTGCTACCATTGCCCTGGCATGATAAACTATGAAATGACCATAGTTCCGGTTAACTTTTACAAGGGAAAATAATCTAAATGTTTTGCTCTTACGTTTGATACATCCCGGCAATGGCTTTTCCAGAGAGGGAGAGAGGAAGGGGAGAGATGATGGTTCATCTCAGGCCTGTTTATTGGTTTCGGCAGTGTGCAGATCTGCCTTTCCACTTGGCTCTGCCTCTGACAGCCCCTCTCCCAGTGAGCAGACCTTGTGATAAATGGGCACCTTTCCTTTCTTTATTGCCTCACTAAATCACATGCCTGCCACACTTTTAAAACCAATTTGATCTGCTTTTTTATTTTTTTATTTTCTGTTCTTTCTTTATGTTCCTTTCTTCTCCTTTTGTATCAAGTAAAATCACAGAAAAATTTTTTTAACAGCAGAGCGGAGTTCAGTGAACAAGCTTCTGATTTTTATCAAATGCAGTGAAAACTGCTTTGTGGAATCACTGGCAAATTGAATAAACTGCATATTGTAATCAAAAAGTGAACAAGAACAACGCTTTCGACGTAGAATTCTTATTGTGATCAAACATCATCTTTTCCTTAATCTTTCAAATACAGCCATACATTCAGACAGGAACCTGGATGATAAAGTGTATCTACCTAACCAAAGCCTGCTGTACATAAAACAACTGACTAGCTATTTTTAATTCACTCATTTTGTGTGCATTTTTTTCTTCAAAAATGAACATTGTGTACAGAACCTGGTAAGTGAATCAACCAAGCAATGAAAACCCATTCAGTTGACACAGCCCCTTATTGAATCAAACACTTTATTTGATCAACATGAAGGAGTACAAATCTGATGACATTCACAGATTTTTGACTGTGCCATTTTGGTACCCGTTCTTGCCAAAGAAGGTAAGCAGATTTGGGCCTGGTCAGTAATCGGGTGAAAGACCTCCTATGAACATAAGGAGCTGCAGCTTATGAAGTGCTGTTGATAGCTCAACTGTCCCCTCCTAGGCTAGATCTCAACAAATTCTCTAGTTAGTATAGGTTTGTGTTCTTTGATGAGAGGTGTAAACACCGGTATTCTGGTCAGATTTCAGTACAGGTCAAAATTCTGGCCTCGCTGAATATATACTGAATAGAATAAAGTAAACACTAAATACATTAATGTCATTTTACTTTTTTTATTTAGTGTGTCCAATCCCAAGAGCAAGCCAGCTTCCTTTTTCACCCAGGAACTCAAGGGTGGATGCCAGCAAGCTACCAACCTCTGGAGGTCAAAGGTAGTTCCTGAGCTTACTGGGCACCTGGCCAGCAGGGTTCGTTCTCTGTAGAGCAATGAGGAGAAACTGTCCCTGCTGGTTTTAACTCCCTAACCCACGGGAGTGCCAGAGCCAATGCGATGCTCCCTTTGGAGTCCCCAGCGAAGACCAATTTTTAAAATGTTGTTGAATGTGTATTGAATAAACCATATGGGTTTATGGGATATGTGATTAATTGATCATTTATATGATTTACTGATTAAAAGAAAAGTCAAGATTAAACCCCTAGTTTATGAGAAAGCCATATTTAATCAGATTTAATATCTAATTGAACTGCAGTGGTGCCTTGCTTCTAGCCAATTTTGCTTTTGGAAACAGAGAGGGGAGGGGGGTTGTAATTTGCCCCTCGTTCCTCATCACTGATATTTGAACCCGCGACCTGCTGACTATTGGTCCCCTGCTCTACCCTCTAGACTGCAGTGCCTGCATAAGGATTTGTGACTCAAAGGGACTGTTCTGGCAGTAAGCGGGGACCCCTTGGGAAATAATGCAGAGAAAGAGAAATAAATTAAAAAATAAATACATCAAAAAAAATAAACTCCTGGCAGATTTCTGGTGACCCTCCCTATAAGTGTCATCCCTTTCTCATTTATTGTCGCCTGGCTGCAGCTCATAATGATGAACTTTGACAGGCTGGCATAAATCAAACCACAGCCCCCACTTCCAATGGGTGTGCAAGGAAGCCCCGTACCAGCACCAAACCATTTGCTTTTAGTCAGGGGTACTTAGAAAAGGTAATTGAATTATCACCATCTCCAAAAACATATTGTGGACTTACTTGTGTTATGAGTGCTTCTAGATAAGCGGGAAAGCTAAAACAAGAGTAAAAAGCCCACTGTTAATTCATGATTCCAAATGACATTAGGTAGCACCTTCACTTTGGAGATGCACTCAATCCACAAGTCTATTTGTGCCTCTTTCCTCCTGGTAAAAGTTAAAGACACAAAGCTACTCAGAACCAGGATGGGATTGTAAGAGCAGCACTATCATGAAATCACTACACAGTGACAGAATTCCTGCTTGGTTTGGCATAAGAAAAGTCACGTGCCATAGCATGCAATACTTTTAGCTCCAAAAAATAATATGATACTTGTCAAGATTACATTTTTAAAAGTATTACGTTACTTCAAAAACACTGCAATGTTATTATGTATAATATGTTAATATAAGGAGATTACAGTGCTGTTTTTTTGATATATAAGTATTTCAGCTTGGTTTAGTCTGGATGTTACTCATTAAAGTCAAAGAAAACCGAAAAAATTCAAGTAAAATTAAGAGCGTGTTATGAGCATGTGTTTCTGGAGAAAAATTCCAGCAAGTTCCAGGCTGTATGGAGCATCGACTTGCCATCTGTGTTGTGGTAGGTAAGACAAATGAAACATGCATTGAAACTCGATGCTTCACTCCTGAATTTTGAGCTGTGAGTGTGTCACAGACTATCAGGTGACTTTCAAAAGGCAAAGAAAGATATGCTAGTGATTCTTATTTTCATCACCACACAAATACTATGGTTTTATGCATTTCATAATATTCAAGGTCCAATCAGTTTCTAAATAGTAAACAACACAGTTTAAGACTGAGGGGTCTATGTAACGTTCATGGTGGCCCATCATACTTCTGACAGTATTATGGATGGTGTGTAATTTTGTATTCAGCCTTGTTATGGGCTCATCTGATTCTAGGCACTATTGTTGGTCTTGGTCAGCAATGCTCACCCCAGAACATGCAGAAAAAACATGGCACACAGCAGTATAAAAATTAATTACTATAGCAGCAAGCCCTTTCAGATCTTTATGATACAAGATGTTGAATTGTTAGGTAAAAATGTATTACCATGACAACAGTTTTATTGAATTTGCTTTGTAAAACCATACATAATGTTGTTCTAAAGATTTAATTAAAGTTGGTATGTATTTTGGAAAAATATTTAACGTTTTTAATGATATATCCCTTGTCAAGTGATGAATATACTGTTCTTCCGCTAAATCGTGAATCGCTGGAGATACAGATTTTCCACATTACATTATTTAAATTGTCTGTAAAACCTAAATAATAAATCCTACTGAAAAAGCAATTTAAGGAAAAATTAAGGCCTACAGAAGGATTAAATATGATTCAAATAATGCATCTCAGGACATTGTCTCAAGCAATAAAAAAATTCTGCTGTCATTTCAATTCTTATAAGACTTTGTGAAAACCAAACTCTCTAACAGTGTTTGTCAGTCTATAGTATATTTTTGTCTTTAAAAGTATGACCTATTTTAATCTTATAGACCCCTAAAAGTCTCCTTATCAGAGAGAGCCAAACATTAAGCCAGCCGTGTGGAGTTTCTATATCAAATACTCCTTTGGAAATATCCTGCTTGTCCTCTCTGGTGAGATGTAGAGCTCTTATTGGACAGTTCTTGTAGCAGTGTGCTTTCAAATGCTTTAGAGTCTGAAACTGCTGGACCTTGAGTCATGTGATTAAGCTCACCCTTGCACTGACTGTCATGACCTCTGACCCCAGATACCAAGGTTAAACACCATACAGCTACACTTGATCCCCGTCCTCCTCCTCCTCCTCCTCCTCCTCCTCATCCACCCCCTTCACGAACATTTAAATTTTATAATCACCAGATCCCTGATCATTTGTCACATTAACATGCTGACTGAACATGTAATGCTCTTTAGATTAAGAAATACCCTCTTTTTTAGTGTAGTGTGTCTCCCTCTGCTGGACAAAAATAAAATCTCTCTGCGTTGGTTGTTTTTACAATACTGCAGGGATGTTGCATTTTGTTAAACATACATTTTGCCATGAATTTGAGGCTTGTTGAGAGATGGCCCACAATTTGTATGCATTCCTTAAAGTATTATTTAGTTTATTATTTGTAATTGCTCCAGAGGTATCATTTTGTTCAAAACTGGTGTTGGGGTTTCATATTTTTGAAAAAAAAAAATATATATATATATATATATATAGGGGTTTATACCGTAAGTTACCATATTAATATATAACATTATTTTGTCATGACCTGTTACATTTACATAACTACCCTGTTTAAAATGACTACTCAAGTGACAAGTAACATGATGTCTGTATATTCTAATACCGTGGCTCTGCATCAGTGTGGCTGCATGCAGTGTTATTCTACACATTGGTTGATGCCTTGCATCCTTTATCTTCCCCTGTCAGTCACCATTCATCTCCAACTTCATGTAGAATACACAGTAGTTCTCTTCTGGGATTTTTTCCATACAAACCTTTCAAACACTGATACATCATTGCTTCTACCTATTACCAGGCCAACTAACTAACTAACAGCTAACTGCCAAAGTTAGTCGATCATGTGACCTGTCCTGGGTTTGCCTCATGATGCCTTCTTTATTTTCTATTCATCAGATACTGTATAAACTGTATAAGGTATAAACAACACTTTCAAAATGTATTCACTTTATGTTACAGGAATGCATTGCTAATAAAGCATATATTGTATTGTACAATATACTGTTGCATGAGGATATAATACATGGATGAAGGCTATATTTGCATCCTGAGCCATTTGAAAAAAAAGTGATAATACCACAGTAGTGACATCAAAAGGTGATAATTCCTCTAGAGGAAAATATACTTGAACTTTGACCCATTTGACTCCTCCAGACCATCGCTTTCAATTCAAACACAAAATGTCTCATTTTCAATCACGCGACAACACCCACAGTACAGAAATGTTCATTAAGTGTAAACCTTTAGGTTGACTTTCAGGGGCCGCTGGTGAGTTGCGTCTATCCTTCCCCTATCTCTAATCTCCCTGTCAATCACTCTCCCTCTACTATATAAGTCTCCACTTCCGCCCTCTCTAGCGTTTGTTCGTTTTCGTACCCAACCTCCTCCCCTTCTCCTCCTTTCTGTTTCAGCAGCCCTGCACCGGTCCCATCCGGGGGGGTTAGTGAGGCTCACTTTCCCCGGCCTCCCTGGGCTATGCCCTTCGAGCTGGAGGTTCTGCGTCGGGCCAGAGGGGACCCCCGGCCATATTCTCTATCCTGTCGCAGCTTGTGCACTTTCCCTATACTAATTTCTGGAGACTCTCTCTCTCCTTCTCAGCTGTCGATGCAAAATCTGTGTCGCAGTCCTTCGATCTCTTTCTAATCTCACTACTTCTTTCTTTCTAGCTCCAGGACTCCTGTAAGCTCTGTTCCACGATCCTGAGTCCCTCTAACCTTTTTCCTTTCAAGGCTCTCCTTCGGAGGTCCGTTCAGTCCCGGTGGATAGCTCCGAGAGTTGGGTCCTCTGTCCTTTCAATCCCTTATGTGTAGCTCCATTCCCAAGTTGCCACGTAAGCAGCTCTCCGAGAGTGGGGGATTCTATCTCTGTGTTTTCGGGTTTTGGGTCGCCGGACCAGCCTTTGGCAATAAGGTTCTCCATCACTGAGAGCAAGGCTCCTGTTCTAACCCTTTAACTCCCTTCAAGTATCTTGGCACTCTCCGAGCTGTCATGAAGCACTACACTTACCTCTCACCATTGCCCCGTGAATGATCAACACAATGAGAATACGTTAAAAAAAAAAAAAAAAGATGTAAAGCTGGTACATTCGTATCTCAGAGAAACTGAACAGATAACGACATAGAACGTCTGTACAGCACTGAAAAACAGTATTTAAAAAAAGAAACGAAAACAAAAACCCGAACTGTACTACTGCTGAACCTCATCTTCTTTAATATCAGCATCACAAGGGTATAAGGGTATTCATGTATTATACAAAATAACAGATGGGCCTCTTCAGTGAGTTACAGGAAAACAATTCCATCTCGGGTTTCTGTGACAGTTTATAAATTACTTGACCTTCGGTCTCGTAATTTATGACGTCACAGAAACCCTGGATTAAATTATTTTCTTGTAACTCACTGAAGCCCATATATATATATATATATATATATATATATATATATATATATATATATATATATATATATATATATATATATATTTGTTCTATAAAAATTACAGAATAAGCGTAATTATTGATAATACCCCCAGCCCCCCTCCATCAAAATTTGTTCGGTTTGCAATAAATCTCTCTCTCTCTCTCTCTCTCTCTCTCTCTCTCTCTCTCTCTCTCTCTCTCTCTCTCTCTCTCTCTCTCTCTCTCAGAGTATCTCTTGTTTGGGGATGCGGGCATGCAGGTCTTGTTCATATATCTCACTTCCTGTTGGCGGAGAGGAGAGGGGCCTGTCCATAGCAGCTGAAAAAGAAACACAAATCAAATCAATACTCATACAAATGTCTGAACTACAAAGTGTTCTACAAGTATTTTTACAAGGGCCCTCTACTGGTAAATGATAAAATTAAAATAAATAAATCAATTTAGGATCTTGTGAGTGTGTTGTTAAGCTAATATATTTTGTTTTAATTATTATTATTATTATTATTATTATTATTATTATTATTATTATTATTATTATTGTTGCACTTATAATAATAAAGACAGGGATGGAAGCAAAATAACACTTTGAGAAAAGAAAGTGATGTGGTTTTAAAATAAATAATGAATGAGGAACTCTGAGTTTGAGTTGACATGAACATCAGGCAGCTTTGTCTTGAAAACAAACAGGAAACTCACAGCTTGGTACAGGGTGGATTACAGAGGTAAAGTTGCTAGGCAACATCGTATTAGCCCTCACAGGTTCACGGGGCAGTGGAAGTGGAGGTCCAGGGTGGGAGTACTCTGGGATGGCACTGCGACTTCCTGTGAAAGAAGAGAACATCAGTTAAAAAAAGCATGCTTGAATTTTTTTTTATGTCTTCCTAGTTTTGTATCTGTACATTTTTGCTTTTAATGAAAGGGACAAACAAGGTCTTGGGTTGGTTCAGAAACCATTTGTGGTGTTTACAGTACTGGTGTAGCTGCTGTCGTTTCGTATTTTGTGTTAGTATTCTAAATATCACCCGTGCTTGTATTCCAGTCATTACAGTACTGTGACAGAGATCGAATGATTCTTGGTGTTAGATCTCCCTCCCGACCTGCGAGGGCGCTGTGTAAAGGGAACAGAGTACCCTGGACTAAACGGCACAACAGTTTATTCCCAGGGTTAGATGGAAGTCGGCCATCTAGAAAGGGGGTGGAGCTACAGTCATGGGTGACGGTATAAAAAGGGGACGTAGTGAAGTGATCTGTTCCTTTTGTAATTGGTTAGAGAAAGCCTAAAAAGGAGAACAATGAAAAACATGAGTGTTGTGTTTGTTTGTACTGTCTTGTTTAAAAACCTGTTTGTTCATTGTTTAGACAGCTAACACGATCCGGAGCTGTGGCCAAAGGCCAGCACCAAACCAGACAACATCACCACTTGTATCACGGAGAACTGTATTTGCACCATGAGCACTAATTCACTCACTAAAGGACTTTGGAGAACCCTAGGAATGAATGGCAGGCAGGGGGTGTTCAGGTCAAGTTTCAAGTACACTCGCTAGCAGAGCTGGCATCTACCAGCCCAGTGCTATTGTCACACAATTTTCATGAGCATTAATTACCCAAAGTCATAGTGGTCTTCAAGGTGATTTTCTATTAAAAAAGTCAGACTGTAATTATCGATTGTAATCTACAATTTCGATTACAGAACTGTTATATAGCGCAGACAAACTGCCCATACTGTGATAACTGCAGTTGATATAGCAGGTTGAAGGGGTAATCACTCAGGCTTCAAAAAACAAGTTAATTAGCATAACAACTTTCTTGCAAGTCCCTGTACATTGCTTAGTTTTACAGACTATTTTCACTTTGACTCTGATGAAGTTCACTTCCTATCTAAACCTTTCCTCTCTACAGCCCTGGCTGGTTTGCGTACCTCCTCCCACCCCGAGCAGCATCTCCTGCAGCAGGCTGTCCACCTGGGCTGCCCCTACCAGCCGAGCCAGCTGGAGCTGCTCCACCATCTGCCAGGCCACACTCTGCAAGGGGGGCAGCAAGAGCAGCAGCTCTCCAAACCGGCCGCGCCGCTCACTGGACGAGTCCTCCAGCAAAACCTGGGCCTGGAACCGCAGCTGCTTCACCACCAAGGACTGCTCCACACCGGGGCAGTCTGAGAGAGAGAGGGGGGGGGGGGGCAGAGAGAGTTAGGAGACTGAGGGGAGAAGTGAGAGACAGGTAGAGGGGGCGAGCAGAGAGAGTGAGGAGAGAGAGGGTGAGAGGGGGAGCAGAGAGAGTGAGGAGAGTAAGGAGAGAGAGGGAGAGAGGGGGAGCAGAGAAAGTGAGGAGACTGAGGAGAGAAGTGAGAGAGAGAGAGGGAGAGCAGAGAGAGTGAGGAGAGAGAGGGGAGAAGTAAGAGGGAGAGAGGAGGGAGAGCAGAGAGTGAGGAGCGAGGGAGATGGGAGAGCAGAGAGAGAGGAGACTGAAGAGAGAAGTGAGAGACTGAGAGAGGGAAAGAGGGGGAAGAGCAGAGAGTGAGGAGACTGAGGAGAAGTGAGAGAGAGGGAGAGGGGGAGCAGAGAGAGTGAGGAGACTGAGGAGAGAAGTGAGAGAGAGAAAGAGAACCTGGGCCTGGAACCATAGCCAATGAGAAAGAGAGAGGGGGAGAGTGGGGAGAAAGGGGGCTCTGCGTTGAAGCAAAGGTATTTTTTTAAAGGAATAAACTATAATTAACTTGCAATAAACTACTCACAGATCAATAAATTAAAGATCACATAGTTTCCTGGAATCACTCAGGATGATAGCAAACATCAAACAATACTAAGGCAAATGTAAAAAAGAAATAGTAATAATTAAAATGACATCTGAAGCTATTCACTCCTACCGATAGCACCTACACCAAGAATTAGTTCCTTGCTAGTATACAGTTAAAGTTGTTTTCTTTGTCTTTGCAGTGGAGTGCTTTACTGACCGGGGTCGAAGAAGATGATGGTCTTCAGGCAGGCAAACTCGCTGTCAGTGATGTCCAGCTCTCTCAGCGGCCGGACCAGCTCGTCCAGGATCCGTACGGCCACTCGGGACACCTCGGGGTCCGGCCCACTCATCAGGATGACGAAGTCATTACCTGATCAGAGAAATGCGCCATTACACACAAACCTGTCCAGGGTGATTCCTGTGGTATATGGTGGTCATTTCATCATTTCAGTGTGCCATCGTTGTTTTTGTGATGGTTGTTGTATTATGTTTAAATGTGTAAAATGTGTAAAAGTCATTTCAATAATTTACTCTTTTATGAGGATATATAACATCCCAGCACAACATGTTTACTGATAAGACTGATCATATAGATGTACTGCAGTAATGCTAGTTGATTTTTAGTGTGGACTGGTCTCCTCGCTCTCTCTCTTACCCAGCAACAGGATGTCATCGTAAGGCAGGGAGCGTCGTGCCACTCCCAGGATCAGGTGCTCTCCAGCATGGGCTCGAAGCAGGGCCACCTGCAGACAAACAGACAGACAGACAAACAGACAAACACAGTGAGACAAAGACACAAACACAGTGGGACAGAGACACAGGGTGGGACAGAGACACAAAGACACAGAGCGAGACAGAGACACACAGTGACACAGAGACAGAGTAAGACACACACTGATGATGATCAGGAGTAGTACGATGTGATTATGTTTGATTTGCAATAAAGGCTGGAAGGATGGGCTTGTACCCTGTCGTCCAATGGGAGCTTGCAGAATGCTGGGATGTGTTTGGCCCACTCCACCAATAGGAGTAGCTGCTGCTTCATGGATTCGCATACATCTGTCACACTGGCAAACTTCTTACTGGTGATGTCAGCTCCAGGCAGCGGGGGTGCTGAGAACTGCAAAACACACACACACATTCGTGACATACAAAATAACTTTTGCAGTGCATAGTAAAACCAAAGCTGGTGTAGTAAAGCCTATTGAAAGCAAGGTGAAGTATACTCAACCAGTCAATAGCATTGTACCAATCCTAGTTAACCATTTAAAAACAGGGTCGACCTTATGATCCCATCTTAACAAGAACAGTTACTGTTTAAATAACATTCTTTAATGAATCAAAACCGAACTTATACAAACTCAAGCAAACAAGCCCCATTGTCCAAATCTAATACAAATAAAAGATACAGCTAGTGTATAAACAATTTTAAAAAGGGAAAAAAAATCATACATGCCGTATTCAATTCGTAACAGGATTAAAATCATCAGTGCCTGACTCATATTGAACATCCAGTAGATGTTGCTGTGTTCTAACCCTTTACTCCTACGCTGTCACTGGGACGCTTTCCAACAGTGCTGGCAGTCTCTGCTGTGCTTTCCCACATATTCATTCAATCTAGTCCAGATTTGTACCACAGATATATGGCTAGGAAGTGATACATTGATTTAGTGTAAACAGAATGCAGACCCCAATCTAAATTGAGATAACAACAACAAAGTGTAGTGAGAAAAATAAAAACTCTCAATAAAACCATGAATTTTGAATTTCTAGGTATTTATTACTTCCCAGAGGCATCTCACACATTGTTTCAAATAGCTGGACCCCTAGAGCCTTACACTTATATTCTCTTTCTCTGCCTACAGGACACTGAGCTCAGATTGAATGTGTTTTATATGCAATTTATCTTTGTAAATGAGTTGTAGTATTTGAAACACTAGCAGTGATAGTGGCTCGCTTTTAATAGAATCAGCCACACAAATATACACCAAAGGAAAAAGATCTCCAGTGGTCCTGGTGAAGCTTTACCAGGCCTACCTGGTGAGCCATGGCCTCAGCCTGCAGCAGAATACTCAGAGAGAGAGAGTCAGCCTCCTCCCAGCCGGGCCTGCGATTGCTGATGCGGTCCCGCTCATTCTGAACCGCTGAGAGAGAAAGGAAGCGGAGGGGAGGAGGGGATCAACAACAAACACAATGCTAAAAGCACTTGGTACTGTACAACTTTTATACTGCATTCTCTTCATATTAATTTAGGCAGTATTTCAAATGAAATGCTATAGAGTCATTTCTGTAGGTCACATAGGCTGGTTGCAGCTAGAACGGTGGAGTGAAGGGATTCGTAACAAGTTTCATAACAACTGGATAAGTGGTTCTCCAGATCTATGCAAACATGTAAGTGTGACATGCAGACGGACTGATGTACGGACACACCGACATCCCCCTATATCCCAAGAGTCTGATAGTCTACATTATTTAAAATAAATTATGTTAGCATGCTATATTTACTGTGGAAACTAGCTATGTTTAAATCTCTGGGTTTCAGAGTCCATTTGTTGGCTTCTAAACAGCAGACAGTGGAATTAGTCCAATCTGAAACCAATTAGTTATAAAGTGGTGCTTTCCTTGACAACAATCAAATTACATCAGTCAAAGGAAGGGAGAGCTAAAGACACTAATGGAACCTGTTTCGCAACTATGGAAAACATGTATGTAGGTCACAGCACAAACAGCACAGAAACAAAGCAAGAACAGCACTGTTTGAGATTTATGACACCCGATATCTCCATGAGTTTTGATTGGCCGATAACAAACTGAACGGCTTTAGTTTTATGGCCTTTTATAATGGAGCTAGCTAGCATATTAAAATCGTTACAGCCTTCAGGTGGTCACTATTAAGAAATTCAAAGGTGTAAAATCAAATTGAATTTTCTGTTTGATTGAATTGAAATCTAATATTCTCTCACAGATACTGCATGTACTCAATGGATCAGCCCGCTTAGCAGTGCTGAACTTGGTTAATCATTTACAGGACAGATTGTCAGCTTTTCATATTTTATCAGTGTCGTAAATGCAGTTATTCCTCCAACCTTACTTTCGAGTTTATAGCTGATAAGCCCGTCTCTTTCTCAATCTCTGACTTTTTCTCTCACCCTTCTGTCTCTCACTCCTCTCGCTCCCTCTCTTTCTCTTACTCTCTCTTTGTCTCTTGTTCACTCTCTCTCTGCTTCTCAATATGAAAAAAATGATGTCTGGGATCTGAAAACTTCTAGTGTTTAAGGAAATATATGAAGTCTGTTGAAATGTATGTACATGATCAGTACACCTCTTTGGTAGATAGTTGAGTGGGAGGAGAGGGAGGGACTGCCCTCAGTCTGATTGCATGATGCAGGGTGACCTTTACAGTCTTGTTATCAGCACTCAGCTGTATCTTTAACTCTTTCCTGTCCATGCACCGGCAGCTCTGTCATTCAGGCGGCATGCTTAAAAGCTTGCCAAACCCAGGACCCAGGTTTGCCATAGTAAATTTGCTGAGTAATTTGCAGTTTTTACCATACTTATACAAGGGTGGGGGGGCTAAAGGATGTTCAAATGGTTCTCCTCTTTCATTTTTATGATACCTGATATCTCCATGATCCTATTAGATCATATCAGAATGAAAGCAAACCCACCAGAATTAGAGTAACCCTGATAAAAGTGCCATAGTAAAAGTATAGCATTGTAAATTTCCTATTGACAGATTTATTTATCTTTCCATTTTACTTTCATAAAGCTGCTTCTGTCTGAATGTTCTGTGGTCAGCTCCCACATGGAAGTGCCATGCAATGTAGCTTCCTGATTGGGGGACGACAGTTCTAATATTTATTAAGGAGTAATCATATCACCTGTTCTGAATTGCTTCTCTCCTAATGAAACCTTGCCCTCATCCTTCCTGTTAAGGCTAGTTCCCAGAAGAGGAGGGCCTAGGCAAGTGACGAGGGTGT
Source organism: Acipenser ruthenus (assembly GCF_902713425.1). Lineage (NCBI taxonomy): Eukaryota > Metazoa > Chordata > Actinopteri > Acipenseriformes > Acipenseridae > Acipenser > Acipenser ruthenus. The sequence goes on from NC_081207.1 coordinate 25,129,400, forward strand.
GGTTTTAGCCGAGGGACTGCTGTAATTGGATATATTTTCTCAGATAATGGGATCTTTTAACTCCTCGGCTTGTCGTTTAAAGTTGAAGTTGGTTATATTAAGTTTGGGGGAGGGGGGGTGTGGGTTAAAAGAATATAAATCACTGATATCACAACAGTCCCTCTGTTGCAATCACACCATCATCGCTACACCATCAACCCTAGTGAAAGCCAGCCCTCACCGTCCTTCTTCATGCCGGCTCTGAAACACTTCCGCAGGCGACAGTAGCGACACTGGTTCCTCTTGTCCTTGTCCACCACACATTGCCGACTGAACCTGAAGAGACAGGAAGACACACAGGGGCTGAGAGCGAAGGAGACACCAGAACCACACACATACACAGCAGTGCAGACTTGTCTTGTGCACACTCACCGGCAGGTGTAGACGTGGTTTTTGCGAACGCTCCTCCTGAAAAATCCTTTGCAGCCATCACAGCTCGCCGCACCATAGTGCTTCCCCGTGGCGCGGTCTTCGCAGATCAAACACAGCGCGCCCATCTCATTGGTCACAGCAGCCTGGGGGGCGGGGTCAGGCATCAGAACATCTGTCAATTTGAAAACAAGTGTCAAAGTGGACTATTTTTGGACCATGTACACCCTTCAGTTATCTTTTAAGAATCAAGCAACAGCAACAGCAACAGCGTGTCATCTTTATAAACCTTGTTTCCACCTGCAGCATGAAACCAAAAAAAACCATCTCGTTGCAGCATCAAACTGCTTCCAAAAATCCAGTCTACTGCTGGACATTATTTATGTATTTGTTTATTTCTATTTGGTTTTACATTGAGGTGAAAGATCTTGTTCACACAATAGTATACAATATCAGCATCCTTGGCCCTGGATGCTCATTAGTCAATTTCTGCCAATCCACAAACCTCAGTGGGGTTAACAGTGTGTCAGTTCAAACCTCTGTTGATGGAAACCAACAGGACTGAGTTTCCCTGTGGCACCAAGTGTACAGAAAAGACATCCATGAGTTACAGCAGTTTACAGCCTGGGACAGTATGAGAAACAGATGACTGCTGATGAGGCTTTCATAGTAAGCTCTTTACACTTTTTAAAAGGGAAGGCAAGGTGAATATGGCCTATATACACATACTGGTGCTGTATTTTTCTGATTATTTTCTCGGTTAATGATCAATCAGTGAGTAAACCCCCAATCCCGGTCCAGATACCATGAACCCTGCATCGGCTGTTACTTATCTACAATCACACCCACCCCAAAGCCTTGACTCTTGAGTCTTTTTTGTCTGAATATAATACAGCTTGATATTCATGAAGCTGGTCTCGACAGTTGTAGTAACAACAATCTCTGCTGTAGTAAAGGACACCAGGTTTGACACCCTTTTTTTGTTACTGTAGGCTAATATAAATAATAACTAACGATTAACATAAAAATGAAAAAAATCAGTTAAATGAGTTGTTAATTCTTCAGATGAAACATGAGTAAAAGCTTCTGTGAAAAAGGCCTATGATTTCTAATATATTGAGTACTGCATTAGGATTGATTTTTTGTATCACACAAGTCTACATTGCTAGCTCATTACAGATGATCTATCAACTAACCCATACATCAACGATATAGTACTATATATATCCTCATGCAACAGTATATTGTACAATACAATATATACTCTATTAGCAATGCATGATCCTATTCACAAAGCGAAAATAATGTCCGTTATAGCAATGTTCTAGACCAATGGTTCTCAACCCCGGTCCTCCGGGACCCCTGTGTCTTCTGGTTTTCATTCCAGCTGAGCTCCCAATTACTTACAGACCCTTAATTGAACTAACAATTTCTTAATTGTTTTCAGCTCTTAAACAGTTTGAGATTTCAAGTTAACTGTAAAATCATATAAGTAACGTGAAATCTGAAACTTGTAAGGAGCTGAAAACAATTAAAAAGGTCTAATTAAGCAAATTATTGTTCAATTAAGGGTCTAGTTAATAATTGAGAGCTCATTTGGAATGAAAACCAGAATACACAGGGGTCCCCGAGGACTGGGATCGAGAACCACTGGTCTACACTACTGTTGGCTTACAGTTTTTCTCAATTGCTTAAACACATTTCCTGAAACACTATTCACATTTTCAAAACAGTTAACACAAACCCCACAACAGTAACGTATTTTGCAAAATACTATATCATTTATGATTGCTTTGACACATAATTCAAATGTCAGGCACATTTTTGCAAAACTCTAAATACAAATCTCAGCACTTGACACAAGTATGTCTCTTTAAACAAAACGAATTAATTTGTTCACAGTTGAAAGCAACCACTCCCAAATCTGTTTATCTTTCTCTCATTGGTAGAAATCCTAATTTCTAAATTGTTCAATCAATTATCACTGCTGAAAAACACTTATAGATGAGGCTACCAGGGAGTTGATGATAAAAAATGGAAAAGCAAATTAGACAGGAGCCACAACCTGGAGGTGCCAGAGGAAGAGTGGTCCGTATGCGAGGTGGGAGAGCTGGAGGAAGGGGAAGGGGAAGGGGGAGGGGACGCCGTCCACACATTTCGAATGACATATGGGCTACAATTGTGGTCTGTCAATGGCAGAGGCTGGGCAAAGGGTTCAGCAAAATCTCAGCCGATCCTCTGTGGCTTCAATTATCAGGACTTTCACGAATAAGAATAGGTATGTATGAATATAGTATGTGATCATGCAAAAGTGCCACATGAACACATTTCTTCACAGTTTTACTGTACAGTACAATATATGTTAGAGCAGTTTTGCCATTTATGTAATGACTTTGTATATCCATGTGTTTTTGTTTACAGGATTGAAAGACTACCCCGCTCTGGTGGCAGAGGAAAAGTTTTTACTGATGTACAAGAGACAGCAATAGTGAATATGGTTATTGCCAATAATGGCATCAGTCTCAGAGAAATTCAGAGTTCTGTGCTGCAAAATCAAGACATGTTTGCAAATGTACAAGGTCCCTTTTGAGAAGAACAGCAACAGAGTGAAGGAGATAAGGTACCAATATATACAGGTAAGGCCTCTTGAAAGCACAGTAATTTATTTACTTGCAATATTGCCTTGCTAACACTTACTTTTGGAATACAGTAACAAACAATGTTGCTTTACTATTGTATTGAATATTTTGCAGAGAATAATGGAGCTGGAGGCCAATGAATCCCCTCATGTGTTTGTGTATGTGGACGAGGCGGGGTTCAACTTGGCCAAAGTGCAGAGACGTGGGAGAAATATCATTGGTCACAGAGCCACGGTGAATGTGCCAGGACAGCGTGAGGGAAACATCACAATGTGTGCGGCAATAGCTGAAAATGGTGTAATTGCACACATCCCCACCCTTGGCCCATACAACACTGTTCGCCTTTTGGCATTTTTGGATGATCTCTATAACAGCCTTATACCTGTTGAGGAGAGAGAGTAAGTGAGGGCTGACTTGCCAACCTATGTGGTGGTGTGGGACAATGTCAGTTTCCACAACTCTGCTCTGGTGAGGCAGTGGTTTGCAGCACATCGTCGCATGATGATGGAATTCCTCCCACCCTACTCCCCCTTCCTGAACGCTACTGAGGAGTTCTTCTCAGCATGGAGATGGAAGGTGTATGATAACCATCCTCAAGACCAAATGTCACTGCTGGATGCAATGAACGCAGGCTGTGAAGCCTGACGATTTTATCTCGCTGCATTGCAAGGGAGGACATTAGATGCGATGTCGACGAAAACTTGTGGCCAAACAGAGAGGAGAGAATGGCTGGTCCCTGAAGTCCCATTTAAATTCAAATAGAAATCTCTGTTGTTCTTTTGTTTTTCAATTCTTCAGTATACTTTTTCGCCTTATTGGATTTGAACAGAATTTACAGAATGCAATTTTTTTTTTTTTCATTTACATACTGCACAATATGTAAATTGACATTGCTGGATGTAAAATATATGGAGCCTGGTTCCAAAATACAACAACGTTACCAACGTTACCACACACACAATGTTATATAAAAAAATAAAAAAAAAACGTTTTTGTTGATATAACATTGTGTGTGGTAACATGCTTACAGTATTTACAGTAACAACGTTTCAAGTTGACTACAGCATGAGGGAGCTTGTATTTAGGATTTCATGTCATATTGAAGCTTATACTTAGTATTTTTTTTAGTCTTTGTTTAAATACTGATAAGGTGAGCTTTTCATTTTATGACATTGTTGTACTGTTTGATGTGCTTATTTGATTTTGAAATAGGTGTACTATATTTTGATAGTCTTAGTGCATTTTGCAGTTGATATGTGTCGTTTTGCAAAATGTGATACTGTTGTGGGGTTTGTGTTAACTGTTTTGAAAATGTGAATAGCGTTTCAGGAAATGTGTTTAAGCAATTGAGAAAAACTGTAACAGCAGATAATAACTTTATAATAACAAACAATCGTCTAAATGTATCAAGGATATGTACCATGTATTTCAGAATATATCTACCATGTATTTCAGAATATATCTACCATGTATTTCAGAATATATCTACCATGTATTTCAGAATATATCTACCATGTATTTCAGAATATATCTACCATGTATTTCAGAATATATCTACCATGTATTTCAGAATATATCTACCATGTATTTCAGAATATATCTCATGCATATTGTATGGATAGCAGGGGCCAACAAGAATACATTCTAACAATATCTGAAATATATATTTGTGGTACAATTTGTAAATAGTGTATATATACTTATTTTTTTCATCCAGGGATTCCCAGTTGTGTTTGTTGTTTTTATATATTTGTGCGTGCATTAAAGAGACTGTGAGTGTGTGTGTGTGTGTGTGTGTGTGTGTGTGTGTGTGTGTGTGTGTGTGTGTGTGTGTGTGTGGGGGAATGACTGGGAGTTTGCATGAGTATGTGTGTGTGTGTGTGTGTGTGTGTGTGTGTGTGTGTGTGTGTGTGTGTGTGTGTGTGTGGAATGAGTGGGAGTTTGCGTGAGTATGTGTGTGTGTGTGTGTGTGTGTGTGTGTGTGAGTGTGTGTGTGTGTGTGTGTGTGTGTGTGTGTGTGAGTGTGAGTGTGTGTGTGTGAGTGTGTGTGTGTGTGTGTGTGGGTGGGTGTGTGTGGGTGTGTGTGGGAGTGTGTGTGTGTGTGTGTGTGTGGGAGTGTACATAAGTGTGTGACTGGGTGTGGGTGTGTGTGTCTAACTCACCGGTCCCGACAGAGAGCACTCTCAGGCTATCAAACTCCAGCATACTGTACGAGGGGTCAAGGGACACACTGTAGTCAGCCATATCCAAATCCACGATTGTCCCGGACAGTTTCATGCTTCCTACTGCAGACTCTCACCAACCCCAGCACAGTCCAGTCCAGAGTGCTCAGAGACCAGAGCTAGTGGCCTGTGTCTGTACTGCACAGCAAGAAGGTAGACAGTCACACGATACCAGCCAACCACACTGTCAGTACAGTGCAACGAGCAAGCCAGGCTTTCTATCTTCAATTCAGTTCAATTCAATCCGTTGTATTTTTCATTCCACTTAAATATGTATTGTCAAAGCTGCTACAATTAAAGTTAAATTACTGAGCAGTAATTATCAAAATCTTATAAAAAGTTATTTGTATAGTAAGTCTCTCACTCTCTCTTTCTCTCCTCTTTTACTTTCTCTATTCTGTGCTGTCTATCTCTTAGTCTCTTTTTTCTTTCTGTCTGTCTCTCAGTCTTAGTTTCAGTTCCAACGCATTCAGGACCTTGGGCCAATCCAGAGAGAGATGTACCCACCTTGTTTTTGTCGTATCTCCTCTTATCTGGATACATGTGTACATAGTCTAATAAGGTATAATAAGGGAGAGAGTCAGGACATTCACTTAAAGGGGACGCATCATAATCATACAGTAATACGTGTATGCCCTGTAAAACCTGCTGACTTACATAACGTTACCAGCTCCACTAGCGCTAACATTAGGGAAGGCTAGACACTGGAGAGAGCAGCTGTTCTCCTGCCTTCCATTGCTTCATAAATCTGATTCTAAGAGAGCATTCTTCTATAAGCCATTTTGTTGAATTGAGTGCCCATGTTGTTTAAAACTTGTTTATTGATCTCTTCTGAGATGACATCAGCCATCACCTTCACCCTGCTCTCCCTGCTCTGGAATGTATCTTTCCTCAGCCACACAGTTTCTGGCTTTTACTATGCATTGCCCAGGCATTATCAATAGTAAAAGCCCTGTTTATGCCATTTTTTTTTTTTTTTTGATTTACTGAACGCATTTTTAAACAACTCTCAAAAAGTCATTCAATATACTCCCCACAAGGTGATGGATCCCGATGCTTTGATTTTATAAACCACACTTATAACTGAGAGCCTCCCAACAACTACTGATTAAACTACTGATTCAATATGACTGGAAACTACTCTTCCTTGCAGGATTAAAAGATACCACCAGAGGGCACCCAAGGCTCACTGTGGAGAGCACATACACAAAACAATGTTTACACCCCTAGTCTTGTATTCACCTGCAGTTGAAACCTACTGCATTGCTACTATATTGCTGTGCTGAAATCCACCACATCAGTACCCCTATACTATCAGTATTGAAGATGTAAGCTATATAATTTTGCCATGTTTGCATGAAAACAATTAAAGCAAGACTTTAGCTGTACCTCCACATTTATGATTCAGTGTTTGATATTTTAGATGAATAAACAATTGCACAACACTTAATAATAAAATGTTTTCATATTTTTTTCCAGCCCTACATCAGCCCTAATAATAATAATAATAATAATAATAATAATAATAATAATAAACTTTATTTTATATAGCGCCCTTAAAAGCAATTGTCTCAGAGCGCTTCAAGAACAAAGATAAATTCAACAAAAACAATAACATGTAGAAACAAAATCAGAAACTAGGAAAAGGAATCATAAAAATGCCTAACAGGCAGCCAATGCAAGGCCTCCAACACAGGTGTAATGTGATCCCCAAAGCGTGACCTAGACAAAATTCTAGCCTCAGAATTTGCTATTAGAGACACCAGCGAGCAGGGCATTACAATAATCAATCCTAGAGAAAACACACGCATGAAAAAAATTTTCAGCTGCAGATACAGAGAGCATAGGTTGAAGCCTAGCTATATGTGAAAAAATGAAACCTTAACCTGACACATGCGATTATCCCAGGATCAAAAATCACACCCACATTTTTCATTTTAGATCTGAACTCAAGCACGGTACCATCAACTGACAAATTTACAGCATTGGTTTTATGTAACTGAACTGAATACCTAACAGCATAACCTCAGTCTTATTATAATTTAGGTGTAAAAAATGTTGCAACATCCAACTTTTTATATCAGAGATGCAGGCAGTAAGAACAGAGGCAGCAGCATCAATATCAGGTTCAGAATGAATATAGATTTGAGTGTCATCTGCGTAAAAATGATAATTCAGACCGCGTGATCTTAATATGTGGCCGAGGGGAAACATATAAATACTAAATAATACAGGGCCCAGGATAGAGCCTTGTGGGACACCAGCTGTTACTGACCCAACCTCAGAACTAAACCCGCCCACGGAGATTAATTGTTGGCACCCTGTTAGATAAGAGTTAAACCACTTAAGAGCAGTGCCAGAGATACCAAATAAACACTCTAATCTGTCAAGAAGAATGATTTACAGTGTCAAATTCAGCACTAAGATCCAAAAGAATTAATATTGATAAAGCACCTGAGTCTGCTACCATTAATGGATCATTAGTAACTTTGACAAGGGCAGTCTCAGTGCTCTGAAGATGTCGAAAAGCAGATTGAAAAGGTTTGTAAAGTTTGTTAGCAGTGAGGTGACAATTTAATTGCAGAGTGACAGCTCATTCTAGTAGTTTAGCAAGAAAGGGCAGATTTGAAATAGGCTGAAAATTATTAAACTTATCCAAGGCCATATGTGGTTTTAGAATTAATTTTTTTGCCTCTTATTGACACTGGAAACATTATCACTGACCCCACTTTTATCCTGTTCTTGTCAGTGAAGCATAGATATTTGCCACTAACCGAGTCTAATTAGTCAAGCAGGCTGACTACAGTGAATGAACACACATTCAACTACAGCCATCAACCACACCATTGCTCTACTGTACCTGTGCTTGTTACCTCTCAATAATAAGACTATGAGGTAAGTTGAGGTGGTTTTATTTGTTATAAAATGGGAGGGGTACTTCTGACCCAAATAAGTCAATAACAGTAGGGGGCTTTAAGAGTCTTGTACATGGAACTGAATTTCACATGTTGCATGACTGAATTCAATCAAGAAGTGATTTAATTAAGATACAATATAATGAGATCCGTTTTTCATGACACAAATGTAGAAAATATATTTTTATCTCTTTAAGCTAAATTGATGAGGCCTCTGGAAACAGGAAGTTGTAGAAACAGGAAGTTGCAGGAACAGGAAGCCCCTGGTAATCAACCTGTGTGTGGTCCCAGGAAGGAGCACAGATTAAAACATTAAAGTAAGAGTTCCAAGAATTCCTTTTAATGCAGTGCTGTAAATCAATTAGCGTAAGGGAACTATAAGCAGAAAATCTATGAGCTCTTGGCCAAGTAACTGTTTCCATTGTAGCTGTTGAGTGCTATCACTGAATATTAAACAATAAATGCAATAGTATGCTGTTGCTCTAATGGGTTGGATCTGATTGAATGGACATGTGTTCTTTGTCTTTCATCTTGTAAGATCAAGAGGGACAGCACTTTCCTCTAATGAATCATTGTGCATTAGCTACTTTCAATGTCTCTCACACAAGGATCATTTATTCCAATTGCTCTTCAGTCCCTGATGTGTTTCCCTAGTAAGGACATCCAAAAGACAAATGGTAGCACCACAGTGAAGTTCAACACACTAGATAGATTTACTTTCCCAGCACAAAGCGTCCCATGCATGAGTTTTCTCTTCACTGTCACAATCTCTCACCTGCATTTAACCTGCATGCAAACATTCCCTTGGTATCCAGACCCTATTAATTAAATCAATTGAGTTGGAGTATCAAATTATTACAGTAAAATTAGGAATAAGGAATTCCTAACATATAAATCTTGTCTTATGCACCTTTATGTATAATGTACAGTACTGCCCGGTACTGCAAACACAAGAGATGGTTTGTGCATGACACAACAGTGTCTATTTTGATCATCTGAGAATATCCGGATATCTATTAATCTGGGGGGTCCTGGCGTTGTTTTGCGGGATCCGTCATACAGTCAAGGGAGCGCAGATTCCTGGCTTTGTGACGTTGCCAATCTTCCCTATGGGTTCCATAGGGAGCTCTGCATCGGCTCTGGCACATCTGATGAGCTCAAGTGAGCTCAAGTCAGGTCTCTTAACCTGTTTTGGGGAGTTTGCTGTGATAATGGAACATAACTAGACTATATGTTAACAGGGAGTCTGGATAACAGAGGTGTTAGGGAAACTGGAGTTCAGATACTATTTTAACTATAGTATCTTCATATTATTTCCTTAGGATGTTAAAACTGAACTATATATTATTGCTATCAAAATGTATAGTGTCTTAATGTTATGTTATATTGCCTTACCCTATGTATCTTTGGTCACAACAGAAAAAAAAAAAAAACGAATTGTCTCCGTTTTTATTCGGTATTGGGATTTTAAAACCCCACAGGTTTTAAAACAAAACAGGATAACCATTTCTCTGCTCTCATTTGTAAACCAGCTTTCAGGATAAATAATAACAGATGTTTTGTAGTGACCGTTATGAAGAGAGAAATAAAAAAAAATACAAAAAGGAAAAGGTCTTGGTTTCAAATGGAAATGACAGGCTCTGATCCTAAACTTCATGGCCTATCTTATCCTGTATGCTGTTCACTTACTCAAACAGCTGTCCAGCGATGCCTGTACAGTATGTTATATTATGCTGTAACTGTAAAAGACCCTTTTTTCTTTGGTCATTGTTATAGTGTTTGTGATAATTTGTTAATCAAAAAAACAAAACACAGAAAGTCAAAGCAAATATTATTAGACTATTTTAGCCTGTAGTTTTTTTAGTTTTTGTTTTTGATATATACACTTCTTGGCCACTTTATTTATTTGATAAAGTATGGACGAGTTCAGTTTTGGTATGGCTACACCTTTAGGACTGGCTGTGCTGTTACAGCTATGTGGACACTGATGTCAGGAACAGTATTGCAAAGCATCATTAACACATGGCAATTCCAGACTCTGTCATCTCTGACGCCTGCAGTAATTATGCTTTTGTAAGATGAATACAGACTGAGCCAAAATCTCTTTATTTCCCAGAAATTCCTTAACTGTAATTACAGGAAGAAAAAAAAACAAAAAAAAAACCATGGGCAGACAGTGTTGTTGAAGGTGCTGAAAAACACATTTTTCAAACTTCCTTGATCAGTCTCCCCAGTGAAATTCTCAGCTGGCCACTTCTCTCTTTCTGTTGGTTTGCAGCCATGCCCAGTTAATTCCAGCTGTTTTTGTCCTAAATTCTATCCTTTTGCTTTAACGTACAGGGGTTTAAAGGATGAACAAAAGCCTCTTGAGACTGGGGATGGTGCAGATTTGTCACAGAAGTATAGAATAGCAAAGATCCTGACACCAGGCCTTCCTCACACGCTGTCTCCCTCTACTGGCCAATCTATGAACAACAACTACGAAACTATGAAAGGTCATATAGATATTTGATTCTTCCAAGTGACCCGCAAATTGACATTGAAACCTGCAGACCCGCGACAGTCATTGTACAACCCACTAAATAAAATGTACACTGCTGTGCAAAAATCTTAGACATGTTGCTTTTGCACAGCAGTGTGTGTGTAAGTTTGGATGATGTAAAAAAAAACAATTAAGTTTGTTATTTTCAACATATGTACACTCCATTCATTGATGGGTTGTTAATTCCAGTCGCAAATTAACTAATTTTAATTATCCAATGTTGTGTTGATCTTTCATAATGGATTTTGAACTGCAAGTCCAGTAACAAGTGGACGCACCCCATGAGTTGAAAGTCAGAAATGTTCCAATACAAAAAAGCATTTAGTGCACTAAAATGTACCATATATGTATCTTTTAATAGTGCACTGTCACAAAGACGGCCGGAGTGGGTGGCGTCAGACCAGAAGCAGGGAGTAAATAAACAGAGAGATGGGGTTTTGGTAAAGCTGAGCGCGTGATTGCGCTCAGCATTTAATTAAACAGCACAGAAAATAAAAGGGTTTAACAGACAAAAACACGGGACACGGCACTACACGCCAAAATAAAAAGACAAACAAAACGTACTAAACACTAAACAGACGGTGCCGGACAGACGAACACAACACGGTGAGCAGATTATTTCTTCTTCTTCTTCTTCTTCTTCTTCTTCTTCTTCTTCTTCTTCTTTCTTCTTCTTCTTCTTCCTTCTTCTTCTTCTCTTCTTCTTTTTCTTCTTCTTCTTCTTCTTCTTCTTCTTCTTCTTCTTCTTCTTCTTCTTCTTCTTCTTCTTCTTCCTTCTTCTTCTTCTTCTTCTTCTCTTCTTCTTCTTCTTCTTCTTCTTCTTCTTCTTCTTCTTCTTCTTCTTCTTCTTCTTCTTCTTCTTCTTCTTCTTCTTCTTCTTCTTCTTCTTCTTCTTCTTCTTCTTCTTCTTCTTCTTCTTCTTCTTCTTCTTCTTCTTCTTCTTCTTCTTCTTCTTCTTCTTCTTCTTCTTCTTCTTCTTCTTCTTCTTCGTCTTCTCTTCTTCTTTCTTCTTCTTCTTCTTCTTCTTCTTCTTCTTCTTCTTCTTCTTCTTCTTCTTCTTCTTCTTCTTCTTCTTCTTCTTCTTCTTCTTCTTCTTCTTCTTCTTCTTCTTCTTCTTCTTCTTCTTCTTCTTCTTCTTCTTCTTCTTCTTCTTCTTCTTCTTCTTCTTCTTCTTCTTCTTCTTCTTCTTCTTCTTCTTCTTCTTCTTCTTCTTCTTCTTCTTCTTCTTTCTTCTTCTTCTTCTTCTTCTTCTTCTTCTCTCTTCTTTCTTCTTCTTCTTCTTCTTCTTCTTCTTCTTCTTCTTCTTCTTTCTTCTTCTTCTTTTCTTCTTCTTCTTCTTCTTCTTCTTCTTCTTCTTCTTCTTTCTTCTTCTTCTTAACATTTACCCTCCGCTCCAATCCCGTTCTCCACTCACCGAACACCCAACCCCGACTGCATGCTACGTGTCTCTATATATACTGTTGTGCTGGGATTCAATTACTAATTAATTATTCACTTGAATCCCAGCACGTGAATTAATTCTGTGCAACCCCGTGCTCACATATTACATTTAACCAGCACGTGAAGTGATTTGTGCTCTCCTCGTGCCTAAATACAAATCTACACTTTTTAAATATACGTGAAACACAGACCCGTTTATATCCCGTGTACCAATCTATACACCAACATTAACACACGCACGCAACATACAAATGCACACAGGGACGGGGCACATTGCCACATGCACCGAGAGAACTTGTTATCTCAAAGTAAAACTTCCTAATTTTACTTTGAGATAACATAGTTTATTCCTTTTTGGCAATAAATATCCGCTGAGGGACTAGAAGGGTCAGGAATAAGTCAGATCTAGCGTTGCCAGAAAGATGAAAATGAAAACCAAATAAATAAAAAATGAGACTTGGCTCCCATCAAGGGGAGCACCTGACACCTGAAGGGAGCAGCCAGAGGGAAATAATCCGGCTAATGACAGGAGCTCTGGTTTGATTTAGTTTGATTGCTCAACCACATAATGTTCAGACATCTTGTTACAGAACAAGGCGTACAATATTCGTAGAACTTCTACACTTGCTGTTTCCATTGCTGAACATTCAAACTCCTAGTCATAATTTTAAAAGGTAAAAGGATAAGAAACTAAGCAGCCTATTTTCAAAGTGTCTGAAAAAAAACGCATGTGTTGAAAAGCCAAGTGGTAATGTTTCAGCTCATGCCATCCTGAGAGTCAAGGCACTAACCAGGCCTGTGGCTACTTGACTTGCTTATTCTTACCCCATTGTTTTGTAATCATTGTGAAATGTAGCGGTTAGAGGTTTATGGTTTGATTGTTTCACATTACAAACACTTCACTGCTCCAGTTGCTTCAATTCTTTGCATTTTGGATAGATTTGGAAAGACCTGCCAAAACTGCTGTGTACCCAACAATCATAGGCAATTTGGGAATCCTGAAATCGACTTAATATGTTTTTACATATTACATAAAATTGAAAAAAATTAAAAAAATCGATATTTAGTTATGTGATTTCACTGTAACACAAATTAAATTGGCTATTCAGTCAGGACAATCTTGTGTTAAATAACCACCTTTATTATAATACAAAATCTTACAGATTTCCAAAAATGAACCCAAACAATGGGTGAAGAAAAATAAGCAGAATATGTTTATTAGAGTTAATGTTGTGTGGATTTCCATCTCAGTGTAATTTGATTGGAGCGGGGGTGTAAAAGGGCTTATTGGAAGGAGGCCCACAGCTGAGTAGGCCACCCTGTAGTTTAAAATGTAGAATTTGAAAAATGTAATGAATTCCAAATGGAACAATTCAGATTTGACAAATAACCAACTGTTTATCTAAATAAAAGAAAGAACAGCATGGGACCCTTCCCGCAGCACTGTCATCGTTTGTTTTCTTTGTCTTCTTAAAACTAAATCACGACTGTGGGTGTCATTTATATCATGAATTATTTTTTTTGTTCCACCCAGTCTCTAAAATAGAAACGTTTTATTTGTTAGCCAATTAGTCATTTTTCACCCAGACATTATTATTAAAAAAAGCTCAAAATAAGACTCTTCTGTATGCATCGCCAGCATTGTGTGCCAGTTAGGGCATCTCCGAGCTGTAATAAAGCTGGGTAATTACTGTGGCTGCCCCATTGTAATGTAACAGAGGCTGGCTGCAAACAGGCACAGACAAGGTTGTTTGCTTGAGCTGTTATAGACCAGTAGTGCACCACACATGGCTGCCTCTTATTCCAGCAATAGGGGTGCTGCCGGGGATGATCTGGGTCCATGGGGTGCTCAAGGTTAAATGATGCTCGTGTTTTCCCAGTGGGATGGGATGGGCATATTGAAAGCAGGGGTTAGTTGAGGCCTGGATTCAATATGGATAATTGATTGTCCTTTTATTTTACATCCATTTGCCCCAGGTCCTATCAAATAGTTAATATAGGGTTGATATTGATTAAAAAAATAAGTTCCAGTGGTAAAACTATAGTAAGTAAAGTCTCTTTGTTTTACAAGCATTTGCATGAACTGGTCAAGTCAAGTTACTTTTTTGCATTTTAAAATATACTTTAATGAATTCATTGTTTGGTTGTAAAAGAACACAAACATGACTAAGTTCATCTGACCTGGAGATTAACTCGGGTCAGCATGTTTGTTTAAAAGCCTTTGTTTATGCTAATGAGGGATGAGTTTGTCTTTACTGCGGTTTTTGGATGCTTCCTGCCCATAGTCGGTCATACTAACCGTAATCCTGTTAATGAGTTTTGGGAAAGAATGGACAGCAGTCATCAGGGACCATCCAGACTCATTAATGAACTGCATGCCTACAAAAAAAGAAGACAAAAGAGAGAGGAGGAAGAAGAAACAGTCATGAAAGAGTTGCTGAAAATGTTTTTTGGTTGCTATAGTTCATATGAAGTAAGAAAGAATAAAATATAAGATGTAATTATCAATCCAAATGATATCTAGGAAATAGATCTAAATATATTTTTGGCCACTTTTTAATATATTTGGAATGACGTTTATGCCTTTATCATTGTTAACATTGATGAAGATAGAAGCCAAAATGTTTCAGATGTATCTCTTTTCCTGCCCCCAAATACAGACGTGCACCACACACCACAGTGTTGTAAATGGTTAGGTTCTGCCTCAGCAGTCTTCCAAAAGTGAGTCTTTAAAAGTGTCTGTTCAAACCCACGGTCTGGTCCTTTATCATCTGAATATTTAATAAACAGTGGAAATTGTGCACATAAAGACAGATTAAAAATAATAGAATGACAGATGATAAAATGGCACAAATGAGGATGGATGAACAACCATCAAGTGAGTTATTTCAAACCATGCTCATGAGTGAAGAAAATACAGAAATCCATGTACCCTTATTTCAAACACATTCAGCGGTTTTAAAGTAACACACAAGGTTGTGTCATTGTCCACATTCAGCAGACTAACTGTACTGAAGAAGGCAATTCCTAAACTTGAGTCGTTTATTAAAGCAAATGATAGGTCATCAGAATCTAGGATGATGCTGGTTAGGCAACTCCATTCTAAATTCCAAGTTCATGTTTTCTACGGTGTAGCAGTGTTCCCAGCAAATACATGCCTAAGTGAGTTTGCGGTGGGCTTCTTGTGAAATTCAATTTAAAGGCTTTAAGTGCATTTTTACAAGAGGTTCTGGTCTGGTGTGGGAATTCGAGTAAGCTGTTGCATAGGATCCAATACCATGAGCTGTTTGATCCTCATGTGAAGAAGATGTAAGACATGCATCGCTGACAGTTTTACTGGACAGCAGTGCTTTTTTTTTTCTTTGCAAACTCTAAACCTATTGGCAGTGTTTACAGACCACACATGTGCTGCTTCTTCCTTCAGAACGGTGTACTCTTGAATTCATGGAAAAGCACAATTAAATAAAATACTGTCTTCCAAATATATAATGCATACAGCTTGTTATTACCAAAGTGCATTACAAACAGTTAGTCTAGCATGCAGCCTCAACTTCTAAAAAATCTAAATTGCTTAGAATGAAAAATGTATACAGTACACAGTATGTGTGTGTGTGTGTGTGTGTGTGTGTATATATATATATATATATATATATATATATATATATATAATACCATGTATTGGAACTACATTTCCTGTGCCATTAGAGGAAAAACAGTCCCATTGAAGAATATTACCACCTCCACACTTGACAGTAGGTATGGTGTTCTTTTCTTTTTACGCCTCACCAGACTTTCTCCAAACATAATGACTATCAGCATGACCAAATAGCTCAATTTTTGTTTCATCACTCCACAAAACCGTTGACCAGAACTCATGTCCATCATTCAAATGCCGTTTTGCAAACTTTAAGCGATTGTCCTTGTGATGTTTTCCTAAGAGTGGCTTTTTCCTTGGCCTTCGACCATTGAGACCTTCACCATGCAATACTGGACCTATGGTTGAAATGGAAACTCCAGTTCCGCTTGCAGCCAATTCACTTTGAATATCTTTGGCAGTCAATCTCGGATTGTTATTAATCTTCCTCACAATTCTTCTACTTGTTTTTGGTGAAAGAATCTTCTTTCTTCCAGACCGAGGGAGCGTTGTGACAGCACCATGAGTCTTGTACTTCTTGATGATGGAAACAATAGTTGAAATTGGGATACTCAAATGCTCAGAAATCTTCTGCACCCTTCTCCATCTTTATGACAATAAATAATGTTCTACCTAAGGTCTTCAGATAGCTCTTTACTTTTCCCCATATTGACTTATTGGTAATGACAGCAATCATCCTATGTCTAACCCTTTTATACTCTCTAATAATGTTCACCTACAATCCAGCATTTTCTAGACTTTTCTAGAATTAGGTTCTGCATTATCATATTGACATTTCCTGCACCTTGTAGACAATACTATCATAGCATCAAAGAGTATGAATACTTTTGAATTAGCATTTTTGGAGTTTTGCAAAAAAAAAAAATGCTGAAATAAATAATTGTAGACATTTACTTCTTGTAACTTTTCTTCCTCATCCACAAAAGCAAAACTTTTGCTACAAAAGATTTTTTCAAAAATTATTTGTTTTTGAGAAATTTCTAGAAATAATTATACATTTCCATTGGGCTATAAACTTTTGACTACAACTGTGTATATATATATATATATATATATATATATATATATATATATGTGTGTGTGTGTGTGTGTATATATTATTATTATTATTATTATTATTTATTTCTTAGCAGACGCCCTTATCCAGGGCGACTTACAATTGTTAGAAGATATCACATTATTTTTAGATACAATTACCCATTTATACAGTTGGGTTTTTACTGGAGCAATCTAGGTAAAGTACCTTGCTCAAGGGTACAGCAGCAGTGTCCCCCACTGGGGATTGAACCCACGACCCTCCAGTCAAGAGTCCATAGCCCTAACCACTACTCTACACTGCTGCCCAATATATATATATATATATATTCAAATAGAAATTCATGAATATATCTTGTAACAATTGTAAGTTGCCCTGGATAAGGGCGTCTGCTAATAAATAATAATAATTAAATATACATTTAAAAATATGAATATTTAGGATTTCATTGATACATCATATTGGATCTTGAAAATTATGTGTAACTGTTGTGTAACTTGAAGAAACACGAATGAAGCGATCAAAACAATTAAATATATTGGTAGCAGTCCTCTGGCATAGGAATGGTACATACTGAGATTCTTTTAAAAACATACACAGTGTTCCAGAGTCTGGATTTCCTCATACTGTACTATCCACTGGCGATCCCTTGGGCTACACTCCTGTAAGATACTAGTGTGCTTCCGTTGGCCCGAACAGCAGACATTGCGCAAACACTGCAGATGTCTTTTTTTTATGATTATTATTTAGTGTTGGTTTCTATTTCTTTTAGAAAAACAACATTATTAACTGGTTATGGTTATCCACCACTTTTTTAATTACTGACATCATTGGTGTTATATTGGTTTGGAAAGGAATGGCATTGAAATTTCCAATTTTGGGAAGCCCTTCCTGTCCTTATTCTGTGCTGTTATTTGCTTTACCATACCTTCACTATGCTGTGCTACACTCTGGTACATTGTGAGTTTAAAACCTAAACTATAACTGGCACTCAAGGACTGGTGTTGGCAGATCCAGATATCTTAAAGCAAAGGCTTTAAGATTATGGCTGTTAGATCCTATAGTTTAAATTCAAACACAAAGTCCAACTGTGCTAGAAATATAATACGTCAGTTTAAGATTAAGTCCCATCTGTTTTGTATTTATTTAGATTACTTCTGCCTTTTTCATTCTTTTTTTATTACAGTTTTACGAAATCAGAGTACGTCAATGAAACCCTTTTTTTTTCAAATGTATTGATTCACAAGCTTGATGAGTTCCACTTTAATGTGTAAAATGTACCCAAAACCATCGTCATTTGGACACATTGACGAAAGTGCGTTATCCCAACTCATCTTGTCTTGTAAGTTACTGACTTAAATGGTAGTAATACTGAGTGTTCTTTTCTGAACAGTATTTATACTACCCAGTCTGAACTAGACACTTATTACAAACACAGACCATCAGTCGTTCCAAACACGTTTTTATTTTCAAACTGATGGCTTCAGACATAGCAGTCAATCGGTGAATAGCACAGATGCCTTTACCAAAGGGAAATTCCCCATTTCTTGCTTTATTGTGGACTTTTATAAACAGGAAGAATAAGCTGGAGGCAATCCACCACTTTATTTAAACTCCTAACTGTGTTGCTCTTAGAATGGGACTGAAATGAAGATGAATTCCATCCCTGCCAAATACACATGTGGAATGTGGCTGGGTCTTGATTTAATCATTGATCATCATACAGGACCCAGCCACATAGTATAAAAGGAAGGAGAAATCCTTTGTTTGGGGAGAGGAGTTTGGGCGAGGGTTTGTACTGTTTTCAAGCCTGTTTAGAGAAGGCCAATGCCCGGCCTGAGTAGTAGTAGCTGTTTTTCTTTAAACTTTTTGTTATTGAATAATAAACATGCACAACAACACTTAAAACTGCAGCTTCTGACTCTGGGTTTGCTTTCCCGTCGCTGACCGTCTTGACTGCAACACTATCCTGCTTCAGGTTATAAGAAATACTTTTGTCACTGCAAAGACTTTTATTTTTTCAGGGGATAACTATAGAGCTGGATTTATTTTGATTTTAGTTCTGTTTCTCTTATTACTAAGCTAAGTGTTAGGGGGGAACTCCAGTAGTTTGCTGTGTCTCCACAGAACTCTTGATTTTAATCTGCGCGTTCTCAACCATCAATATTAGTGTAATTAGAAACAGATTCTGGAAATGCCCTAGTGACTCATGAAGTATAGAGGAAGCCTAGATGAACATGGGTGCCATTATTGTAAAGTGTTTAAAAACAAGCAAGAAACTGAGAAAACAACCACAGATGAAAAGAGAAAAATTACAGAAAGGTTAGGTAGTAAAACTGTCTACAACATGCTTCAATGGCCCTCGTTGGTCAGGCTCCTGTGCCTGGGTTCAGGAACTTGGTAAGTTTAACTTGAACAGTAAAATGGGGGTAAAATAAATACTTCAAGAAAACATCGAATAAATGCAATTTTCATAATCAGTTTTTACAGGAGCATATCCTCAGGTAAATCTAAAAGAAGTTTCGGCTAATGTTTTCTTCGGTGTTGTAACATAGGCAAGACACTGAGGATGGCATTAGTCGAAATGTTTTTCTTCAGAATGTATTAGGAGTGTAAAGATACACTCATTATCCAATATGTATTGGGTCCTAAAACATGTTATGGTCCAAATAGGCTACTTTGTTACGAAAGATTCATCACAGACATTTGTGTTGTGTAGCCTGGGCATTGCTTTTAGCGTTCAAGGGAACTATTTAATATAAAATTCAATGAGGAAACAATAATTTATACTTAACACTAACATTAATTAATCATCAATAAGCACACATTTAAAAATACCTATATGAGTCCCGCACTGAAATTCATCGACTGGAATTTTAAGATCAACTTGTTACCTGCAAAGTTACTCTTTCCAAGAAGAACCAACCTAATATTTAAAATTCATTAAAATGTTTCAGGTCCTGACACAGAGCCAAAGACATACAAA
The DNA here is from genome assembly GCF_902713425.1 of Acipenser ruthenus. NCBI lineage: Eukaryota > Metazoa > Chordata > Actinopteri > Acipenseriformes > Acipenseridae > Acipenser > Acipenser ruthenus. The sequence continues at coordinate 25,149,243 of NC_081207.1, forward strand.
GTTCATGCAGCACAGTGAAAAAAAGTTATTCAACCAGGCTTGGCAGCCTACTTTTTCAAACGCATTAAATCCTGTTTAATCAATCACCTACTAATTTTAAGCTGATGCTTCACATCCCTCTGTCCAAAAACGTTTTAGAGACGTCTTTCTCTTTTATGGAAATAGTTACACTTGGCCAGCATTAGTATGTGGCCATCCCTGCTATATCCCTGTTGGTACCCCTCCACAAAAAACGAAGAATGCACAATTTTCTCTGAAATAACTTGAAACTGACAAAAGTAATTGGCATCCACCATTGTTTATTCCATATTTAATAGAAAACAGACTTTGCTTTTGATTTTTTATTCAACATAATATTGTAAATAAGATAACAAATGAAAATGGCATGGACAAAAGTGATGGGACCGCTAACCTAATATTTTGTTGCACATCACTGCAATCAAACGTTTTCTGTAGCTCTCAATGAGACTTCTGCACCTGTTAACAGGTAGTTTGGCTCACTCTTCCTGAGCAAACTGCTCCAGCTGTCTCAGGTTTGATGGGTGCCTTATCCAGACTGCAAGTTTCAGCTCTTTCCATAGATGTTCGATAGGATTCAGATCAGGACTCATAGAAGGCCACTTCAGAATAGTCTAATGTTTTGTTCTTATACATTCTTGGGTGCTTTTAGCTGTGTGTTTTGGGTCATTATCCTGTTGGAGGACCCATGACCTGCGACTGAGACAGAGCTTTCTGACACTGGGCAGTACGTTTCGCTCCAGAATGCCTTGATAGTCTTGAGATTTCATTGTGCCCTGCACAGATTCAAGGCACCCTGTGCCAGGCACAGCAAAGCAGCCCCAAAACATAACCGAGCCTCCTCCATGTTTCACTGTAGGTATGGTGTTCTTTTCTTTGAAAGCTTCATTTTTTCGTCTGTGAACATAGAGCTGATGTGACTTGCCAAAAAGCTCCAGTTTTGACTCATCTGTCCAAAGGACATTCTCCCAGAAGGATTGTGGCTTGTCAATATGCATTTTAGCAAATTCCAGTCTGGCTTTTTTATGATTTTTTTTCAAAAGTGGAGTCCTCCTGGGTCTTCTTCCATGGAGCCCACTTTCGCTCAAAAAGTGACGGATGGTGCGATCAGAAACTGACGGACATTCACCTTGGAGTTCAGCTTGTATCTCTTTGGCAGTTATCCTTGGTTCTTTTTCTACCATTCGCACTATCCTTCTGTTCACTCTGGGGTCGATTTTCCTCTTGCGGCCGCGCCCAGGGAGGTTGGCTACAGTTCCATGGACCTTAAACTTCTTAATAATATTTGCAACTGTTGTCACAGGAACATCAAGCTGCTTGATAAAATAGCTTTTAATTTCATCACTTTTCAGGAGGAATGAAGCATTATTTCAATGAGCTGTAAGGGTACCAACAAATTTGAGCACGTCTGTATACAGTAGTGTGCACATTTATTAGAACACCTCAACATTTATCATGTACATCCTTTATATGCCTACCTGCATAAAAACCTCTAGGTGGTAGAATTTCAATTTTCGGTCAGTAATCAGTGAAACAATAGACACTCGTGTGAAAATGTTAAAACTTACTGTGCTTTAATTAGGCATCTTAAACAACTTCTAAAAAGTCTCACGCATTTTATTGTTTGTGGCTATGTGTTCCTTTTCTCTTACTATTTTAAATAAATGGCGTTCTCATACAGTTGCACAATACTGTATATATAACTCATTTAATTGGACTGTACATCATAGTATCAGGTTGCTATCACGCAGGATTTTGTGATACACCATTTAATATAACAATGAACATGTTAACATCAGGGCAGAGTATGTTCCAGCACTTGATATGCATAGCTATGGCTTAAACATTTTGCATCACTCTATAGGATTAACTCATTTGGCTTCATAAAGTCGAATGAAACCTGTTGAATAATGTTACATGATCATATTGAATTACATACCGCTTTGTAGTTTTCCATATACTTAACAAAAAACTGACATAAATTAAAAAATGAGACATTTTGAAATCTAACATGAAACACTGTACTACTATTATGGCTTCTGGTAGACTTTTGCAATATCATTTTGTAGTTTTTTTGATTACATGATGTTAAATAAAAGATCTAAATTCTATTCATATAGGGTTTTATTAGGATGTATTCCTTGAACATGTAAACACAGCAGGTAGCTGCTAGGAGAGCTAGACCACCTAAGTGTAAGTCCTGCAATCCAGATTTCCTGTTTATGTTGCAGGTCCACTCTGAAGCCTACAATTGGTTGGAAATAACTCCTCAGCCAGTTCTAATTTAGACAAAATTGAACCATTTAATTTTTGAGGTTATAGTACCAAATACAGTGTTTCCATTCACAAATAAGTACTGTGCACATAATCCTATGAACAGTATTTAAAAGAAACCACGAAGGTAGCCAGACCGTGCATTAGCATTACTGACTGCATTTACAGAACACAAATAGCTGGTGGTACAGGGGGTTTCTCTCACCAAAATAAAACAGGCACGACACGTGTAGATTTAGGTTTAACAAGATACATGCGTCTGAAGGCTCTATCTGATTGCGGTATATTACCCCTTTCACCACAAGAATCCACTGCCCCATAGACTCTGCAACATTCTCCAAATAGGTTGAATTGTTTCCATGTTTCCAGTCTGTACGTACAGAGAGGGCTTTCCAGAGCAGCTTGATGTTCGTGCTTATAATATAAGTTATAGAATTGGCTCTGCATCAGCAGGCCTTTGAAATGCTGGACTGCAAAACAACTTTTCAACAAGCATTGACAGGAGGGATTCATTGAACCCCAGGAATGTCAGCAAGGGAATATAGAGCCCCTGACTAATAATGTTTCCATGAGTCGCAGCTTTTTCTATACCTGCTTCTCTGGGGTTAGTCAAAAACTTCTCCCTCTATGTGGCCCTGTTTTAAGCTGATCTGTCAATGGATCATACATTGTAGCTACCCTTGTTCTATCATTGCCCCTGAGTATAAAACAATTGCATTGTCATTGCGGTGTCATCTAATCAGTGCACACCCAATATTTGATGTGACTTGAGATTGAAACAGAAACTTTCCATTTCAAAAGATGTCATTACTTCATCCCTTATTGAAATTGTTTCCTGCAAAGATACTGAAGACAGAATAACCATTTCTCCTTTTCGTGATTCTCCGATAATCGACTCTATTAAAATCTAACAACCCATATTTCAAAGAGACAAAAAGACAACAAAATCAGTTAAAGACATTTATTAAATGAAATCATTAGACACAGAGATCCAGTGACGCCAAATAAGAAAGCCAATGAAGTTGTGGATTCAGTGATGATTGCCAAACAGTTTCCAGGAAGCCTGAAAGACTCCACACTTCATGTGCACAATTAAACTCAATCTCCTCCCATTCCAACATCAAACTGGGGCAACCACCAGTTCCATCTGCAGTCTACCACCCATTCACATTACATATAAAGCACCAGGAATTTGGGAATGAGATTGCTTTATTGTGTACATTATGATTTCATTCTATAAGATGTTTTTGGTCTGTACCAGTACTTCTTTTTGCTAACGTGCACCAAAACATTAAAATAAACCAATTCTCTTATCAGTTGATTTCTGTTTGCAGTAAAAAAATATTGCGAAGAGGTTCAGCTGACAGGAGGATGAGATTGGTGGAGCGTTCCTGCTCCTTCCCCTTTAAGAAAGACAGAGACAGGTCACTTTGTACTCCCTTGCATACACGTCCATGACGCTGCTATTGTTTTCCATATAGCTGACAGACAGACAGCTCTGTCATGATATGTAGTTGACCAATCAGTGTTACAATGCACACAACATTCACTGTCCCTGCTTCTAATTAAAATTCAAATCACAATGTGCTGTTTGAGGTGATGTGATGGGGGTGTTGTGGTGGCACTCCTGTGGCTGGGGGGGGGGGGGGGGGTAGAGTGGAACAGGCTTGTTTTTCTTTAGAAGAAATGCTTTGAAACCCAAATCCTGACTCAAACAGAACCAATTGTCCCAGAAAACCTCCTTTCATTTCTGCAAATAGGAGTTAGCCAATGTAGCCTTTTAAAAGCAATTTTTTTGTTTATGTTTCTTAACTGAGATATGTCTGCGATATATTAACTTCATGTCAGAATAAAATCAATACATCTGTAAATGAATGTTGCCACTTTCACACAGCTTTAGCAGTACAGTACATAAAGTTAAACACTCTGCTGTGTGTGCAATTATTTAGTGCTAATGATACATAAAATGCCCCCAAAAGACCCATCTTTATCACTGTGTTTTTTTTTTTTAAATTATCATTATTTATTTTAAAAGCAAAAGCAATTTGCTAAAAGATTTGTAAATTTGCAACACATGTTAAAAAGATACTTGGAATTATAGATTACTAGCTTCTATAATGTTTGAAGAAATATATTTTATAACACTTATTCCACAACACATTGCAAATATTTATCGTGAGACCATAAAACACTGCTGAGTTTGATATTTGTATTTTTTTTACAGGTTTTCCGTCTGTGGAAGCTTGGCTGGTGATTTCCTAGCACCTCCCTTCTTTCTGCAGAAGTGCTCCTCCAGGTCTCTCTGCTTCCTCTAGAATTGTTATTTAAGACTCCCCTGTGACCCTGGGCCTTCAGCTCCCTCTCAATTCAAATGTGACCACTGGCCCTGACCCCACATTCTGATATGTTTATAATAGGAAAAAAACTGCTACCTTGCTTACACTTTATCAGCTTAAAGTCCTCATAAATGTCTGTGTGCGCGCTCACTATGTCATCATCTTGACCCAGAGAAAGAAATATGCAGTATATCATAAATAGATGATATGGCTTGTAACCCCAGAGTAAATGTCACAGATAGTTCTGGAGCCCCCAAACACACAGCTGGCACTGACACTGAGCCTTGCTATAACTCATGTGCCATTCTCCAGGCATTGCCAGGCTGTCTCCCCATCCTTAAACAAAAAGATAACATACTGGTTATTAGCAGTATATACTGTATGTATAATTGAAGATACTTCACTCCTAGTTCCTACAAGCTGTAGTATCAAACACATTTGTTTACAGCCATTAGTGATGCCCCCATATATCCACTTGTAGCACTTGGTATGTGTTTCACATGGTATCCTGATTTTCCACACAATATTTCCCTGCTGTACTTTTCTTATTAATCATATGTATTGCTCATTTATAGTTAGAAAAATAAATTCTGTTACTCGTAGAGGGCAATTCTGTATTATTTTAACTGTTATAGAGATATATTGCAATATTCACAATTGACCCATTTAATGTATTGATAAAGGAACCTCTGTGGTTTTGGAAAGTTGTATTACAAGAGTAACGGAGCAGTTATAAACAGATACGATTAGGAAATAAAAGTAATAGATAATAATAAACAAACTGACAAATTGTCTTAACAAGTTGGTGCCAGAAAGAAGTTAACCATACCGAAACATTGGGCTGCTGGCTAAAGGATTAACCATACCGAAACATTGAGCAGTTCTGAACTAAAGATAAGAATAATATTCTGATGCATTTGTTTCCATGTGGAAACATTTGAAATGTAAATCTGCTCTGTATTATAATTATGTCGGAATTCTGTCCAGCATGATAACATGGCTCCAAGCCATAGTGTTACTTTCTTGTTTTGCTTCATCTATCTCAGTTGGACTGAAACCAGATAGATTTTGTCAGACAATTTGTCATTTACTGGATGCCATTTATACTACTATAAAGTTAGAGTAAGGGTCAAACAGAAGGCATGTAGAATAAAAAATCATTAGACCAACCTGAACTTGAATCACAAGGCTATCGACAGACTTGAATCATCAAGACTTGAGCTTAGAATTCCAGATCTGAGTGCATCTCTCTGTAACTACCATTAATATATGTACCAGTATGTAGTTTGGACTGATTTGATGTACTTGTTTTTCCCTTATTTCAGATCCTCCAGGCTCCTGGTTTTTCCAGTTGGCTGATCTGAAAAGGAAGAGGAGTTTTCTTTTTCTTTCCTTCCTTTGAGCATTACTTAATATTTTTGAGTGAATGAGGCGACAAAGTCACATCTATGCTTTGTTCCACTCTAGCCCCTCCCCTAGCCACATGTTTATTATTATTATTATTATTATTATTATTTGTTTATTTAGCAGACGCCTTTATCCAAGGCGACTTATAGAGACTAGGGTGTGTGAGCTATGCATCAGCTGTAGAGTCACTTACAATTACGTCTCACCCGAAAGACGGAGCACAAGGAGGTTAAGTGACTTGCTCAGGGTCACATAGTGAGTCAGTGGCTGAGGTGGGATTTGAACCGGGGACCTCCTGGTTGCAAGCCCTTTTCTTTAACCAATGGACCACACAGCCTTCTTAACTAACACCTATGGTGGTATGAACTGGGCCGTATGATGTTGCTGTAGTCTGCAATGACTATTTTGAAGAGCACTGAGGCTATAGATATCAGCGGGACTTGGGATTAAATGCATTTTATTGAGCCGCAAAGCAATGTGTAAAAGAGTCTAAATAAATAATTATTAGTATGATTTTAACCGAGGCCAATGCCTCGGGTGCCTCATAGCTGGCTACGGCCTTGTCCATACCAGCAGTTTCTTTGTGACCAATAGATGGAAAATTCACTTTCGAGAATATAAGTAAAACACACAGCTTACATTTTATCAAAGCAGTTGTATTACCTTCTTCTATTCAGTACTACTGTTTTCAAACCAAAGCAAAATGCAATTGAAGTTGAACTAGACATTGATTGCACTGAGTTTCCTTACTGCAGTGTGTTTGAATCTTGCAAACAGCACAACTGTCACCAAGACTTGTGCTTATTTGACGTCTTGGATTCCTTCCATTCATTTCTTTCAAGGAATTTAACCTTTTACAGAGGATTTGTGTACTAGGGATAAAGGAAGGATTCCTCTGCAGTTAATAAAGGCTGAGGAAAAATGTTGGGTAAATATTAAAGATGAATTCCTTCTGTCTTGGTTTCAATGATTATGTTCTTGGACAGTCTTATGGGTCTGAGAGCACTGAACTATGGGTCTCAAGGTTTTTACAACTGGAGTACATAGAATTATTCATGCCAAGACGACAAGTACTCTATTAGCAATGCGCAGAGTCAAACACGCACAGTACTCACCAATAGTTTCAAAATTATTTTTATTGTCAAACTGTGTACATTAAAAAATAACTTGAATACATATATAGATCTTAAACTTACAAAATACAACACATTCACAAACAGGTCTGGAAGGCACTTTTAAATAAGACAAAGACCATGCAAAAAGAACAGCAAACATATTTACACACAAGACTTCTGCTGTACAACAACAGGGATTTCTATTGAGTTTCAGAGGAGACAGATTGCAATAACAGGGCAAGGTAGCCAATGTGTTAGTTATAGAACTTCAGGACATTACAACATTAGCAGAAAAGCCATTCTTATCAACAGTAATGAATTATATTCGATCTATGATGCTTTTTTTTATGTAATCACTCAAAACAATCAAATATGTAGAAAACTCTCTCTGAATTGAGTGGGTTTGATTGGGGATTGTATACACACCCATGAAATAGTATTGGCTTGTTTTATATTCCATCACGTTATATCATGCTTGCATGCCAATAAAAAGGGCACTCAGGAGGCAAACTGCTCCCTTACACTCAAGAAGGATATGCGACCATACGAATCTACCTAGATTGCTCCAGTAAAAACCCAACTGTATAAATGGGTAATTGTATGTAAAAATAATGTGATATCTTGTAACAACTGTAAGTTGCCCTGGATAAGGGCGTCTGCTAAGAAATAAATAATAATATTGTATTTGTGTCATTATAGCTTATGTGCCACGCTGGTGTCACCTAATGACGTGTAGAACTGAATACTACGTGGTTTTAAGGTTCTGATTTGCCAATTGATTATACCAATTTGTACCCGCAATTCTGTAAATTGTGTGTTGTTTACAGTGCTAATGTTTTTTAATTGATGGGGGTATATTTTACCTAGCGACTGCAGTCTGTTATTTGAATGCATTAAAATCCTCTCAGCTGAACAAAGTAAATTTACTTTTAGTGCGTTAGCCATTGAGTGGGGGTGGTAATAACTATTTTGTGATTTGTGCCTCACCTGTCAAAAAAGCCATGAGCCGCCACTGAATGCAATGTTTGTATAAGTGGTACCCCCCGCGGGTTGTCTGCCTCGTCGTTACACTATGTTAGTTTAATACAATTATTTTCTATATATTTTGTTTTTACTAATAATTTGATAAAAGCAAATATTTTAGCGTCCCGTAAAACTATCAAAGCCTGAATGTTTATATAGTGTAGTGCAGTTAAATAAATGAAACGTCGCTTTTTGACTGGCTAATAAGTATTTCAGTTAAAATACCAAATAGTGAATAATTTCGGGTCGTGGGTTCATTATTCCTGTGTTCATTGGGAAACACTGACCTAGAGAACATGTTTGTGTAAGAAAGAAAACATATAGTTTAAATAACTGGAAATAGAAATACTAGGAAGTTTAGCCTATAAGAGATTACAATTTATCAACATTGAACTACCAGAGTACATCATGACCCAGAAAGAGCACCATTCATTAGTAATACAAACCAAACAGAAACAAATCTAACAATTAAAAAAAAAGAAAAGAAAAAAAAAGAAAAAAAAACTACCATTCTTCCCAAAACTGTACAAAGATGCAATTGGCATACATTCCTGTGTGTTTGGTACACTTTTAAGTAAACAAAATATTCATAATAATATATGTAAAATTAAACTACACCTGTCAATTTTAATAAACAAAAACAATATAATTGTTATACAGTACTTTACAGTATTTTGAATATGTTTCTTCATATCCTTATCACAATAAAAAAACAACTGAAAATGAAACACTGTTATTTATTGAAATAAATGAACAGTTTTTTTGCCATTATAAATTTTCTTCTTTGTATTTGAAGTAAATTGTGACTGTAGGGGTTTGAAGGAGGGGTACTGAGAGGTTACCGTAGTGACAGGTTAGGGCACTTCCTGGTCCTGCTCAGCAGACATGGGGACCCTGAAGCAGCTGTGTTTAGGCTCGGCCCAAATGGTGTCTCTCTTCACCCCCTCACTGAGAAGAGACTGAATGATTTTCCTTCTGGATTCTTCTTACTATAAAAAATGAAGTAATACTGATTTAGTTACAGATTCTCAAAGCTATTTATCCAAATTGTTCTCAGCAACATTTCTTTCTGAAAGGAAATTACACCAATTATGATTACAATTACTATTAGCAACCTCTGCACAAAATGATCGAAAAATATATATATATATATATATATATATATATATATATATATATATAAGGGACATGCCCATGCACAGGTTCACCAAAAGAAGAGGGTTCAAGACAAGGTGAAAGTATTGTTAAACAGAAAACCCCACAAACTCATATGTGACAGTATCATGATAATAACTGAAAAGAAAAATATATATATATTTGATTGAATGTACGTAATTCAAAATGGGTGGATAATACAGCAGGATTTATTGATTGAATCCTACCCTAGGACTGCATTGTGCCTTCACACATATACAAGACAACAACAACTATAGTATATAGTAGCTGGAGAGCCATGGCTGTATAGATAAGGGCAATCAATGTGAGCCAGGAATGTGTTGATCTTTGTAGAACAACATTAGCGAGGTCTCTAACCCAGTCTTCCTCAGCGAGCAGCATGGATGTTATTGTGCCTGTCTGTGATCTCGTTTCCTCAAGCCAAGTCCCTTAAAGCCCTCCGCGAGACAGTGTGTGTGAGAAACTGGATCCCGAGCCTGTCGTTTCAGGGCACGCTTTGTGATAACCCACAACCTCGTAGTGAATATGCTTACATAATAAACAGAGTTAGCCCGTTGTTTGGCTTTCAATATTTTATCTCCGTCAAAATACTATTTGCACGACCAGCATAATCTTTTTTTTTTTTTTAATGTCATAAAACAAAATAAATCAAATTAGCTAGATAGACAAAACCTCTGTGCTGATCAAATTTCAAGGAAATTGAATTCACATCTTATAAATATCTGGTACAAAATATGCCAGGACCTTATTGCAAGTTACATTTTACTAAAACAGCATGAAAGGGGCAAAATAAAAACTAAACTGCAAAATAGTTTCTTGACATGAACAATACGTAATATTGTTCATGTGTGTATTTTAGTGGTGACCAACAACTTTTTAATGGGTCTCTTTTGAATATTTCATTGTCAGTGGTCTAACAAATATTAAAAAAGAAACAAAACAAAAAACACTATCTTACACAGCTCTGTAGTTAATATGCAACTACTTGTCTAGTTGTATTACTTGTATTGTAACACTTGAAATGTATTTGCTTACGATTGTAAGTCGCCCTGGATAAGGGCGTCTGCTAAGAAATAAATAATAATAATAATAATAGTTCAAAATGCTTTTTGTAAATGTTAATTCACTGTAGTTACATCTGTAAAAATGCAACCTGTACACTTAAAATAATGCTGATTTCACACCATCAGTGCCAGGACCCCTGAGAGGGTTACACTGTGTGATACTGTGAGTGGACTGCAGTGCCTGTACAGAAGTGTGCCTTCAGTCTGTCAACAGCGCATTCAGCTTTCATTAACAGCTAGCACACTCAGCTCCTAATTATTATATTATATTACAAATCCCCCCCTTTGAACATAACCCTGGGAATTTACTCAGGCACTGAGAGCATAAGAAATGTCAGAAACTCTGTAGTGGGGTGTAAAGTATAACTCAGCATGGTACTGGGGATCAAAGAGCCAACTCCTTCAAAGCTATGTAGAGTACGAGTGCTGAAGTGCTAGAGGGAGTCGAGAGCCAGCAAATTCAGTATAGATAAATAGGTACAAATACTGAAGATATGAGAGATTACAAATTTACTATAGTGTAGTAAATTCAATACTGTACACAATAGTATAGTATAGTTTAGTATGCTAGACACCAGGAGTAGCCCACGTCCTAGTGTGTATAATTATATGATTTAGCAGTTTAGGACTTGGGTTTAACTGTTTAAATTAAAAAATCAAGGACATGGTTGGAAATGTTGACATTGCTTACCCCTAGTGTAGACAACTGTGGATATAAAAGCCAGCTAACTGAGACACATATAGATAACTCATTACTGGGGATCTGAGAGCCAGAGTAGTCAATGCAGTTTAATACTGAGACCTTATTACTGGTAATCTGAGATCCAGCAAATTCAATAGAGTACCGAGAACTCAGTAACTGGAATATTAATTGGTGTTATGTAATTTATTGGCAGTCATTATTTTGTAGCAGCTCTTTTAAAAATGGAAAGACTTTATTAAACGTGTGAAGGGAGGGAGTTTTATGAACTTCAGAACCCCATCAATATTCTTTAAAAAAGGGAAATGCTGAAACTTGCCAGGCTAGCATTGTTTTCAAAACCTTTTTTTTTTTTTAACTTGAAGATTTATAATCCATCTGTAGTACTGTCACTTGCAATTGCGGATTTTCGGAAATACAGCAGCGTCAAAACATGACATCACTAAATATTTTGAGTTTAATCAAATCAGTATACTTCTCACATGTTCTCACTGATACAATTCAAAATTCTACGCAGACCGCCCACTCTCATATGTTCAGTGGATCTGACATGTCAAGTAACATCTTAACATTGCATGAACCAATCCTTTAAAAACCTTGATTAACAAAAAACAAATTGTTGTAGAGCATTTACTTTTCCGGATCTGATTTGCATTTTGACTCTTCCTGTGTCCCTCATATACCCATGTGTGGCCAACACACGTTGAAACCATATGATTGCCATTCACTTCATTCGAAATGGTCACACATTATATAATCATTATTTGACAATCGTCCATTATTTAGGTAGTGGGAATGGGGTATTAGACAGAGTGTGAAATCGATTCCATTCCTGCTCTGTAATGCTTGCATTTATACTGATCGCCCAGCAGAATTAGCTAGAATTTACACGTTGCTTTGGATAATGATTCCACTAGATTTAATGACACACTTACTCCTGCAGATGAAAAGGCTGATGGTTCGACTGGGGAAACAGTTTTTGTGTTAAAGTTTTTCCATGTTGGTTCTGTTTTAAAAAGTGTACAGTAGCTACAAGTTCATGCAAGTTGTCTTGTAAGCTAGTGGCTTAAATGCTAGCAGTAACAGTATTCACAGTACCTAGTCAAAGCAGAGTCAGTAGTGGTTAGAAAAATGTATCAAGTATTTGCAATGAAAGCTCAAGTTGCTCCATGCTAAGTTGGTTCCAGATTCCTCCCATGGCAGCACCTTGCTGCACGTAGAGGAGTTGGTAAGGATAGCAAGCTCAGCTTTGGAACTGATTTATCTTGCTGTCAAAATACAAAACTGAAATGCCAACAAAGAGGATGAGCAGGAGTCACTGAGTCTTGACCTTTCCACAAACGATAACTCATGACGCTAAAAAGCTGTGCTCTTGTTTATTTTATGCTATGTGTTCCTTACTGCTCCTCCCTCCTTCCTTTGCCATCTTTGCTAAACCCCTAAAACCGTGTGCATATAACGAGTATAATGAGGATCCTCGCAAATATGACGGACAAGATGGACCAATCAAAACACTGAACTCGCTACCAGCTCCTATGGGCAGCAATGCGTCTCCGTGGGAACCAACACCTACTGTATCAACATAATGAAGTTTAAGTGCACTATAACTACACTTAGGCATTTTGGTATGGTTTAACAGAACAGATTCTTTGATTGGCTAAGTGTACAGTACATATGGGACAGATTTACTTTTCTTCAAGGAAAAGTGATTAAAATGTGTTTGATATTTTTAAAATAAGATGTTACCTTTCTGAGCGCACTCCGTTCTTTAGAGTTCCCACATAATGTTTCTTCTTGTCCACAGGCAAGATATCCACGTAGCCCCCGTCCGAGTCTTTAATCAAGCCTGCGTGGACTGCTGCTCTGCAAATACTGGAGCTCTGCAATGGTGAGAGAGACAGATTAATGCTGTGCCATGTAAACGCATCATTCTATTATATCAGATATTATTTACATTACTGTAGTTCTCTTCTCTCTTGTCTATATTTTCAGTTCAATAATTATTCTTTTTTTTTTTTTTAATAAAGCCTGAGAACGGAAAATAGTGACATTGAAGAGGTCAGAAAAAAAGAGTGGCAGACTGTTGGTATGCCCTGAATTCTGGTAAAGAGACCAGGACATTCCCTACGAGTGAAATGCAAGCTGGGAGAAAGCCTTTGAAGGGCATGAAGGCCCTGTAGGTCTCAGTTTTCATTAAGCCTGGGGATTTGACAATTACTAGTTGTTTTTCAGCAACCTCCACCCTGATGCCTGAATCCGTTGCTCAAAAACTATTAATTTGTTTATAAGAAAAAATCTAATATTTCAGATTTAATTTCCTATTGCTGCTATATTTCTATTTTTCTCCCCTCACGTCTGTCCTCGAGTTAGAGATACAAGGTGCCCTGGCTCCCAGAACAAATTGCTCGGAAGTTTTGACCCAAATTTTGTATTTTCAAAAACATCATGTTCAGATTTGTATCGCTGCCTCGTGGAGTGAGTCACTTTCCATGCCTGGGGGTTCTGTGTAGGACCTTATTCCCACAGCACAGCCAGCTCGGCAGCTGTGGAATTGCTTTCACATCAGCCTACTGTCCTCCCTCTTCCCCTCTCCTCTCATTTATTTTTGGTGCAATGCCATATGTTATAATGTTTTGGTGTGAATCGCTTTGTGAAAATTTTGCCTTATTGAGCGTTCCATGTAAAATGATGCGCTTGCAAATGTAAGCTTGGCTGCAGCCCAGGTTGTGGTCTTTGTGCACCATTTACTCTGTGTTGACCTTGCTGCGGGTCAGATTATTAATTGTTCAGCACTGGGAATGCTCGGAAATGCCTGCGTCAATTCTGCTTCAAAGGCATACAACTCAAACACTTTACTGCTCCTTTTGAATTTAAACTTCACTGGCTTCCCAGATGTAATTATATTGGAACAACTAACTCTGCTTCCAGTTAAGCTTATTAAAGCAAATGCTGTATCGGCATCTTTAGGCGTCCCACAAGACTGATGTATGTACGAGTCAAATTGCAGTTACAAATAAGAAGAAACAGCTGTGAATTTTCAAACCCATTCCTGTCCTAGTGCTGACCAGTCACTCTACACTAACACCACCCATGTGCCTTACCTCACTATCTTGCATGGCTTTGATTAAGAAAGTCGAACCCCCTCTAATATGTAGCACTATGGGTGAAAATGTTTGTAAAATGAAGCTGTATATACAACACGTGTTTTGAAATTAGGAATAAAGGAGTGTTTGCCAAAAAAAGAGAGCTAAATATAGGCTGTGTGTGTTTCAAAATATTTAATAAACAGTTACATTATTCCAGTTTAATAAATCACCATAGGAATACTAAGAAAACCTTATTAGTATCCCCTTCTCATTTTGAACTGGCATAACTTCAAAAACTCAAAATCCAATGCAGGATTGCTTTTAAAAACATCTTAATCCATTGTTATACTGGGTGGTGTTTTGAAGTGATTTCCAGTAGCTACTGCATTGTGGTACTGCTGATATACACAAATTCCTAGTGTAACAACTGGAGTTCTTGCTTGTAAATGATAGGGCTTCAAAGGGTGTTACTTACATCTGAGTAGATGTTTGAGCCAATGACTGGAGCCCAGTTTGATGGCTCATCCTTACATCTCGGCGGGCAGTGCACTCTGGGGAATAAAAACCATTGATTGCTATTTAAAAGATACAAGGCAGGATGCATCAGCACATCTAAAGTAACTACTTTGAAGAGCATGGTTGTAGTCCCTTCTCCAGATCTCATATAGGTCAATGCAGTGAGTCAATAGAGACAGCTGGTTGTGACTTTGAATCTCAGAATACTTTGTGGATCTCCCAGTCGTAACCAGCTTGCTGAAATTTGACACACGAACCTCGATGCAGTACTCAATCTTTACACACACACAAGTCCAAGTCCAGATGAAAGTCTTGAGACAAGTACACCTTGTGCCTTACTGATAAGTACAAGCACGAATGATTCAAGCCCATTTGCCAAAAGTTCAGATGCTGGTGATTCATGTTCAAAAAGAAACTGTATAAACCACCATGTACTGTACAGTATAGTACAGGAATATGAGTTTGACTCATCAGGGCTTACTCTTGAGAGTAAGCCCTGAAATGCATCTCCCCATGCACACAGCCACTCCTTCCCACACTCTTCTTACCTTGGGCAGTGAGTGGAAGGCTTCTTGAAGGCACACAGCTCAGCAACAGTCGTGTAGCAGTCCACTCTTTGCTCTGTAGGGAAGACGGCAGGAACAGATTACCTTCTGAGAAGAATCTCAAATCATCATATGGCTCAACTTATAGCAATCTACAATCTATGGCCCGACGCATCTCTGTTACTGCAAACTGTCTTGCAACACCGGACACCATTTCAATAAACAGTGCTTTATGGCTTTTCAAATCGGCTATAATTTATTACGTCTAGTTTCTACTACTCTCAAAGAAATATGTGATACAGGCTCAGTTCAGAAGTTCAAACCTTATTTCAAAACGTTCTGTTTAGTTGAGGGTGTAAGGTAACAGGCACTGAATGAGATACAGACACATGTAAATGGTATTGCAACTGCATAGTCCTGATGTGGAAGAAACATGTCTGGGTGCCTGGTTCCTACACCCTTGCTAGTGTTCTTTTTTATAGTAGCAATGCTGTGCCTGTTGACATGATAGGAATATAAAAATATAAAACACGGGAATTATAGAATCTAAAGGGACAAAGTTTGCATGGGTTGGTTTTTCATTAACAATAATTAGTGAAAAATAAACAAAGCTATATATTTTAAAATAATATCTATCTATCTATATATATATATATATATATTTAAAATCAAAAGATTTTAAAAAGCAAAGTGAGCTCTTACCTACAACTTTTGAAACAACAAAGGAGTTTGATGCTTTATATTTACTGTGAAGAAAAAAAAGATTTATCTATCAGTGGTTGCACATTCTGTACTGTTAACCCCTCTCTTAGATCATGAGCTAGATTCTCAAAGCCATTTACTCCAAATCATCATCAGCTCATTTTTTTCAGACAGAAAAAACACACTGAATAAAGTTACTCCAAATCAGTAATAAACAACTCAGATTTTTTATTAAGAAGCTTGTAAGTAGTGTTATTTGTGTTTTAAACACAACGCTGTTTAGCAAATTGTTCAAATACAAAAACAAATGAAAGTTGTGTGTTTCTCAATGACTATATATATATATATAGTGACAAGTATAACATATTTTACATATATTGTTAGGAGTCACAATTTTAATTCAGAACTGAACAATCACCAAAATGTGTTCAATATTTGACGAGTGCATTTCCTACAAGGATGATGCATTCCAAGTTATTGCAGTTACCTGAAGGACTCCACTCCGTTCCTTGTTGACTTTACAAAGAAGGGCAGTCGGCCTTTCCGCGTGATATCCACCAGACCCCCATTGTTATCGATCACCCCGTAATGCAGTGCCGCTCTGCAGATACTGGATTGCTGAAAACACACCAACACAGCCAGGCTTAATAACCTGTCAATATCCACTAACCACTGGGCTACACCACTCCTGGTCTGCAACACTGAGAAAAGCTGCTGCAGTTTACTTACCGTGTCATAAAACAGGGTCCCCCAGATTTTTCCTTTGGCATTCTTGCAGTTTGCGGGACATTTGTACCTGTCAAGAGAACAGGTGGACATCACGAAACGTCTTACTTTTGCAAATAGATCATATTAACGTATTTACGTTTACATTATTAAACAAAGCCTACCTGTTACATGATGTCCCTTTGCATTTGTCTCTCATCTTGGTTTCACACTTAATCACCTGGGCTGTAAAGAAAGTGAAATATGCATTGATACACTTCATCAATGCAGACACACTTATGATATTGGCAATGGCAGTTGTGCAGTCTCTGTACACAGCCCCAGTGTAGCCCTGTGCTTATGTGCTGATGGCTTAATGGGTCCCTTATGCCCTAACTGCTGCTGTGTCAGAACTAGCTAACCAGTTAACCAGTTCCCTTTGTCTATGTTTCCTCATCCTGTTTCTGCAACCAGTGACATTATTGGCCACCACTGCACCCTTATTGGCCCTTACCAGAAAAGCTGCTTATGCTTCAAACGTGGGTCATTTCTCAACCTGCGTGCTGATATGGCTGCCCATCTTGTCCCTTACTGATTAATGTTGGTCCTTATTGTTAGTTATTTTATGAGCTGCAGTCCCATTCCCACAGTATTAATGCCCTTACCCATGAACTTGCTGCCGGTGTCCTTGGCTCCTGGTGTTTTCCCAGGAGTTGCCTTGGCGGGAGTGGTGCGAGGTCGGGCCCAGCCTGGGATGTCCTTGGGAACCTGTGGTTTCTCCACCTCGTTCATATCCTCTGTCTCTGGGCGCTGGGGGACCCGAGTGTCTGCTACACAAGCACAAAAGGGGGGAGACTTGATGTTATGTTCAGTTAATGTGAAACACGTCTCTCAAATTATGAATTATGATTTTGAGTGGACGTACCTTTGTAGCACAAGTTCTCCTTGCAGCCTCCTCCGTAGCTGGGGGGACACTGAGAGCAGGGTCTGCCGTGCTGATAAGGGGCCTCTCCAATCCAATTCCCTCTGATGAGAAGAACAGAGAGGTCAGAAAATCTCAAAGCAAGGAGTTTAATGTATCTAAGCTTATAAAAAATGAACAAATCACTCCCAAAGTGAAAGAATACTAAAATACAAACTGGCTAAAAAAATAGGGGAAGGAAGAAAAAGGAAGAAAGGCATAGAGGAGTGATGGAGATAGGAGGAAGGGGCGTTTCTCTTACTTGGGTGAGTAGTTGCAGACGAGATAGACAGAATTCTCCCAGATCTCCCCCCAGACGTTAATCCTCTTGCACACATGCACGGCACAGCCCACCTTGTTAGTGGTGGCCCAGACGAGCTAAAAACAAACAAATATGTTCTTTAAATTAACAATTCTAAACTCCCCTTCCCCTTTAATTGATGTGATTGAATTTCAGTTTATCTGTCCTGTTCAAATCTTTTTACATGTGATTACCTCATGGTGGCATTGCACGCCATGCAAAAATCAAGATCAGCTATAGGATTCAAGATTTTGTACATGTGTTAAGTATATTCTGCTTGGCTCTTTAACCTTGTTCTTGCCCTTGACTGTGAACTGCAATGCAATGCTCCAGGAGCCCTGTTTCAGCCCCACACAGGCACACAGGCAGGGTGGACAGCTGTTGAGCAGATCCAGAGAACTCTCCTCCCCTGCACCTCCGGGAGTTTCTGCAGAGTTCGCTCGCTTGTTGGGGAAACCGGCTACTGTACAAAATGAGTAAACCAGGTTCACTCTGCTGTCGGCGGGGACCAAAGCTGAGACATCCTTTGACAGGCTTCAGTTCAGTTACAGTGGCTGCCATTCACAGAGCTGCCTGAGGCGTTTTAGAAAGTCTTCAATGGTAATGGATTAATATTCAGAAAAGTATTTAACTGAAACTGAAAATCACTTTGGGAGCAATCCCTGAGTAGATTAATAAAACAAGACATTATATGACGACAAATATCAAAATAATAGCAATTGAGCCAAAAACACTGTAATATACAACAGTGTGTACTGCAGCATATTATAACTAAGGTGTGTTTGGATGGTACTATAATATTTGGGATGTGTGCAGTAAATCATTGGATGTGTTGTAATGCTTTACCAGTGGATTATCCTCACTTGATAATGCAATGAAACGCTCAAATCTCCTGCTCTACCTGAGTGTAGTGGGTGCACATGGGCCCGGAGCAGCGTTCAGGGCACCAGGGGTTGCACTCCTGGGGGTAGGGGTAAGTGTAATCCTTCACCTCGTCATACCAGGCCTGTACATGGTGGGCTGGGGCGCGGTACCTGAACAGAGACACAGAACATACACTCTCATTGCTGGAAATGAACAGCATCCCACTCCACTGCATCACTCTTTATTATAAATATTTATACAGAGCAAAGCCTTATCCAGCTGGCTTCTTTTGCAGTACTGCTTTGGCTCAACTGCAACGTTTAGACCATTTGTTATTAACCCTTTAATGCATTTTAATGTTTTAGCTGAAAATGTTTTGGACACATATATATTTAATTTTTTTTTTTTTATTCCATTACTGTATATGGGGGGAAAAAAAGACTAGAAGAGTTTTTTGGTTTTTTTTTTTTTTTTATCTGTCCCCATGAAGTTGCCGTGCATGAAACGGTTAAATAGGTTCAACTGTTAATTTTACAAAACTAGCAAGTAACAATGGTTAGGAATACAGAACCTCTGAAATTACATTTCAGAGTTTCCTATTTAATTTTAGCCAGCAATGGAGTCATTTTTCCAGTGAGTTTTGATTTAAATTAATGATTTTTATTCTAAGGTTTTCACCATAGCTATAGTATTAGTAATCTATTTATATTATATATTTTTTATTATATTCCATTTTTATTTTTTTTATTTTTTTTTACAGTTAATAAAAACTAATTATTTTATTACAGATTCTAGTCGTTGGTGATTTCCTGCCGAAGAATAAACACAGCCATGCAGTACAACTGCATCATTCTGAAATGGATTATTATAGCAATACACTGTAAATAGCACATCTGCAGTATTGCTGCAAAGTCACAATGAGCAGAATTCTGCAGTGAGCTCCTCTCACCTCCCCCAGTGCACTGCTAGGTTTTGCCCGATGGACATGAGCAGGTCGTTGGGGCCGTGCTCCCAGATGCACTCTTGGGCCCAGGCTGTGGCAGAGCGCTCCAGCTCCTCATCCCAGACCTGCAGGGGAACAAGGACACACAGACAAGCTTACACCTTCTGAAGGACATGTGTTCACTACAAGTAAAAAACAAACAAACATGCACTTATTTTATGACTCAGTTGGTCCACTAAATCCCTAAACAGCCTGTAACCCCCACATACTCACCACGCCAAGGCACAGGTGTGCCAGACATACTTCCAAACACTTTAAGGGTGCTACTGTACATGGGGGTTATCCACACACACACTGTGCTGGGGAGCTGGTAGATGGAGTAGGCTCACACACATGTGCATGTACACACAGGACTGGTATCCTGTGCCACTCTGTAAATTTCCAGTGTCTTGGAGGTCCTGAACTCTATGCACCCCCTCACCCCCCCCCCCCCCACCCTCCCCCTCACAGCCTGCCTTGTGCAATAAGCTCACCTTCATAAAAACCCTGCTTGTTCGTGTCTGGCAGAAAGTTTATTTTCCGTGCTGCTGGAGGATTAGTCCTGGTTACACACTGCAACCCACAGACAGACTTATACAAAACCCTGTTTCACAGGCTTCCCCAGCTCACCCTGTCTGCCTCTGTCAACATGTATCCTGTAATCACTTGAATTATTGGTCTGATATATTATTCCTTGACAATCAATGGGAAGGATCTGCTGTTTCTGCTCTAGGGCAAACTACTTACTTAACTTGTTTCCCCAACCTTATTCTTGGGTTTTGATTTATTATTTTTTATTGTTTATTGTTATTATTTATAATGTGTTTTATTATTCCTGTAGCTACTTTAGTTAGTTCTAGTCAAGACAACTATTAGTCTGGGTATCTTTGATTCGAATCCCAAACCCACTTGCCCACAAGACATTGCGTGATGATGGTGAATTATTTAGGTTCTGTGAATAGGGTAATAGTTGGGCTGTCTGCAGCCTGGGGAGTCATTTCTGCAATAAAACTCAGTGCTGTAGCCGCAGCCCACTGAAGCAACAGTGTTTGGGGCGAGTGCCTGTGAAAGCTACTCCTGTCCTGAACCAAGGGCCTGAACCAACCCCAGGAAGGCTCCTTGTCCAGGCAGCCAGGAAACCCGACCAAACAAGAAGCAGGTTAACCCTTATAAAAATGTACCACTGTAACTTTGCACTGTATTGCTTTACCATGCTTTTCCCATGGTTATGCTCTACATCTGCCATAGTTTACACAGGTTTGGCATGCTTATTAATATGCTTTACCATACCTCTCTGTGCTTTACCATGCTTTCACTGTTCTATGTTTTTACTATGGGGAACCTTTATAAGGGAACATCAGAGGGATCTGGCCAGGCCCAAAAGAAACCGCAGACAATGTGCACAGTCGAGGTGATACTTTCCCTACTTGATATATTGTATCGTAACAGAAGTTTGTATCATGATACACGACGAAAAGCACGACTTAGCTACTTGTTTGTCTCACTTCTCAATAGTGCCCCCTGTAGTTGCAGGTGTCCTGAGGTTTCAGGCTTAACATCACTCACCATATACTCCATGTTAGAGGAGGAGGGGGAAACCTGGCCCCGCAGTTTGTTGTGGAGTTTCAGGATCTCTTCTCTGTCGGACCACTGGATGGCGCGCCGGGATCGAGTCAGGGACACACTCTCATCCTGGTATCGGCTCAGCAGGTGCTGCAGGGATGTTGAGTTGGGCAGGAAGAGGGCGGTACCATCCTGGACAGCAGAGGCCAGCAGGACGAGGGCGAAGAACCAGGGCAAGGCTGCACTCATCTTCCAGTGCAGTGTCTCACTTTTTCTGTGGAATACAGTAGGCACCTTGTGCTTCGCCTCCTAGACCCGCTTTGTGTCAGTGTCTGAAAGAAAGACATATCCCGAGTAAACTTCAGGGCTCACAAGGCTGGGTTCAGTGAAGTTAACACGCCCAGACAGACAGCTAAGTTAGCTTATGCACACCGCCTTGCAAGCAAACATTCTGGATTGCAAACATCACTCTCTCTCTCTCTCTCTCTTTCCCTCCCTCTCCTTCTCTCAAACTACTGCATCACAAAGGCAAATAGCCAGTGAATTGCCCAGGTTTAAGCATGTGCAATGCAGTGGTAAGATTACCACTTGTGGTGTGTGTGCTGTTACACTGGTGGTACGATCCCAATCTTTTATATTGGCTGCTGCCGATCGCTGAGGTTAACGGGGGAGAGTGTAACAGGCAGTGTTGTGTGATTTACTGCCACTGCAGATTCCGACCCGTCAGTGAGTTAATAGCTCTATAACCATGTCTTAGGCCAGCAAGTAGACCAGCGCTCCTATAGACCTCAATAAAAAACTAGGTGCATAAGAGAACTAAATAAGGTCTGTTAGTCATCCAACACGAACAGAAATCAATTATTTAGGGGCTTTCAACAGTGACCTAGTCTCTGGGCACTGAACTACTGTGTCAAAGACAGTGATTAGTAGCCAGTAATGGCAATTTACCCTATTGCTTATACAAAAAAACACACCATTCAGCATGTGCTTTGTTTGGATAAACTGGTCTATACAGTAGTTTTATAGTTCCCTGGTTCTAGAAAATGAGTTAAAGCATTTGTGATACCCGTGAAATTAAAATGACTGTAAACTAAAATATTGCAATATTAAAATAACCACGAACCTGATCCACAAATCCACAAATCCGTGTATTCAAAATGAAAGTAAATCCATTTTAAGCAAATGTTTACTCTCATGTGAAAATGTATACAGTACAATGTGTATTTTAAACAATACAAATATGAAAAAACTGAATTCCTATGTCTGTGTTATGGTAGAACAGCCTACAATTCAACTGTATGCATCTTTTCTGACCTTATTCTGAGATGCAGAGGGAGGGAGCAGGTATTATCACTAAACAACATAGCATCCAAACACCATGCTAGAGTGCTATGGCGCAGATGCAGGTTTGACAGTAAAGGGGCGGTTATGGTATAGTGCTACAGAAATGAGAAGCAGACCTCTTTACGTTGGGTATCACTCACATGAGGTCTGTCACTAAGCCACTGAGTCAGCACATCTCTCTCAAACCAATGCCTGTCTGAAGATTTCTGTCTGCTTTCTAGTTTTCCTTTTCTTTCTTTAAAAAACAAACAAACATCATTTTACACTGAATTATGACTTAGCATCTCAGCAGTGTTGCACAAGCAATGACAGTGTAAACTTCCTAGCACATTCACCCGCTAGCATGCTTTAAACCTGACCCGGACTGCACCCTTTCACCTAGTGGTAGGTTCACATTTGGATCCCCTTAACTGTTCGCACAGGGCACATTTTACCGTTTTTATAGGTGTTTGTGCTGGGCTCATTTACATATTAGAAATGGATTCAACTCGATATAATTTAATGCAGGTACCAACTGCCGCCCGCCTACTGGCAGACTGCTGGATCTTTATACTTTTCACCTGTATTCACATGTGTGGATAAACGCACCACATAAACAGGTTTGACAGTATAGCCCATGTAACCGAAATGTGTTTTTGTTTTATTTTTTTCATATGACCTAAACATTTTCTAAAACATCAGAACTGCCCTGCAGAAAGCACAATCCTGCAGAAAGACAATAGCATGCCTACAGTATTTAATAACGACCTTCCTTACACAATCACGGTCCTGCATGCCCACATTACATATACATAAAGAACATTTACAGACCTAAATAACACCAGTGCTGTACTATTAAAACTGTATTGTGCTTATCAGTGTATTATATTACAGTGTGTTTAGTCACGTTAGCCATGTGTTCCGGAAAACTCAACAACTTAGTCGTTCGTCGTGGTAACACATTTACTAAGAATTAGCGCCAGTAAATCAAATGTATTCATGTTTGCAACTAAAATAACTGCTTCTTACTGGGTGCATATGAATAACATACTAATTGCACATTCTACAGTAAATTCACAGAAAAACTGGGATTGACAACATTTAAATAATTAAAAAAAAAAAAACAAAAAAAAAAACATTAAATAAAGTCCTACCTCACAAACTGGAGTAAGGTTATCCGTAAATGTAAATGAAATATCCGTAGTCTTCACCACTTTTTATTTTATTGTTGGTTATTTTATCTTCAGCTGTAGACAGCGACGTATTAGATAATTTAACTTCTTCTGTTGATGACTCTAAGTTTACTTGCAGTATTCAGCTCCGGTTCTGTTATATACCAGTATTCGTGTTTTGTTGTTGTTTTTTTGCCGTCAGTTACTGTCTAGTTCACGCAGTGGAGTCCCTTTTATAGCAGGAGACTAGGGGGGCGGATGTGGGGAACATTCAGCCCCCCCTATGTTCTCTTACCAAATCTCTGACGAAATGATGATGTGAGAAGGAAAAAATAAATTACCGAACATGAAGTACTGCGTGGAACTTGAAGTAGTGTTAGTAATACAATTTGTTAGAAGAAGAAACACAAGAAGACACACATCCGCAACTCGTTCTCCCAACCACTTGAAGTAATTTGACTTTTGTATTATTATTTCACAAAAGTAGATCGTTTAGTTTTTTTTTTTTTTTCTGACTGCACTTGTTTTCTGTGTTTTGCAGTACTGGCTATACAGCAAAGACGGTCTGTTTTACCAGGTTAAATCTGAAGGGTATTTTTTTTTTTTTTTCTTTACCATGCAATTACCAGACTTATTTACTATTACTGTCGTACTATTCTTTACTATATTGCTGTGCTATTTTTGTGATGTATTGCATACATCTAATTTTAATTACAGTATGTGATTTAAGATACTTTTAGTTTTTTTTTTTATTATTATTTCCCTGATGATGCCTCTAACGCTTTTGAGGCTTTTTTTCTGGAGGAGGGTGTTGTTTTAACTTCAAGGTTGATTTAGAATTTTACAATTGCCTCCATTAAAAGGAAAGTAATTAACCTTTACTTTCAATTGAATTTTAACATAGCACACAGTGCAACCCGGTGGTATGATCCTGAATTGCAGTTTTGTTTTTAATAGATTGGGTTAGCATACATTACTCTTCCTATTTTAGTGAAACATAATGTGTTCTAAACTTCTGACACTTACTTTACATCGTTATCATAAGCATTTAGTGCATCAGAGGCTGTTATATCTCTTTTGTGACATACAAACAAGGAATAATGTTTTTCACATTAAATGAACCATACTTTCCATCAAGCTGAACATCACTGCATATGCAGCCACAGAGAGTATTGTGGTACACAAAAAAAGACTTGCCAATCACTCTCATAAATTACTTTTAATAATAAACACATTTTCTATTTTGCTGAATAAAGACGGACTTGTCTAACTGACAGGAAGTGAGTGTTCCAGTGGGGCTAATCTCCAAATCATTCCTATCTACTGGACCTTAACCGTGATTGTATTACATTTGTAAATTCCACTATCTCCTGTGTTTACAAGTTATGAGAAATTAAGTCCAGTTGTGGTTGCAACTTTCCTCCCATTTTTGTTAGCAAGGAGAAAAAAAAAAAACTCACTTCAGCCTCACATAAAATAATTGATATCCTTGGAAAACAAATGTTAGACTTATTTTTACAAAGGTTTTTGCTGCTGTTGTCGTTGTGATCGATATGTATTTTGCAATTATCGAAATACAATACTGAACAATATTCAGTGAGTTAAACAGTCAGTTATCAGAGTGAAAA
This sequence comes from Acipenser ruthenus, assembly GCF_902713425.1. NCBI lineage: Eukaryota > Metazoa > Chordata > Actinopteri > Acipenseriformes > Acipenseridae > Acipenser > Acipenser ruthenus. The sequence goes on from NC_081207.1 coordinate 25,174,704, forward strand.
TGTTTTTTTAGGTGGTTCTGGGTCAGACCAACACCAAACCGCAGAAAAGGAAAACTGCAGTGAATCTATTTGTATGACCGCCTGTCTTTGGTGAGCGTTACATTCAGGTTGCAGTGCTTTTGTCTTTTAATTAAGATGTAAAGAACATTTGCATGATTTCACTTTAAAAGAAAACATTACAATTATTTAGCGCAATTAAAATAGTATGCCTTAGAGTGGCACTATGCTTTAAGTACAATAATAATAAAAAAAATCACATTTTAGCTGCGCTTTTGCTTTTTTTCCCCCTTCACATAATCTGGACAGAGTTTTTAAACAGGATTTGTATTTTTATTTTAATACTGTATAAATTTAGCCTAGTAAAAGTCCTGGAGTTAGGAGAGCCAACCCTAACTCTAATTCTGTTCAGAGAGCACTTTAAGCCCCTGTTGGTCTAAGATGGTCAGCAGATCAAGCCCCATTATATGCATGTGTTTTTTAAAGGAGATAGGGAGGGAGGCAAGGGGTCCCTTAGAGGACAAATAAGTAAACAGGATAAGTTTCCAGGTTCCTGGTCCGAAGATCTTGTTTTACGCTTTTCTCGCAGGATGTTTTGAGTTATAAGCAACGAGCGATAATCTGGTTTGATAATGTGCTTCATGTTTGTTTTCTTTCGATTATGCTCATGTTTGCTCATATAAATCATCTTGCTTGAGTTTACACAAAACACCTATTGACTTATTTTGTATTGAATTAATACACAAAAAGGCTCTCAATGCACTGTAATTAACCAGACTTTCAACGAAATGTGATTTCTGTACAAATAAATAGTTTTATTCAACACAGCTCTGTTTAAATACATTTTTTTCCTGCAGTGCCTTGTGGTAGCTCCAAGTGTAATAAAGGACACAATCTTTGGGCCCAAAACGTTAGGAGCGTTTATAAACTCTGCTAGTCTAGAGTGTGTTGAATGTGAAACACGAGGAACAGCCCTCTTTAGAAAAGGAACTTTTCAGAAACGGAATTAATGTCTCATAGAAAAAGCTTTGAAAAGAAACAGGCTTTTTAATAAAGGGTCATGGGTATATACAGTACTTGAGTTTGCCATGACTGCTGCTGTGCTGGAGTTGTTTTGTCTCAATGGGTACAATCTGAATAAAGCAGATACTTAACTTTTGTGCCTGCTTGTTCAAATCACCTCTGCCATTCAAAAAACAAACCATCTTTTAGGGGTTTAGTGGCTTCCAAGAGCAGGTGACCTATATAGAAAAGTACTGAAGTACCTTCTAAAACCCTAGTGTGTCCTATAATATAGTTAGCATGAGGTATACCACAGTATTTTTAAATATATATATATATATATATATATATATATATATATATATATATATATATATATATATATGCTTCAGTGAGTTACAAGAAAATAATTTCATCCAGGGTTTTTGTGACATCATAAATTGAGACCTTAATTGCACTAATGTTGGACTACATAATGTTACCTTAGGGAACCCAAGATTGGTACTAATGGGAGGCTGTGTGGTCCAGTGGTTAAAGAAAAGTGCTTGTAACCAGGAGGTCCCCGGTTCAAATCCCATCTCGGCCACTGACTCATTGTGTGACCCTGAGCAAGTTACTTGTGCTCCGTCTTTCAGGCGAGATGTAATTGTAAGTGACTCTGCAGCTGATGCATAGTTCACACACCCTAGTCTCTGTAAGTCGCCTTGGATAAAGGCATCTGCTAAATAAACAAATAATAATAATGGGGGTCTGTAAAACCAGCCCCATATATATATATATGAAAATCCCAACATTAATTTAAACAGGCAGACAGACTGAGGAGAACTACACTATAGAAATTGTTTTAGCACCATCTGTAACTGGTTTAGCTGCTCAGTCCTAGTTTGATTAGCATGAGCTTCAGATGCAGAGCTGGATTTCTAGAGCTATCAACATGTACTGGCACTTGGGACCAAAGCCAATGAATGCGGATGGGTGTTTTCTTGTGTTTCTTGTGTATGAGCAAGATGAGACCTGTCTTGGACCATTATGTTCTCAAAACAAATACAGAAAACATGAGTGTATTAGCCAAATTTATGCATATTGTGAAAGTTTTTTTTTTTTTTTTTTTTTTTTTTTTAATTTGGATTTGGACATTAAATACAACAGTACAGCAAATTATAAAGTAAGTGGATAAACCTTATACTATGGAACCTCGAGAATTAAATAATATCAGTATCTTTTATATGAGTAGGAGGCTAAAAATAGGTCTTTCTGGTTATTTTCTCTTTTATTATGAAAAATGGCCCTGGTCGGAATGCTAAATTGGATCAATATATTAAATAACCAGAGGACTGGATTGGAAATGTCAAGGTTGAATATCCCTTGAGAATGGGCCATTCAATTAAGAAATCATTTATTACAAAATAAATAAGTTCGAGAAAGCATCCCACATAAAAAAACAAATAAGGATTAGATTTGCAGACCACATAAAACCTTCACAACTCAAGGCATTATTGAGGGAACTCGGATTCTAACCAGCACAAACACTACATTGATAATGAGTATGTTGGTTTGGGGAGGGGGAGATAACATGAAACAGCAGTAATGATTTAACCATTTAATTCTCACTTTTGAGAAAGAGAATGAGCTGTATTGCTGCAAAATAGTTATTGCGCTGAAGCCGCCATCTGAAATTCAAATATCCACAGCAACTAACATTTCTAACTCAACTGTTTCTGTAGAAAAAACAGTTTAGTATGAGTAATACAAGTTCAATAACTCAATTGATTGAAAACTGAATTCTGAAAGTGCATTGCAAAAAATTACAAAATCTAAAATCTTGTTATAAAAATGAAGCTCTGAAATACCGGGACAGTAAATGCATTCATCATTTTTAAATAATAGTGTGTTAAGTGCTTGAATTGAAAGATTTGACCTGTTAAACACAGTCTTGCTGTCATATTATATAGAAGGGGTGTAACGATTCATCGTGTATTGACAAATCATGATACTTTCTTTATATATCTTCTTGCATTGATAGAAGACCAAAAGGACAACTCAAGCACACTGTAGATCACCAAATGGTTCTTGAATGAAGTGTTTTATAGCTAGAACAGATATTGAGGTTTGACTGCTTTAATGCTTATGAAAAAGGAGACTATGGCATGGGCTACAATCAAACAGAGCTTGATCATCATACTGTACCTCAATTATTCCCACAGTACAATAGAGTTTATCATCTGACAAGAAGCACACTATACAATGTTGTATGCACCCAAAAGTTTGTGTACTTTGTTTTATTTGTTGGCCAATTAAAGTTCTCAAAACAACCCATTTCTCTTATTAGTTTTCTCATGGATTAATACAAACATGTTCCATTTAATACTTTAATACAAAGGTGACCAGTCCACACACTGCAGCGACAAGTAGTTTACATTTCAAAAATATACAAACTTCACTGAGATGAATATTCATTTTAAGGGATTCAACTTCTGAAACACTGCATTTTTTTGTAAAAATGTGGACTTGAACAATGTAATTTGTTGTTGTGAGTGAAACTGATTTGTAACCAAGGATAAAATGTTCCAAATGTAATTTATGCACAACAGAAATGTGATTGGGCAAAAAAAAAACAAAAACACTGAACATTAGGAACCACTAATCATTTTTTTACTTTGATATAGAGTGAAATTTAAATTAATACAAAATCAGTAAATACGTACTGGCTCCAATACAAACAAATGTGATGATCCTGTTATGTGCTTTTAGGAGGTATGCATGTCTTGCAATCAGTCACTGCACTGAAGAAAGGGCAACACTTTAAACAAATTTATATAAAAGATGAAATTGAAGTAAATTAAATGAAAGAAAAGAAACCTGCAGTGCCATGACTTTAAATTACAAATTCGTAATCTAACTAGGACAAGTTTGAACCATGAGGAGGGCACACAGAGTAAAACAAAAACAGACTCTTAAACCAGCTCTGTGACACTATTGGATGGGTGTTCACTTAAGAGTTCTATAAATATCACTGAACTGTGTACAGTTAAACCTTATGGAAGGAGAAAAAAAATGTAATGACAAAAAGTAAACAAAGGCAGGCTTATTATGGAATATTTCAATCTTCATTGGTTTTTCTCCAGCTTGTGTACACAGAAAGCATCACTCTTATTAGAACTCCCCAGGGAGTGTGAAAGTGACAATCACCCATCTCCTCCAGATATACTTTTTTTTTGTCTTTTTGTTAAAATCGCAAAAAAATTGCACTGCACGTCTTTAATATTTTTTTTATTTACGTGCATTTAAGCCTTTTTAAATCCTAAAGCGCATTTTCATTTATTTTAGATTTTCATCATTCTAATTCTACACCCAGAAACCAGAGGCTTTCTCAAACAAATAAGCATTTTTTCAAGCACATGGTAACATTTCTCTTCTCATTTCAATGGCTCAAGTGTTACCTAGATTAAAAAGCAGAACAGGGGGGTAGGCAGGAAAAGAAAGGGGGAGGGGAAGAGGTGGTGAGGAAAACTTCGAATCAGGAGACAAGCACTCGAGTATTCATATATTAAGATCTACACAAGGTTGTTTGCTGGTGCAGGATTCTTTTTGCACTAAGCAAATTGAAGAGGTGGAAAATGCAAATCAACTTACTGTGTCAACTCCCCTTGCAGAAAGGCATTATGTTCAATTTCTCTGCACCCTCATTAAAAGGAAAAAATATACACTTTCCACCAGTCCAACTTTTTGCAGCCTTGCCTGGTTAAGTTTGTTTATTTATTTATTTTTTATTTAAAAAGTTCCCAGAATTCAAGGCTGGGGGATGAAAAGATGGAACGAGTGTCCTTTTATTCCATCAATCCCCACTCCAACTCAATCTATTTTTTTTTCTAAAACCCAGTGCTGCAAGGACAAAAGAAAGCCATTTCAGGTAAGTGTTTTTTTTTTGTTTTTTTTTCATTTTTCAAAAAGATAAAAGGATAAAGGAATTGGAAAAGCTGGCTCTGGAAAAGCAGGGGGAAGTCTTGCAAGAGAAGTTGGGCAGTGTTCTTGTTTCGTTAAACAGTTTGTTTTCATTTAAAAGCTCTACAGCAGGTCGACGCGGCGGTAGTACAGCAGATATGCTGTGCGCTCGGCAGTCTGCTTCACCACCTGGTATTGGTTGATCACTTTCACTGCCTGGTCATCAATGCGCAGCCAGCCATTAAGACCGATATGGAAGACATCCGTGGTGTAATGGCCGCCAGTAGCACTGTTCCCATGATGATAAACAACTGTGAAAGAGGAGATAATAAAAAAGACATTTTACTAGACGGTACAAGGACGGGTACTGCATAACCATTAACAAAAAGTGTAGGCTTACTTCATGATGAAAAATCTGTTACGTAGTAAAGATTTTAGTTGTAAACCTTTCAACAATACCAGAATGGAAACTATTTTCAGGCTATTATCAAAGTGCCTTTCCATTTTTTAATAGGTTTTTTCAATCTTCTTGTATTGTGTGTAGATGCCAGTGTAAATATTGATGCATAATCTGTGCAACTTTATTTGCCTGTTCTTTCAGGATGATGTCATATTTTATTCCTGGTGATAAACATGATAATAGGTAGGGAAACTAACAAAGCTAGAAAAACAAAGGGTTAGTGTAGAAGAGGACACAGCTTTGCATATTCTTCAGTGAGGTACTTCCCTTACCCTTCTCTTACTTTGTTCCTGTCATACACACACTGAACAGTCTAACAGATGGCAAGTTAGCTTTGAAGAGCAAACACAGTGCTGAGCTCCTCTGTAGATGGTGTTGACATTGGGCCTAGAGGCCCTGCAGTCAGCACATGTTAAATATCAACACTGCCTCTTGCTGCAAGCCTGCTGGAAAAAGTACAGCCATTCACTTTCCTTCCCTCCATCCTGCCAGCCACCCAATAGAGGACTCATTAATCCCTTTTCTCGTTTTTATATAAATATTGTAGCTGTACAAATAGTTCAGTCTGTCATTTTCCACATGCCTTTTCTTTTTCAAATCAAGCTCTGCGCTCAAATCCAAGTCACAAGACAAACAAAATTGTGGTCTGAAATCAGCTCCCTAGACACTAATCCCATAACTACTACAGTTCGGCACAGTTGTCACAGATTATCTTTGCAGGAAGTCTCAAAATGAGGATGATTGGATTGGCATGAACACTGAACTTTGAAACAATTCAATTTCTGCATAAATTTCTCCAAAAATGCTAAAATATTTTATATTACATTTGTTTTGAATGAAAAGAATGCATGCATCCATTAACTCATAAAACACAAGGTATTTCTTCTGTTAATTTATTTTATGTTAAATCTTATTATCTAACATTAGAAGAACTCAATGGCAATATCCCCAGACATCAGATGAGACTGAAGTATCCTGGAACTTACCTTACCAAAATACAATGAACATTTAAAAAGATAGCAATACCCCGCATCAGCCCTTGTGCAAGAAACAAGTGTAAACATCCCTGCAAGCCAAGTGTGTACTCAGCGAGAATGTATTAATGTGGTTTGGACAGTTTGCGGTCTTGATGTACCAAGTTGCTGTCTCTGGTTCTATTGAAACGGAAGAGTTCTACACTCACAATAGTGACCGCATTTGACAGTAGATGGGACTGTTGGGCATAGAAGTGTTTAATTGATTCTAAAATCAAGACCGTCAGCTAGTAAAAGTCCCTAAAATACCCCCCCCCCCCCCCCCACCACCAAAAAGAAAAAACCCAACGGGCCATGTCAACAGTAAAATAATGCCAAGATGAGGATGCAATAAGTGAAACCAGTGTGACAAACACTACATTTTTACTGTAACAGCTGACAGATTACTATTTTGGGCAGCAGTGTGGAGTAGTGGTTAGGGCTCTGAACTCTTGACCGGAGGGTTGTGGGTTCAATCCCCAGTGGGGGACACTGCTGTTGTACCCTTGAGCAAGGTACTTTACCTAGATTGCTCCAGTAAAAACCCAACTGTATAAATGGGTAATTGTATGTAAAATAATGTGATATCTGTATAATGTGAAATGATGTATAATGTGATATCTTGTAACAATTGTAAGTCGCCCTGGATAAGGGGGTCTGCTAAGAAATAAATAATAATAATAATAATTACAACTCAACTGTTAATAGCACACCATGTAATAAGCAAAATGTGGAATACACCCAAGAAAATTAAGCCATATGCTAGCTATGGTCTCTCTATCCCTTCAGCACAGATGGGTAACGGAATAAAAAGCCTCTGTCTAGGGAAAGTTTACTGTATTGCTATAGTTACTGTTTCCAAGGGTTGCCATACTAAAAATTAAAGTTTATTTTGTTTAAAACAAAAATAAAACGATGATAAATTTACATCAAGGCAAAGCAGGGGTACCGAGACACCTAGATCCACTATGGAGCTTTTTTGTCTATTTGGACATTTCAATGAGCCATGCATACTGCAGAGGAGAGAGAAAATGGGTCTTTGCGGGATGAAAATGATATCCTGCATATAACTACAGGTCTTCACAAGGTGGTGAGGTTTAAGAAACAAGAACTAACAGGGGGCTTAACCGAGGACTGCTCTCAAAGTAAGGTCCATTATTTCATAGAGAAGCAAGAAAAAAATCCCAGCATCACAACACTTCCTCTCAAATCATCCACTTCCTGCAATATGTCCCGCTGGTTTAGGAGTCACCTATTTCTAATACTACATTAAAACTGTTGCTTTAAAATGATAAACTAATGCAACACATTGTACAGGAGCGCAAGAGGCTCCGTAGCCAGACATTTTATTGTTGCAAGTTAGGTACAGTAGTCTCTGCGTATAGGAACACTTCGCCTAAGAGAACACCCTTGAGGAGAAACTGGTAACACCACCTTTTTGGCACCGCTAGTGATTAGTTCACAACTGCTACAGTACTGTTTTGTAACCCGAAACTTAAATTCAAATGGTTTATTCAATATTTTCAAATGTGACTTGTCATCGCAAGGAGTGTCTTGAGGCACATTGATTGGTTAAATACATCTTTCCAGAAACATATCATTGCCTCGTTTTGTATTCTGATTTCCACGAGTGCACCTCATCGCTACAAAATGTTATGTAAACAAACAGCGAAATGCAATGCTGTTTCTCTTGCTACAAAAAGTTGGAAATTGTTCAAGCTCCTGAAAAAAAATTGCAGAGCAATTTGGTGTTTTCCGTTCCAGTGAGTTGCTTCACCATTCTGTTAAATTTGGTGCATGTCTTGAATATTGCGCCTGTACAGGTATTCATAATTAACCAAGAGCTGCTGCTACATTTTTATTGTGTGTAGGGGTGCTGTGTTAACCCTCTCTCCCAGCTTTGGTGCGTGATGCTTCTACCATTGCTCGCTTTAAATCAACTATCAAGACCCACTTGTTCTCTCTTGCTTTCCATGCCCCTTAAGCCTGATATATCTGTTATTAGCAGTTGTGTCTTTGCTACTTCTAACTTTTTTTTTTTTATACTGCATCTTACTCGTGATTCATATGACACATGCATCCACAATGTTCTAGAACTCACATCCTTGCCTTGTATTTAATGTATTATGCATGGTTTTTCACTATTTATTATTATTTATTTCTTAGCAGACGCCATTATCCAGGGCGACTTACAATTGTTACAAGATGTCACATTATTTTTCCATACAATTACATTTTTTACACTTTTTCCATACAATTACAGATTTATATAGTTGGGTTTTTACTGGAGCAATGTAGGTAAAGTACCTTGCTCAAGGGTACAGCAGCAGTGTCCCCCACCAGGGATTGAACCCACGACCCTCTGGTTAAGAGTCCAGAGCCCTAACCACTACTCCACACCGCTGCCCATATTATGTATTATGCATTTTTCTGTTTTTTTACTGTACTTAATGTATTATGCATTGTTTTTTACTCTGTCTTGTAAAGCGCTTTGTGATGGTGGTCCACTATGAAAGGCTCTAAATAAAATAGATTGATTGGTTGATTTAGTTTGTCTGTTACTTTATTATTTATAGTTTATTAACACTCTTGCCTATTGCTTTTCTCTACTTATTCTATTCATTTCATATGCTGATGCACGTGCATCATGACAAGTAATACATATTTATTGATACATATTGTGTCTGGTGGTCAACTCTGTCCTAAAGAACACTTCAGCTAAGAGAAAACTTTGCTTGCTTCCCAAGGGGTGTTCTCTTAGCCGGAGACTTGATGGACAACTTAATGATTTACAATATATACCTCTTATTTATTAAAATGATACACTAAAACACAGGTGCAGTAGGATGACAATACATTCCTTTATAGATAAATACTGTACAAAACAAGAAAGCCGTCCAGGATTTAGTTGCAGAAAAGCAGAATCTGATGTCTACAGGACTGCGACTTCAAATTTGGGGTTACAACAAAATAGGTCAATAACCTTACAGACATGAATTCCGCCTACATGGAGTTTATTGTAGTAAAGATAATACTTCATAAATTGTTACCAGTAAATATAAAAAAGCAACCAAATGTATATACCTGCAAAGAGCCTGTAGGATCGTTGGCCTTTGAAAATCTTGCTTCGCACTCCTGGTGAGAGGAGATCTGGAAGGAACAAGAAAAAAAATATATTATTAGAATCCATTTTTATGAGCAACAGACATGCCCTGAATAAACCAGGTCTTCAACAAAAAATCCCTAGCTCTAAGAATGGGTTGCATGGGCACCAAACGACAGCCAGGAGGGACCATACTTATACTATATTGGTGCTCCCAAAAGGCAATTTAAAATTACATTTAACAAGTCAATAGTTTGTTATATACCAATTCATGCCTCTGTTTTAAAAAGTCCATGCTTCACCTAAAATCCAGGTCAAAACATCTAACTAGGTCCAAGTCCGGTGAAATGTTGGCAGGTAGTTTCTCTTTTTAAACAAACAAGATGTATTTTAAACTTCTAGCAGGAAACCAGCACATTACTGTCCTACAACAGTCCAGCTATGATGTTGCCATTTACAGGGAGGGTTCCAGACTTTACAATAGCTGGGTATTATTCCTGTAGTGGGATAGAAATTTGTTTTGCACCCTGGTCTACTGGGAACTTGGCACTTTGGGATAAGGGTAATACATGCTTAAAAAAGGAGCTACTCTGTAAAGATATCTTCCAATATATAGTTAGGGCTTGAACTTTTTGGTTTTTATTTTCCAAATCTCTACCTCCCTTTAAATGTTAAATAGTAGCTGTCAAGCTGTCTCTGCATCCCAACGAAGAGAAAACTTAATTAAAAACTGGGTTTAAGATTTATTTATTTGCTACAAATCAAGGATGTACTTGCTATCACTGTACACACTGTACTGGGCATTTTATGCTAAAAAGAAAATCAGGACAACTCTGTTAAATGAGTGAAAACACCACAAGCACAACGATAAACTAGGCAACTGCAAGAATGAAATGCAATTACGATCAGCGATGAGCAATTCATGTAATTTGTCACGTCTGTTTGAAATAATGATAAAGACGACACAGAAATCCGCCTCAGTCCAGATATGAAAGTAAAAACAAGGTGACAGTTTTGTAATGAACAGCTTTTTCTGATTTTAAATTAGGAAACAATTGGCTCAAAATAAGTTTAAAAAGGGACATCATGTGATAACAAATAAATCCTGAAAAACTTCCAAGCCCTTTTTATAGTTCATGAACTAACACCAAACAGGGTTTGAGATTATAAACAACTGTGTTCCAAAACATTAAGAGAGTACTTTAGGTTGGGATGAAGCTTGCTCATTTCAACATTTTCTGGCTGGAGGAGCCATTTATAGATCAATGTCTGCATGCTTTGTTCAGTGCAGAATTAGGGAAACCCAGTCACAAACAGTTTTACAATATGATTACATAGATGAGAATCCAATGACACTGGACTACACAGAATTAACATCTACTGTCAATGTAGTTTAATATCCGTTTGTTTATTCCCCTCCCCCAAAAAACATCAAGCTATTCATAAATATGGCTTCAATTATGGCACTAATTTTTTGTATATTTCACAGGTAAGGTGTGGCAAAAACAATTCACAGAAAGGTCACCAAATAATGTCGTTTTAGCTACATCAACATACAAGAGCTTTTAAATAGTACACTAAAACCAATATAATGACTACTGCTTTTGACTACAAACAGGTTTAAATGTTACTTTAGGAGTACAAAAATTAAAGGTTGTTTCACATATTCTGTACATCTTATGCAGGATTTCTCTTCAGTAATAAGAACGAGGCATTTAAATTGGTTTGTTTAGCCTAAAGGGCACTGCCCCTTTATAAAAAAAAAAAAAAGGAGTTGAAAAGGTCACAGCACACAGGTAGGCACCTCCAGTGTCTAGGCCAGGGGATCAGAAAGATCAGAAAAAGACTAGAAAACAGATTAACCTCTCGTTTATCTAGTTTGCAGGAAAATAAATATATGTTCAAATGGCAGACTGAAGTATTTTGTTTAGTTTTGGAGAAATCAAGTATTTATTTTCAGACTACTTGGGTACACTGCATTGTATGAAAAAAGGTGTTTCAAGAAATAAAATTTAAGTATAAATATTTTTTGAAGATGCAAGCCCACTGTTTAAAAAATAAATTAGCAAGTGCTGTATGTATGTGAAGATCATAACAGAGTTTACAGTAGCATATGATCTGTGTTCATTGACTTGCTTAGCTACAAACACAAATCAGATTTGCTGACCTAAACAGCTACACATAAATGCTGCGTGCAACACAACCAAACAATTTACAGACACTCGCATATTTGTATCTTCAGAGCATGACACACTGCATTTGATAGAAATAAACGAAGCGCATAATCAAATGTTTTTCCATCCATTTCCAGGATTTCAAAGTTCATTCAAATTCACAAAAGTCAAAATTGCTTAACCTATTTCAAACCAACTTAGGGGCTATTTATCACTGTGCTTCAGCAATAGTTTCACAGACACTTGGGCCCTGTCCACACTATACCTTTAAACCGGCTTAAAAGTGCTGAATACGGTTTGCGTCCACACTACGCAGCGTTTAATACCGTCCTCAAGAACACTTCAGGAGGTAGTCTCGAGTCCGGTTCTAATTAGATTGCATCAGATAGTGCGGTTTATCAGAAGTGCGGATGCTGCAATACTGTACTACATTTTTAGTGTATCCTTCAAATATCCCAAAATGCTTTGTGGTATGTTAGGCGAAATATTAGCTCCTGAAGGACTTCTATCAGTGTACGCTCCGCAATGGGTATTCATATTTATATTCAGGACATTTGTTAAACTTCTGGGGAAAATAAAAGCACAATGTTAATTAGGCGACTGCAAAAATGAAATGCGAGTTAAAAGTAGGATTGGGATTAGGGGTGTTGCAATATGACGATAAGATAATAGCGATATAAATTCTAACGATTATTCTGTCGTCTGTAGTTTTAATTATGCCCACTCTGAGAAAGACGCATCAACAGGACAGAATGCAGAAAACTCAATTTAGAAATGCGTTTAACCCTATAATAGTGTAGCTATTGGATTTGGGAATAAGACATTTAACATCCTTAAATCAGACTAATAATTTGAGAAACACCCAAACTAAAACCAAAACAAAACCCTTTAAAAAAAAAAAAAAAAAAAAAAAAAAGATCAATCTTGATTAGAATGGCACTTTAGGGTATCTACAGTAATTGATAACTGTTTTCTAGATGTTTAAAAACTGTTCTGAGCTCTGTATTTAAAATATTGAGTGTTTTGTAAATACCTGTTGTATTATAATTAAGCACCATATTTTTTTCAATTTGGTTTATAATGTTATAACACATTTTAGCTTAATAAACAGTAGAATTAAATCTGTATCGCAATTATCGTGATAATACTCCACAGAATAATCGTCTAAGAGAATTTCCATATCGTGACATCCCTAATCCGGATGGACAATTCATGTAATTTGTCAGCTCTGTTTGAAATTAAATTAAGGGGACCAGAATTAGGTGCAGGCAAGATATGAAGGTAAAAACAAAGATTATTTTGTAATGAAGAGCTTTTTTCTGAGTTTAATTATGAAAACAGAAATCAGCTCAGTTTGTTTAAAAGGGATGTCGTCCGATTAAAAATAAAACCCCAAAACTTCAAGCGTTACTTGTGTGTGTTCACATTTACTTTTTCCAAAATAATTTTCTTTTTTGCAATATATACCTCTATGAATATGAAACATAACACATTGTTTTAAAAAAAACAGTGCATGCATGGTGGGATACTATCGTATTAATTTCCACTGTTCACTGCTAGGAACTGTAACCAAACTATTCTAATAGTGTGTGGACGCATTAAGGCCGATTAAACATGAAACGGTACTTCAGTGTGGACCCTTTCAGCTGGATTAATTAGAACGGGTTTGAGTACGGTTCTCGAAATCGGTTATGTAGTGTGCACAGGACCTTACCTCAAGGTTTTTTTTTTGGTGTAAACAGACCTATTAAACTTAAAAAATGACTGATGCATAACGTCCCCAAAGTTACTTCAATATAACTTTTTCCATCAAGGGAATTCTTTATTCCCGATTGACAGTTTAGTGAGCATCAGTTGTACAACTCTGTCCAACGATGACTGTTCTATATGTTGCATATATATTGCACTACAGGTTCTGCTGGACACAAACAAAATAAGATGTTATTTCTAAACAACAGATATCGTAGCTAAAACTTAAAAGGTAATGAAATTAAAATGACAAGGCATTAAAAAAGAAATAAATACCTTTGCTGATTTCCAGATCAACAGGGTACTCTATGTTCTTAATCAATTTCTGGCACCCTCCAGTTTTCTCATAAACAAACCGCTTAAGATGCAGGACCAATACGGGGGGAAGCTCTTCCAAAGTAACTCTCCGGCTGATCTCAATCTAAAATACACAAAAAAAACAAAAAAAAATGAATATGAAATTCTCCACAATACCACATTCTTCACCGATTGCTCATTTAAGCTTATATCAGGGCTGCAACAAAGGGTACATTTTGACCTTCGAAGGTTCAAAACACATTACCGAAGGAAGGTTCGAACCTTCGATGCTACCAATTTGCATAATTTACTGGTGACGTCATATTTATATTTGATTGAAAATCCTATTTTACAGGTAATCCATATACATGGAATAAAACATTCACATGTAGTTTAAAAATACGTTATATAGAACAGTAATCATGTTTTATAATTAAATAAATACACGCTGTTTATTTACACGTAATTGATGCTGCTTGCGATACACAGTAAGCTTGTATTGCAGCAGCCTTAGGCAAAACAAAGCTTTATTTAAGTCACCGTTCCAAGCATGTTATCATCAACAACAACATCATCAACCTTACGCTTGCTTGTCAAGTAACCCCAGAGACTGGTTATGCCTCCATGATACGAGTCACTTGCACAGTTTGCATTCAAATTTTTTTTGGTCGTCTGGGCATTTAACAAAATCCCAAACAGCAGAGGGGTTTCGAGACATTTCTTTCAATACAACAACGCTTTGCTGTCGAGATGGTGAATGAAGAAATTAAAGGTTTGCCTCTGGATAACCCAAACTGGAGGGGGGAGGGGCGGACGGTGCTCAGTTTTCAAAATTAATTATTAGAGTTAGCGTATATTTTGTATGTTTCAAACACATTCTACCATAGCACTTGCCTTGTACACTAGGTATTTAGCACATTTTACTGAAGCACTACAGCCGCTAGTATAGGTACTCCCAGTGCTTTGGATACTATACCCTGCTCCATACACAGCAGCGGCAACATAAAGAACTGCTACGTTTAATGATTTGGGAATGGATTTTAATACGTTTATGTAATATGCATTATACTAATTAAAAGATTGAATGTTGCATGCGAGTTCTCAGCTCCAACCACTAAGACAATACCTGTGCCGCCCTATCCTTAACCCTTTGCGGTCCATTGTCGGACTGGGTCCGACATTGCAATTATTCCTCACAGGTCCTTTGTCGGACTGGGTCCGACATCATTATAGCAACGCAATAAACGGGTGTTTAGTCGTTTTTTCTCCGGAAAAAGCCGAGAAAACCATTCAATTGCCGAGTGGTAGCGACAGGAGCCGAGACAAGTCGGAAAAAAAAAAAAAAAAAAAAAAAAAGGCGTATTTCATGAATAGTCATACATGGTATCAGGTATCAGATAATGGGCGTCCATAATAAACAAGCTGGCTAAGTGCGTCAGCGCACTGAGACTATCATGGACATTTGCAGAGCTTTTTTCAGATGTTATAGTAATAAAATAATGACTTTGATCGCATTATTGAGGAGTTTGGTGATAAAACGAGTGATCTGGAGATGATCGATCGGTATGTACGACTATTATTATTATTATTATTTATTTCTTACACAGCTGAACGCTATAGCAAACAAAAGGCTGGGGAGGGGCTGGAGATGCCTAGTGTGTGCTTTGTTGATATGCAGGGCCATTTAAACCCGTTTGACTGTGAAAAAAAATACTTTTAAACAGCGCGTATAAAATTAACTGCGCGTGTGAAAATTAATTATTCCTGGCGTGCCTGACGCGCGATTAATAAATGGACCGCAAAGGGTTAACTCTGACCACTGCCTTGAAAGTCTAAATCCTTCTAACTTACTGAAAAAGCAGAAGTTCATAGTAAGGAAAGGGGTTCTTCCAGCACAGAACACTCAAGCCCTCTGGTTATGCACAAAGCAGGTACAGAACAAGCAGTAGCAGAGAACACTGCTGAACTTTACAAAAAGAAGTTAGAGGCCCTTTACAGGGCAAGCTAAGCAGCGGTATAAATTACAGTAATTGAATTCCAGTTCACCAGACACTAAAGTGTGCCATTAAATCAGCCAACACTCCTCCTGAACACTGTTTCTCTGCATGTGTGCAGAGAAATTCTATTTGCCATGTCCACCTGGACATTGTTCCTCTAAATTATAATAGATCTAAATGTACCACAGGTATCAAGTTCTTCTAGTTGAGCAAAATACTATGATCTAAACCAGATGCAAAACATAAATTATAAGCCATGTAATAAGACGCTCTGAAGACAGTTTAAGGAAAAAACACAAATGACAAAAAAAAAAAAAAAAAAAAAGGCCACTGGCTTTACAGCTGGCCTGCAGATGTTCTTAGTTTATTAATGATTTTCCATCTATAACCATATATGAATGTGCCCCCTGCTTGTGAGTAGCAATGCAACACCAAGCAGTTTTATAATAGACAAATTTGTTCTGTCAATACACCTTACAAAACAGGAAGGAAATCAGTTTAGTTTAGTAAAAAACACACACCACAACAACAACATTACTGTGAATTCAGTGGTCTATTAACATGCAAGCACTGCATTTATAAATAAAGATGCTGTTTACACACAACTTGTTTGAGTTTAGATTTTTTGTGCAGTGCAAGGAATTGTAGCATTTGTAGTTTTCATGAGCCTCCTGTCACCAGTCAGTACACACGTACACACACACACACACACACACAGACAGCATTAAGACCCTAGTAAGTGATTCACGCACACCCCTGTTGGAGTGAGAAGGAAGAGAGAGTTCTGGATTCCCACCTCCTGCTTGCTTTTAGTGGTGTATCCCTGAACAGACTCGCGCGCCACCAGCGTCTCCAGAGCCTCCTGCACTGTGCGGATCTTCTCTGACTGAATGTCCAACTGCAGTGAGAAGAAGGGCTGCAGTGTCGCCGACTCCTTCGAGCTCTGCTGGTAAACCACAGACCTAGACACAAAACATTATTACATGTAAAATGTATTGGTGCATGTTTGTTTAAAAGTATATTGTACCTGTATGTCTGGACCTGAAAAATGTATTTGTTTTTGTACCCACTTGTCCCTAAACCACATCCATTTTTTTTTTTTTTTTTAAACCAAGAATAGACACAGCAACCTCATTGGAATCCACCAAAAAGGGATCACACCAGGGGATATGCTAAATAATAAATGAATGCTTTGAATTTGACTAACTTGCACTGAAAATGTTTTTCCAAAGTGAAATATGTTTATTCATGTTTACAACAATCCCTTTACTGCCCTCTGAACAGTTCTTTGTCATGAGACACACTTCAGATAAAACTATGAAGGTAGCTGGTGCCAGTTCTGTTTTTAATGGCAGATTTTGTGCCCCATGCTGAGGTTTTCCTCCAGAGCACCAGCCTGGGCAAACAGCCCAAAACTCAGATAAAGATGGCACTATATTCTTCCAGCCCTTACTATCCAATGAAACAGCAGTCTTGTGCCAATGTAAAGAAGGGCAAGGTCAATGCAGGTGCCACAGTTCTGCTGCTCAGCTTTAGAAAATAAGCACATTTTTATATACATAACCATGATCATTTGGGTTTGGTTAATATCAGGGTTAAAGTGGTAGTTTTTTTATGCAATTAAATATGATCTTGCTTTTGTAAGACTGTATACTAATATTGCAGAAATAATGAAATGGTGTTGCATAACATCCACTGGGAGTGTCCTAGTGACTCGGCAGGCAGGTAGCAAACTCATAGCACTGAAAAAACATTCCAGCAGCATAAAACTGGTCATTTCAATTGCTGACTAATTAAAAAGGCAGTTTCACCTGATGTGCCCTCCGAAGATGACGGTAATAGGGGTGTGAATGAAATCTGCCTGTCGGGTAATGGAGGTTTTATTTTTGGGTCCCACTTGCTCCCACTCATCCTCGCTACCTTCCTCGTTCTCTGCCTTCTCTTCTGATCCAGGCTGGGAATCTGGACCATTTAGTGTAGAAACTTCTGTTCATAAATAAAGATAAAAAAACACATTAGAACAAGCACCTTTAGGAATAATTTTTCAAAACCACCATTTGTCCTTGTTTCTTGGATCGTTCTAGGGAAAGC
Source organism: Acipenser ruthenus (assembly GCF_902713425.1). NCBI lineage: Eukaryota > Metazoa > Chordata > Actinopteri > Acipenseriformes > Acipenseridae > Acipenser > Acipenser ruthenus. The sequence continues at coordinate 25,192,529 of NC_081207.1, forward strand.
AATCAATGCAGCGTAACCTTTGACATCTAAAGCAAAGACCTGCCAGGTTCTTGACATTCAAAATAATATGAACTGAAACAAAAAGTCATTAACTTACGTTCCTCCTGTGGAGAGATTAGCTTTATCAGCGACAACATCTCCTCATGTAGTCCATTTAGAATGAAGCCCAGAAACTCCTCTGCATCCTCCTGGCGACCCTGGATCAAACACAAAAGGGTTGGCCAGATTAAAATTAGGGACAGACGATAGCCTTCAGGAACTAGTGTTAATTAACTCCGATTGTGGTGAGAATTTGGGATAAACATGTATTGCAGTTGGGAGAATTGTAGGGATGGAGAAATCTCAAGAGCAACAGTTGATGAATATGGACATTTTTATTTCCAAACCAAATCTGCACAAAAGGTTTGGAGATTGAAAAAAGGGACTCAGTTATGGATTACTAATTCTAGATTCAACCCTTAACGGCCCATTTATTCAGCACCTGTCAGACGCGTCAGGGTCCAATTTATTTTCACACACGCTGTTTATAAGTCATTTTATTCAAAGTAAAACAGGTTCAAAAGGCATTGCATATCAACAGAACACTCAATACTGCATCTCCAGCCCTACACCACTCCTTGTTCGTTGTATTTATCAGATATCTCTTCATAGTAGTGCATATCTCCTGCTTATCTCCTGATCACTCGTTTTATCACCTCCTCAATAATGCTATCCAAGTCATTATTTTATTACTATAACATCTCAAAACGCTTGACAAATGTCCGCGATATTCTTTAAGCACTGGATGCGGTATCTTGTTTGTTTATGTGTGTTATGTCTGTGGTGAAGAGACTATGCATATTGCTCAGATCCGCCTCAATTTTTTTTTTGGGGGGATCTCTTGGCCTCACTCGGTCATTGAAAGCTTTTCTCTGCTTTTTCCTGGGACCTGTGCTTGACGTCTTTTTGATGTCAGACCGGAAAGGAAAAATTGTAATTGTCGGACTGGTCCGACATAGAACCGCAAAGGGTTAAAGGGTACATAAGAACCTTTTTATTTTATTGCGTTACATGTTCCCTTGTGTTGCTACAACTGTTTATGTAAGGATGATGGGAAATTTAGTTCTGAGATGTCCATGCAGGTACATGGGAAGCCATCTTAAGGCAGGGAACACAATTTAAAAGTTTAAAAAAGTGGTAAAAATGTAGAAACAATTTTAAAATACACACACCTTACATAAAACAGCTGTAGCAACACATGGGAACATGTAACAATAAAATAAAGTCGTCCTTATGTACCCTTTAAGTGGTCTTGGTCCATGGAGTGTAGAGACATTCAAGATGCACTGTAGTTGAAAAAGCTTTACTTAAGACCAACAAACATAATAAGTAACAGACATCTGATCAAGATTACGTCTACAATACTTGTTGGTAAAAAAAATACATGGTATTTTACCTTCTCAGAGAGGCTGGACTTGATGACAGTAAGCAGTGTGTAGATGTAGGTGGGTTCAAAGGGAATCCCAGGTCGGACATCTTTCATTATTTTGTCTCCAGCAGCTAAAAAGGTAAGCACCACAGTTAAATAATCTTTATTAAAAGGGGATGCGGGGGGCGGGGGTGCATATAATATAATGGAGTTACTTTACCTTGCTGTTTTGCCTTGGAAGGTACAGGCATATTACTGAACTCATTCACAAGTCGAACACTATTAAAAAAAATTAAATTGTTAGTTCACAAAACATAAAGCTTTTAAAATAAGCAGTTGCTATTCTGGGCTTTTTTTCTTTTCTTGTTTTAGTTGAATGGTTGTTTAAAAATATTGTTTGTACAGTAATGAACTATGGCTTGTATTCCAGCACAATGTTTATTTCCACTACTCCACTGGATGATTAAGATCTCTTGTAGATCAAAACATTTGTTTGACCTGATGGCATGGTGTTTTGATAAATAAACTTATTTTGGAACTTACTTAGTGTGCAGATATTTAATTTCTTTATTCTTGTTTTCACTACCCCAAAAAGACCTTGATCATTTCTAGTTTAACATATTTAGGCTGCAAAGGCCACTGCTCTAAATGGACTACTGTATAAAATGGGTCAGCTATTTTAAACAGGACGTGGACACTGGGGGAGACAGGTTTGGAAAAGATACTCACAAGTTGTCGATCATGGGTGTTGAAGTGCACGGCCTCTGGGTTTCATTGAACATCGGAATGGACTTCATCAGGTGATACATTGGGGGGCAAGCAATCAGAGCCTGTAGAGTCTTTAAGAGGAAGTCAAGGGGAACACACAACAAAAGGCACAAAACTATTCATCAGTATATAGGTGACCTTAAAAGTCCCCCTTGAAGAATAAAAATAAATAAATAAATAAATAAAACACACCACCAACCAAAACAAGTGTGGCAGGCTGCATATACCCCTAGATTGTTACATTCAATAAGCTGATCATTGGCAAGATATAGGCTGTGTGGTCCAGTGGTTAAAGAAAAGGGCTTGTAACCAGGAGGTCCCCAGTTCAAATCCCACCTCAGCCACTGACATTGTGTGACCCTGAGCAAGTCACTTAACCTCCTTGTGCTCCGTCTTTCGGGTGAGACGTAGTTGTCAGTGACGCTGCAGCTGATGCATAGTTCACACACCCTAGTCTCCAAGTCGCCTTGGATAAAGGCGTCTGATAAATAAACAAATAATAATAAAAATAATGCACAATTAGAAACTGAAACATATGTATAAATGCCTGCCTCCACTATATGCCTCTACAGCAATAAGAAACATGATGAAAGGATACAGCATTGATGTAGCACCAGTTTCCCTTGTTGATCAGCCCTCTTGGTTGCAACGACACTGGCTTGTGTATCAGCTTCACATTCTCAATCAACTCTTGAGTTATATAAAAAATAAAAAAATAAATTTATATATCTGTAGATTTCTTTTAAAAGCTATAGTACAAGACCACTCTTCTTACTGGCGTACGGCAATTACAGAAACAGGGTATAAACTCCGAGAATACAATTGATACCTCAAAAGGTGCAAAGCGCAATTACAAGATTTGATTTTGGAGGACATATGTTCCTTGTGAAAGTGAAAAAGGAGGCAAGCCGATTCAGACAGAATACTAGAACTGTGGAGGAGAAAACAAATATGGGATTATTAATAGTCAAAGTATCCTTAACAAATACATTTTACACACACAAAAGTTACCTGGATACCCGATAAGTACAATGCTGAACTTGGAATTTTCTTTCTATAGGCCTAAGAAAATGATAACGCCCCTCCCATCCGAGTGATGCATATTGCAATTACTTGCCGACAGATTACGTAAATGGATTATGCAAGAAATACTAATCAAATCAAGAGTACTCTATTTACTGCCTTGGAATTTTACAAGTAATGTATACATTTTATGTTTTGGCTCTTCCCTATACCCATCCCCATTCAGTCTGTCCCTCATTAATCTTGTCATATTATTGGATGAATTATTTAGCCCTGTCCAACATACATTCATGTAGGAGGTTGATTTCATTGAAAAACTATCAAATGCTTGACCGTATAGTAGAAATCAGTGCATAGTTTAAAAATACTGGAGCAGGACATTATTTTCTTACTGTAAAGACCAGGGTAATCATACGCCAGTACTACAACGATTCTGCAAACAAAATCTACCTTCTAGTTTCTGCAGCATGTAGATGGACTTTAAAAAAAAAAAAAAAAAAACAAACACACACACACACACCTTGAGCCACAGTGAGCAGAACAATGAGTGTGCCAAATTGTGTTGTGAGTTGGTTTCGTAATATGGTCAAATGACCAGAAGGACTTTGCTTTCCCATTTTAGGAATATTGCACCAGTTTTAGTATAAAAAAAGAAAATCACCCCCTTATCTTTACTCCGATACAAATCATGTAAAATTTGAAACAAAAAAATGCTGGAAATGATTAAAAAGCAGGAGTTTAAATCTTATATTATTTATGAACAATCTAACCTTTAAATTTGGCAGCAAACACTGTTTTTCTACTAATTCAGCAGCAGTTTCTTTTTTGTTGCCATTGGGATGGCTTAACAGATGATGCTGAATATCAACACTGTTGTCAGCACTGCACTTAAACCCTTAACTGATTCACTTTCCATTTGACTTTTATAAAATGAATGTAACAAAAAACACATGATATATATTGGGGGGGTTGGTTACCAATAATCTAATGCCAAAAAAAGGGCGATGACTGATATGAATGCACCAAATTAAAACTATATATATATATACATATTACACACACATATCCTGCTGGTGTTTTACAATAGGCTTGACATGACCGAGTGCTTTAAGTGAAGCATGCTACAGTATTCACTTGTGCCAACTCAGATCTTTAACCAAAAAGTTAATCCATACCCAATTTTACATCTGTCTGTATGAGATACTGCACTTGCTAAAATTAAGCTGTGGTGATAAGACTTTCCTGGAAAATCTTGTTTCATAAGAATGTGAATAACCATAAAAAACCAATTTCTTTCACAATGAAAGAATTATAACATGTCTTTGTTTTTACATGCTGTCAACATACTTCTGACTTCTGCAACACACTATGTTCTGAGATTTCAAAATATCAAAAAAAGGAGATGCTTGAAAATGTGAAGGGTCATTCCAGCTCAAATAGAATGTAATCAAAATTGGTATTTTTGCAAGCATGGGTTACACAGCTCTGTAAATGCATACACCTTCGGACCTCTGTCATATGTGGTTTGTGTATCAATTATAAATTAAAGAAATCTCCCAAGAAGTTGGTCCACTACGAGGGAATTGCCCTGTAGTCCCTCCATCCAACAGCATGCTTCATACTACAAAATTGTAGTAATATGTGGCAATCAGCTCTAGTACAAGTAGGAAGGTAACATAGCAGGAAGCTGAATAAAATTGTTTTAATTGTTTTAGCACCACCTTGTGGAGTCCCTTGAACTCCATAAAATCATGGTAAGAACTTAACAGGATGAGGTGTTACAGTAACACCAAGAACTAGTACAATTCCTACTTGGTGGCTACATATTGCTCATTTGAAAATTGGGTTTACCTGAATAATTCTCGGGCACCAATCCCATTTATATGCAACATGCCATTTAGCTGAAAGGTAGCTTTGCACAATTGTTCACTAGGCAATCCCATTATGAAACTTAAAATAAAAGTGCATTTACTGTAATTGTGAACAGACCACTAAATAAGGTATACAACATTAGTAAAAGAGACTAGTTAAAACTGGTAATTACTTGTTAACAGGGAAAAGAGTTTATCTGCATGTTCCAAGCCTTAACATACTGTACATGTACACACATTAAAGAATAAAATGTAGAGATTTGACTATTAGATGTAAGGCTGGGGCAATGCCTAGTTTTTCACTATCAATACATCGTTCTCCAAAAAAGCAGATGCATCGATTCATCGAAATTATGAAGGGTAAAAGAAAAAATACACAAAACAGTAATACATGTGGAGCTATGGATTACTGTGTAACATTGCTAGTAATGATTTATAAACTATTATGGCATAGTGCATTGATCAGTTTATGCATATTGTAAAAATATTACTTTTTTTTTTTTTACCTTATTCGTGTTTATTTGTACCAGTTGGGGGTCGAAGCAAAGTCCCCCCCAAAAAAAGTTATTTAAATCCATAAGTCAGAGCAACAACCAATCAATAAAAATAAAAAAAAACTAATCTTTAAAAAGTTATCACTATCCACAGCAGCTTAGTAACAAGAGTGTTGTCCATGGCTTATATTTTACTTTAAAAGTGGGTTTTAGCAGGTCTTCTGCCACAACAGAAGCAACTGGCAGCAAACACTGCATCATCCTTTTAACTGCCATATTCAATTTGTTACGGTTACATGACTCTCCCTTGACTCTTCCAGTCCAATTACAGACAGAATGACGTTTGAGGATAACATTTCAAACTCTTACATAGAAGGGAAAGCACCATTTAAAGAATGATAAAGATGTGAAACCAAAGGAAAGATGAGGTACAGTAATCAGTCGTGTACCCGCCCGACACATCCGCCCAAACCATTTATCCACCATGATCAAGCTCTTCAGCAACGCCACCCACGTGTACAGTGGTAATGCTAAATGGCTACAAGAAAGCAAAAGCGAGTTGTTTTTGTTTTGTAAACCTATGCGTTTTCCTACTGTGTAAAATTACCTGACACAAATGCAAGTGTATACAGCACTGTGGCAGGGCAGGATCCCTGCACATGAAGAGGGGTTTTGTCTAAATGTATATTGTAAATGGTGTGTATTTACTGTAATCAATTAATGAAGTACCTGACGCTCCTGGTAGATCCTACCTGCTGCCAGCGGGGCATCAGGCATAAAAAGGTTCAATTTATTCACCTCAGGGCTGCAAAACCAACTGGGCTAAAGAAGCTGCAATTCGCCAACGTGTGTGCATGTGCATGCGTGTTCAAGAGTGAGAGAGAACCAGGGTTGGATACCGAAGAGTGAATAAGCAAGTCAAAACTGTTTGTTTATTATTGAACAGAAAAGATTAGTTCAGAGATTGTAGATCCCACCAATGTTTTCGTACACTGTGTTGTATGTACTCAGAGCGCTACCACTGCTGGCAGTGTCCTCTGAGCTGTTCAGTGTGTCAATATGTAAATAAATCTTGTTCGCCTGCAGGGCGTATCAACTTCAACCTCCATCTCGATTTAGGAGGAGCTCCCTAATAAAAGTGGAATCTCAAAACAATAATTAATTGTGTGAATATAGAAATTGTTACAGCTGTGTAATGGTATTTAAAACAGGATTCATTTAGACGACTTTTTACATATCCGCCCTTACTCTGGTCCCCAACGCAGTTTGGATACGCGACGGACTACTGTACTCACAAAATGCAGATCAAATACAGTTCTTCAAAGCTTGATAAGCTGATGTTTTGACCTTTGGTTTTAACCACAGACAGCAGGACAAGTAGTAATAAAAAAAAAAAAGCTCTGAAAATACATCGGACACCAATACAGTCACACACACACACAAAAAACCCCACACAAATCTTATAAAAAACAAACCTTTAAACCATAGAGAAATCACATTAAGATGAGGCTGGAACGACAATTAAAAAAAAAATAATAAAATATAGATAATAGATGAGGCTGGGCAAGAAACCCCCAAGTGCTAGGATCAACCCTAATTTTCTATCACGTGCTACTTTATAAAAGGGGTGTGTATTTCACCCTTATTTCCCAGGGTACTCTACCTGCAAGCTTAGGAGCCATGGGATCCTCAGACACATGAACAGGACTCTCTTTAACCTCTCCTGGCAGCTCAGGGGCCTGATCTGTGGCTGGGGTATTGGCAGTGGAGGAGGTTGGCATGCTTTTTATTTCAACGTAAGCCACTGGCCCACCCGGAGAGGGCTTAGAATTGTGAAAGAGGCTGGCCCAGGATTTGGCAGGGGGGGTGGCTGCAGTACCACCCGCTGATGTTGCCTGAGGAGCAGCAGACAAACCCAAATCTTCTGCTAGCTTTGCCTCAGCATCAGAGCCTTCAGGGGCCTCCAATTGTCGCTGCAGTAGCTCAGTTGAGTCCTGTTGTGCTTCCCCACAGCCAGAAGTCTCAGCAACCATCTGCCCATTGGAAACAGAGCTGACCATCTCCTCCTCCTCATCAGTAGTAGTAGTCGTACTAGTGGCAGTACAAGCTGTGTCATTGGCAGCGTTAACACTAGCAGCAGAAGACGCAGTAACAACGCAAGATGCAAGCGGAAGCGATGTCCTCATTGAGGAAGAGGGAGGAGTGGGACTAGGGCTGTCCCTTCCACTAAATAGCAGTTCAGTGTTCCCCAGAGCGCAAGGCTCTGGCCGCTGCTCAGCAGTCCTGCCTCCCTCCGCCACCCCGCTGCTGTGGGAGGAGGAAGAGGAGGTGGCTGCGTTGTTACTGTCCGATAATGATATGGCTCCGCTCATAAAGTCAAAAATAGTGTCATCAGGGCTTTCACAAGTCCTCCGATTGATGGCTGACGACACTGTTGTGGGTGAAGTAGTGGTAATAATAGTGGGGGTGGTAGCGCTGCTGTCAGTGCTACTCCTGGGAAATTCAGTAGAGGTCTCTGTAGCTGTCCCCACCTCCTCTGATCCCAAGTTGCCAAGGCCAGTCACATTCAGTGCGTGTCCATTGACCAGTCCAACTACTAGGTGGGTTTCAGGGTGGGCGCGAGCACTGCTGCTGCTACTGCTGTTGCTACTACTAGACCCCTCCAAATAATTGTAATATCCTGGTGGTCGCTTTTTCTTCTTTTTCCGCTCCCGCTGCCCCAGGCTGCCCGAAGTCCCGTCCATGTCCATGTCCATGTCCTGGAAAGCCCTGTTGCTGTCCAGAGAAGAGGGCTCAGAGTGCTGGCAGTCAATGGAGTTGAACCTGCTGGAGTCGGCAGCCTGCAAGCTGTCCAGGACGTTCTGTGAGGGTTGGCTGCCCAGAATGAACTCAGGAGCCTGGGGGTTAAGAGTGCTGGAAACTTTGTACATGGAATCTTTCTGTCCAACAGACTCCAGATCAATAACCTCATCCACCCCAAACTTGATACACTGAAAATCCTCTCCTGTGTGGATTGGGAAGAGAGAGATTAGATAAGGATAGATACCCCAAGAATAGATCTTGGATCATGAGTTTGTCCTCGATGGGTTCCCATTAAAACCTCTACCACTTACAAGTGCACACAGAATATCCTACCTATTTTAGCCTTTAGACTTAAGTCTATAGTCAGTAAACATGCGTATATATTTTGCACAGACACAGCACATTCAAGATGGATTTAAATGGCATCTTAGCATGCAAAGCCTCTCATGTCCACAACTTGACTGAAAACAGATTCTATTCCTGCTAAATGAAACTGTAGATCAAACCTTTTGAAAGCAGGTTAGCCTCCTTTAAATCAGAATTATATTGTTTCTATAAAAGACTAACTGCTGTAGAGAGTTTACACTAATATAGTAGATTTGAAACAAAAAACATTAACCCTTACCGGAGGACTGACTGACACATGGGACTTTGTCATTGAATGGGGGAAGCTGTTGGAAAAATAATAGATGGTTAAACTTAATATATATTACAGTCAGAAAGGCGCATATACCGTATAAGCCTTTATAAAGCGTTAGAGCTATTTCTATAACTGGGACTTAAGCATGGAATGTGTTAAATCAGCACCCTTGTCAGTGTAACAATGCATGTTTAGAAAGCATTCAGACTGGTGCTACATTATATTCATGGTATTGGGGTGGGGGGGGGGGGGGAGATAATTACCGCACACACAAAAAGAGCTCTTGGGAGTTTTTTTGTTTAATGCCTGTCTTGGGAAAACAAACCTGTACACAATGGTGTATAATGTATTCCAACTAGATTGCTACCCACTGATTTCTGTGCAACACACAGTAACAATTAAAGACATATTTTAAAGAGATAGCAAAAATGGGAGAGAGAAGAAAAAAAATTGCTGGGCCCGCCTTTGTAAATGTTTCAGGTTGTGGACGTCGACCACCCCCAGTTATCATATTACTGTACATACTACATGGGAACACTAAATGAAGCATGGACATGCAATCATTATGCCTGCAGTCAACGGCACCGTAGCCTTTCTAAAAGTGTGTGTGGAGCAAGAACCACGGGTGAGAGGGTTGCCGGGTAGCAACGGTTTTCAGGAATACATTTTTATTATTTTTAGCCACTATAAAATGCACTTTTATTTCAACCAAACATCAACTGCAAAATAACCAATTACAAAATCAAACCATGGCATATCAGACCCACAGAGGCAAAGTGTTTAACTCAACATCAAACCTGCCATTTCTGTCAGTTCTGTGTTTCTGTTTCAAGATGGTTGTTCTTTGTTCAGCAATGGAACAAAGCGTCAAAAACTAAAATTGGTACCGTCTTGTAGTCTGATTTGTAAATAACGCCTGCTTCTTTAAGTTCCACTTTCAAAGTCTCTTCAGGGATATGTAGACATTTAAGAAAAACGTGTTACTGTCTGAAAAATGTGCGTCTAACCTTCCGCAGCAAACAGTTCTGGGAGCAGGAAGTACAGCACTGCAAACGAATGGAGTTCGCCAATGATTGAAACAATAATTATAAAATTGTCCAAGGATTGGGGCAAAATTGAGAAACCTGAACATTTAAAGTTTGTTTGACCAGCGCTAGCACTTTATACACACAAACAAACATCTGGACACTTAAACACGACAGGATATAAGTATATGCGCTGTAATGTAATGCTAAAGATCCTAAGTAGGGGCTTCTGTTTTCTTTTTTCTGTGCTTACTTTTATCAATTTGAGTTATGTAAATCTTTTTTCGGTGCTTTCACGTTGTATATACTGTATGAAATTGTTTTCGGTTACTTTTTTCTGTAGTTGGGGTGGGCTTAAAGTATTCAGAACAAATTAATGATAGTTACAACTCAGGAAGGAAAAACAGCACTGGGAAAGGTGGATTTGTTAATTTTTTTGTACTGTAGTGTTTTTTGGTTTGTTTGTTTTGTTTTTAAATGGGAAAGGGGTGAAGTCCACATGAATTGAGTAAACATTTCTAGTGTTTGCGTTTTTGTATCGGGTGTTATCAGTTTTGGGTCGGGACCCCCAGTTTGAGAAACGCTGCCTTCGGTGATCATTAAAAATCTTAACCACTTGCCAACCTCTCTGTTGCTAAGTTTCTTAGTTAATTAGAGCCAACTTAAGATAGACATTTAAGGTTAGTTTTAATACTGAAATCAAAACTGCAGAAGAATTAAGAATTCTACCTGGGCAGCAAGAAGTTACCCCTCTCATCTTCACCTTCATGTTATGGTTTCCATTGCTCCCCATCAAGAAAGTCACATTTAATTTGTGTAATTGAAAGAGGTTACACTCCCAATGCATATACTGAACTATTCCATGCATTCGTGCGAGATGAACAACTGGGTTGTCCTACTGTATTTTGCAACAGTGTACTGGAGTAGTGCCCAGAAGCTCGGAAAACAAGACTCAAATCTTAATACAAGCTTTATTTTAAACATGCAACAGTAGATCAGTGTCACAGAGAGACAAATACAATGTAATCAACCATACATAGAACTATATAAAAAGTAGCTTTGTGTTAACAGTAATACAATAATTTATTTATCTGAAACCAAGTCATTCATTTAGGTCTTTTATAATTAATACCAGATAGTCCAAGTGATGTATAAAGGGACTGAAGGGCAAAATTGGTCAGGGCCTCCATTAGGATTCAAACCAAGACTTATTTAGCTCTCCCCATGAGAACAGACTACTTCTACATTGGGACATTCCAGTAACAGAACATTTTCAGAAGTAGTGCCTTGCCAGCAAGCTCTGTGTTGTAAAAGATTTGTGTCGTAAAAGTCAATTAATCCAAAATGGTCATTCCTGTTGGAAGAATTGGTAGTTAAAGTAAATAAATAAATTTACCTCGACATAACAGCGGGGAGTCACAAAGAACTGATTGAATTCGTCAGGGCTGAACTCCCCAAAGATATACTGCAAGAAAGAGAACAGCCATTAGAACTCAGTCATTCATTAAATCAGTATTCACCAAAGCACTTGCAAGCTAGCTGCTTTAAATAATTTATGGGGATCAGTTTTTTTTTTCAGCTCCTATTTAAACAAAAAAGAAAACAGTACAGACAAACTGATTCACTTTTGTTATTTGGTACAGAGTTTTGTCTTACATTTCCAATTATAAGTGAAGCCAATGACTTGACAAATATCTGTTGGTATTTTTTATTTAGAAATGGAGGGCACAGAGCTAAGGCCTTGTTTCATGGGATTGCATCTGCACCATACAGGCTTGCTGTGCAAATAAAGCGCACCCAAAAACTGATGAGTGGCAAAAGCTCACTTAAAGCGTGTATTTTGTACATATTGTAAAATCATGCTAAAGAAAAAACAAAAGCAATATACTAAGTAATATAATAAGAGATCCGACACCGCGTGTGTAAATTCAATACAGAACAGAAATTATTGAATATCAAGTTGTTGAATATCAATTTTAACAGAACAAATATACAGTGCAAGTTGTGGATTTTGAAAAGCAAAAAGTTCAGAGACCAGACCATCAGTTAAAACATACTAAATGTACCAATTAGTATTTCATTAAATATTATTATATTGGTATCAGTAGACACCCCTGGTGTGCACTGAAATCAGGGTTCGACATTAACCATGGCCTGACGGCCCGGGGCCTGTAGTTGTGAAGCGCCACAGGCCCGACTCGGCCGATTACATTTAACTAGTATAATATATATAGTGCACATGGCTTCCGTTTCATGAATCCAGGAAAATGGGCCAGTGTGCCAAAAAGCTGAAAACTAATTTACAAACCATTTTTTAAAACCACAACTATGACCTAATCCTAACTTTCCCGCCACACGTCATATTTGTTGTACAGTCAGACTCCGAGACTGCGTACCGAAATGCTGTGTTGGTACTCGTTCCTGCGACATGGCAAATCTTTTACAAATCGGATTTTCTACATCTAAGCAACCAATAAGCCAAAAGGAGAGCGCTGAAATCAATAAATCATAAAGTAATTATGAAAAAAAAAATTAAGACTAACATTTAGAGTGGAGGCTTAAGCTGGCTCCATTATGACCGTGAAAAAAAAAAAAAAAAGTAATATTCTGCCTTGTTTGGCATCAGTTTCCCAGACTTGCAGATAAAGCAGCAGCTTTATTTGTTGTGAAGTCTACATTTCATTTACATCATATCCAGTCTCACAGTAAGATGTCCCGATCGACACCCAGATGCGCGATTTAATTGTCTAACTTTGATTTGGGATTTGATGTGTTCAGGTAAAAAATGCCAGTCACAATCTTTCCAAGACTCGTTACCATCACACAGCAAGACTGGCGCTGACTTGGGAGAGGCTAGACAAGCAACAACGCTCTGAGAAGGATTGTTATTTTATATTATGAATATTGTTTTAATAGTGTTTATTATTAGGATTATGGATGGACATTTTGAATAGTTTCCTATTAGAATACACAGGGTGCAACATTTTTGTGTACTGAATTACCAGAACTCTGGTCCCTTATGCTCCCAAGAGTAAAAGGCAAGTGCATG